>NW_024582376.1:1336163-1596330 GCF_018398535.1 Haplochromis burtoni
TAATTTTGTTATTGTTTTTATCGTTAACTCGGTTTTCCTGGGTCTTTTCACGTGTGTTATGAATAAATCTTCTTTTTTTTCGGTACCAGTACTAGTTTTATTTTGTTGTATTTATCTGTGACACCTTAAAGGCCGGTCCGTGAAAATATTGTCGGGCATAAACCTGTCCGTGGCGCAAAAAAGGTTGGGGACCGCTGCTGTAATGTACACATGTAGAGCTTTACTACAAAAATGGGGTTATGTCACTCATCAGTCAGATGAGATTTTTCCCTGAAAATGTCAAAAGAAGTAAATACAACAGTAGGGCTGGGCGATATGGCCTAAAATTCATATCGCGATATAATTTGAAGCATGTGCGGTAACGATATATATCACGATATATTCTTTCCTTCTGTATAACGTATTTTCCACACTAAAAATCCTTTAATTTTCTCAAAAATTGAGAGTGTTCCTTATGTATGAATTCTGGTTGTGCTTACTGACCTCGAACCGATTTCTGCGTGCAGAAATCTGTTAAAAAATGTTTTAGTACAGCTTTGGTAAGCCGCACTGCTTGATGGATTGTCAGAGCATTACGGCTGCCTAGTGAGGAGCTTTGCGGAGTAATTTGGGTCCAAAACTCCGTCAACTTCAGGTCCCAAAGTAAAACAAACACTAAGAGTTAAAAACGGTCTAAATTCTTTCATCTTTAATTAAATCATCAGCATTGCTGCTTTATCGGGTGTAACAATTAAGTTTAACATCCATGCGTCCATGAAAACAGAATTTGTTAAATTTAATGGCGTTAGAAGTTAACAGGAAGTTAGCTCGCTATTTTACACCTAAACATTTCATACCATGTTCTGACTGAGAGATTTTTTAAACTAATTAAAACGTACAGCTCTGCTACCAGTTCCGACATAAATGAAGACAGAAAACTAAACAGCAGTGGCGTTTGTAGTAGGGCTGGGTATCGTCACTGATTTCTAGAATCGATTCAATTCCGATTCACAAGGTCCCGAATCGATTCGATCCACGATTCGATTTAATTCGATTCGATTCATTCGATTTGAATCTGGGAAATTTTGACAGTCAGAAATATTATAATTCAGATCAGTACATTTACATATTTTTGTATCTATAAAAAGGAAGCTGACACACGCAAGACTTTATCAAAGGTGTGAGCATCACAGCAGATGCCTTTGTGTCAAAGTAGCTGAAGATAAAACACAGAAAAACATGAAGGTGATTTTCCTGGCCTGGGATTTTATAAAAATATTCTGCAGTACATCAAAAACGAAAGAAAACCATTAATCAACATATGAACATTACCTCTGAAGTTACAGCGGTTTTATTAGAGACACGGCTAAGCGTTTTGCATTTTGCATAATTTTAAAAAGTTTAAATTTGTTCAGTATTGAACGGCAGAAATTAGGTTTTCTTTTGGAAGTATAAAACGAAAAAAAAAAAGCAGACAAATAATGAGAAAACAGATTTAGACGGGAAACTGTTCTTGAAGTACAGAGAGAGAGAGAGAGAGAGCTGTGCATCGGGTGGAAGCAAAACAGTAAAAGTCAGAGTGAATTCATGACGATGTTTATGTGAAGCGTAGTTTGGATCTTCTTTTGCTGCTGGTTCGGTCAATATTGTTTGGAGAGACATCAAACTAACAGCTTTAGAATCAGCGCATAAAGGGCGTGAACACAAAGCGCGGACCCGCCGACAGATCAGAATCAGCGAGCTGTCGGCTTTCAGCCCCGACTGTGAGAAAGGCGACATCTAACTGATTCTGATCCGCGGGTTGCGCTGTGTGTTTAAGTCTTTGTGCAGAATCTCGTGTTCCTGCTCTCATTTACTGTCTTAGCTGTTTGGTGGTTGTTGAAATTTTGTGAGATTTCACCAGAGATTCTGGCATTTCGGGCAAAATAAATTTATATTAAAAAATCGATTCAGGATTTTAATGAATCGATTTTACGTTATCCAAGCCAGAATCGATTTTAATCAATAAATCGATTATAAAAACCCACCCCTAGTTTGTAGGGTTACTGAAGTTGGACTACCTGGTATATAATGTTGTGCTACGTGATTGCTAGTGACACAGCTATGTTAGCATAACATTAGCACAGTGAAGCTGGAGGATGGATGCCAACTTTTTTCCACTTGATAAAAGTTAACGTGCAGGATTCTGGTGGTTAGGGACAAATGCAATCGCATAGCAGGATGCTGTACATCAGTCAGGAGAACAACTGAGATTATTCATCCACAATACGAGGTTAGTTATTAATATACTGCAACAACATGGGAATAGAACAGCTGCGAGAGACATCAACATTAATGTATCAATGTTACGGAAGTGGAGGAAGCGCAGTTTTTGGCTTTCCCCATATTTCAAAAAGTGCTTCATCTCTTTGCTATGACTGTCGCCCGCCATAATTTGCAGATGATAATGGTTTTAGCCGCTGCGATGCTTTTGACCAAAACAGGCGCAGCTTGATGACATCATCAACATGCGCTATCGCGATAGAGCGATATAGTCAAAATCTCTATCGTTGGCCAAATTTATATCGTTTCTATCGCCCACCCCTATACAACAGGAGCCATCACTCTACTCTACAAACTTTCTCTGGTTTCCAAATTGAAATTCTGTACACATATCAGCCACAATGCCTGACAGCATATTCTTTACAAAGCCTTAAACAGGATTTAAACTACAGCATTAGCTGCCTCCGCAGGTAAGGCGGGTGTTTATTCCTGCAGTTTTTGTGCAACACTGTTCATAGCCTTCATTAAATTCATGGCTCTGACCAGGTCACTGTAGCTGATTGCCAATTATGCACTCCAAGGTAATAGACTAACAGGTTTAGTTCTTGGCATGATGAATATTTTCCACTGATTACATTTATGAGCCATTTGGTTTGCAGTAGTTTTCAAACATCTGCCTGCTGTGTGGATGCTATAAAGACATGAGGCAACACCTTGAAAGCAAATATTCTACTATATACACGTTTTATTCACCCTTACTTTAAACTAACTCTCAACTTCTAGTTATGCAAAATGTTCCCTCCGTACGCTTTCTAAATCAGTCACACTAGGCAGAAAGCGAAACCTGCACTAATTAATGCAAATTTAGTATTTAATAATAAAGGGCAAGTTGAATAACCTGCCCACACTCTGTGACTATGTTCCCACTGTAGTTCATGCTGTTACATCCTTAGCACGAGTTAATACGCGAGTTACATGATGACCTGAGTCAGTGGAATTATAAAAAAATTCAGTGCCTACACATGAATACAGAAAAATAGGAACAAAAAGGAAAGATGAGGCTTGAAGAAAGGCCTCTCCGAGTTCAGCAAAAAACAGAATAAAACAAACACAATATTGTAAGTATTGTCATGAAGTTTGTTTGTTTTAATCATCTGAAACGAAGCCTAATTTCAGATGGTGTCCGTGATGGAAGAAAGATGTTATGAAGAACATGAGTTGAATAATTGACAAATCTCTGCCTAAATTCCTCCGTTGTGAGCTCTGAACATATAAGGCCATCTTCACTCAACACGCTAATCCAGAGATTATGAAACTGTCTGGTGTTTACCTCAAAATGATGTGAACTGTGCAGCAGTTCCAAATAATTTCCTATTTTCAAGGATTTCTAGCGGACCAACTACTAGCGTCTCACTTTATCCCATCTCACATTAGTAGGAGGCCTGACAGCCTTGGAGGGACACACCAGAATCAGATGAGCATCCCACTCTAAACACAAGCTGGGAAGTAATCCCTTTTGACTTTGACAAACAGCCAGCACTTGCTTCCCAGCATATTATTCTAAGGAGGACTTCACTCTCCAAATTGCTGTTATTAGCCTGTTTGGATTAAATGGCTATAAAATTGAAGAAATCTGTTTCTTAATGCACCAAACTGCTCATGTGGGTCTTTTCCCCCCCATTTAACTGTAAGAGATGTAGATTGAATGGAAAACACAGACGCCAAACATTTAGCTAAGTAAAATAATAATCCTATCGAGCTAGACTTTGATTCCTATAGATTTACATGAATAATTTTGCCAAACTACATTTATGATGTGTAGAGCCAGAACTAAGTGTGGGGCATCAGGAGAAACAAGAGCAGCCAACTACTCGGTGAGTGTTTTGTAATCTGATGTTATGTTTGCACACAACAGATCCTATAAAGCAACAGCAAACAGTCAGATTTTTGTCCAAAAGCATGCTGTGACTTATATTTGATGAAAGATCCGGAGTAGTTTTAGTGTTCGCCGTACTTCAAATGTGTTACACTTAGTAACGCACACTTGTTCAGTTAAATCTCTTTACACCATCAAAGACTTACTTTTCTGATATCAAATGCTATCTTTTATTGATAAAGTTTTATGCTGTAATTTGTGGGCTTTGATACATTGCTGATTACAATTCATCTCCCACTTATGCGATCCGCTTTGATGTAGGCTCCCTCTGCATGTATCCAGCTGGCCAAATCAACAGAGACAACAAGTAAATAATTTGGATAAAAACAAACAGAATGTGCAGGTTGGATACTTTATGCATGAACGAGCTTGAATCTGATTGTTTTTGGCAATGACCACAAAAATATTCTTTTGTTTATTTGAAAAAATATGCCCAGATCATACGGACAGAGTTGGGCTATGAAATTCTTTAAATGCACTATAATCTGGTTAAAGTGATAATCATCAAGAGTTTCTGAGAAACATGGGGGGATTAAAGTCCCCGCAGTCTTAGATTGCTTTTTTTTCCTACATCAGACAGCGTGACCTGAAGCCTAATGGTCAGAAATAACCGCAGGATGAAGGAGGTAGCTTCCAGAGATGGGCAAAGATTTTTCAAAAAGACCGACCACATCCCACTCACTTGGCAGGATGTGCATGCTATTATGAAACATCGAAGTCTGCCTTCTCTTTAAAAATGTGATTCCGATGTGTCATATTTAAATGATGTACCATAATTCATTTAAAAAACAAATGCAGCAGTTCTCTGAATGAGAAAGGATGTAGCCCAGTATTTGGGTGAATTAAAGCCTAACATCCAGCTCTTGTTCAAATAGACTGCTCTGACATTTTGCTGTTGTCACATAGTGGGACTACATTACAGGCCTTTATCTACTGCAGGACTGATGTGAACACATTAGTCTTCACCTTTGTATCACCTTGAGCCTGTGACCTGTAGTTAACTGTGGGTGACTGTTTGGCTCAAATCCTTTTCACCAAGATTATTTTACTGGCATGCAATTTCACTTAAAGTCCTGCCCTTTCCAGTTTTTTAACCCCTTTCTAAAAAGAATGATTTAAAAAGAAAACTAAATACTGCTTTTTAAGATGGCAATTTTCTGCTTTCTGAAAACCCGAGACACAGAGGGGAAAAAAAGGTTTAAGAAAAAGAAATAAAAGAGCATGTCTGCTGCATAGGTCATGTCAGGCTATATGTCTCTTCGAATATGGGCAAAGAGAGTGTGTGTGCGTGAATTTCTACAATCCTACCTCTAAGTAGACAACCCAGGGCATGACAAGTGTGGCCACCAGAAGGTCAGCGACAGCCAGGCTGACGATCAGGTAGTTTGTGGTGGTCTGCAGAGCCTTTTCCCTGGACACAGCCATACACACCAGCACGTTGCCGAAGACGATGACGAAGATGAGCAGAGTAAGCAGCATGGCGTAGTAGTTGTAGGGGTGCTTCTGCTCTTGGTCTGTATCGTTGAAGCTCCATGTTCCATTGTCATAGAAACTGTCATTGTAGGCATACTGGGTAAAGACATCCATTAGCTGTGAGTGACAAAGGCCAAGAATGGGCCCTGCAAAATATGCAAAAGGAAAGAAATACTTTATTAATGTTGTATACATTTAGGGTTTGCCGACTGAGAAATAAAAAGCTACAGGATGACATCTGAGGTTAAGTTTTCAAGATTTTGATACAGGTTTATCTTGTAATGGAAATGTAAAATTAATATCTTTCCTCAGACACTGTACTCCAGTTCAAAGCAAAAACAGACCTTCGAAGTGTTTTGCTAAGTGCATTCCTTAGTAGGTACTTAGCCATCTTTGGCTGCAGTTAGAGCATCAAACTTCGTGTGGATTTATCTAACAAGTCTAACACATCGATTTTCTTGGTAGAATTGAAACCAATTTTTTGGTTTCTTTTGTGTTTTTTAACTATTATATTTATTTACCTTTGTTTTAAAAAAAAACCTGACAAGATGTTAAGAACATTTGATGGCAGAAATATCAACAGCTAAAAGGGCACCTGCACAAATTGGAAACCATTTTAACTAACCACTAGTTATGTACCATAAGAACACACATACAAGCATATGGGCATTATATAAACATAACACATGTAATTAAGAGGCAACATCATCAAGATAAACAACAGAAAGACATCAGAGAAGCAGATAAATAGGAAAAAAAAACACACCAAAAGAACAAAATGCAGAAACATTAGCAGAAAAAGTTAAGGGGGTACTGGCAGGTTGGGAAACAGCTGCAAAAGTGGCAATATATGGAGTGATCCCTATTATTTTAGTTGAGGATGACTTTGTTCAGTTAACAGTTTTTTAAAATTTAAAGAGAAAGAAGAGCAGTGATCTCAGTGACACGGTAAAGGTATGAAGAGCACGAACTAATGCATATTACAACAGGTTCATGAGTTTAACCACTTACCAGAGAAATACAGAGTATGAAAAGTAAGAATATCTATCTCCATAGTTCACCGTTGTGTGCTGACCGGCGTTAGTCTAACACAAGAATGGTCTGTTTATCCATCAAAGCTAAGGTGGAGAACAATCTGTTTGGGAATCTTTAGATTGTAGCCTGCTGACATGATGTGAGAAGGACATGGTGATCTATGATAAACCCTCAAATGCGACAATCTTTCAGGCTACAAGGGGGACAGAAGCCTTCCTACCAGATCACACAACATCGTCTTGGTAGTGTTTGGAGTAGAGGCCCTGACGGCTGAAGTGGAATAAGTGCTGCATCTGACAAGTGACTAATGGCATTAAGAACTGTTTATCGGTGTAAAAGTTACCAGGACCATTCACACAGAAGTAAAAGTGGATATAAAAAAATCCGCAAACCTTGTTGTGAGCATGAACTATTATCTATATATTGAACTATATCGATTGACCTCTTCAGTCTGCATCCATCCATTTTCCAGTGACAACAGGCTCGTGCTAGCGACAGACATACAGACATACAGCATGTAAACATTACTGCATCCTCTCAGCTGAGCTTTGATGGATACCATTTTGACTGACATATCAGACCAATGTATTCTGCCATGTTTATGGCTGGTACTTCTACACATCCCTATAACACCCAACCTGACCTAAAGAGACCCTAGTGTCTCCCACTAGGGTGGGAATACAAAATTATGTAACACTAAATACAAAATTATGTAACTGTGTTGGATAATGTTAACTTCCACCAAGTTCCTTCCACTGTTCTGAATAAAATATGAGAGGAGCACTTTTTAGCATGATGTTGGTAAGTATGCAACCACCAGCCACAACATCATTTGTTATACACCATGAATGCTAGCCGTGAGGACACTGAAAAGTTATTTTAGGGCATGGTTGCACCATGGAAGGAGACTTCTTCCCTGGTCCACTGTGAGGGAAGACATCATATATGCATTATTAATAAGAGAAACAGATGTCCATCAAAAATATGACAAATTGTGGAATTTTAAGCTATTTGGAGGTGCAATCTGTTGATTTTTGCTGAAGAAGTGCACGTGTTACATATGGATGACTGATTCTGACAACCATGATTTTCACTGTAAATCATGGTTGTCAAAATAAGAAGCCAACACTCAGATACTAATCAGTGCAAAAATAAATAAATAAGTAAATAAAAAATCTTGGCTTATTTTCTTGGCTTACTTATTTGCAGCAGTAACACACCAACAGTGCCATCTTCACCTCTTCCAGTTGACACAATTTCACACAGCATCTGCGGACAGGACGCACGAAGCCCCTCCCCTCACTAGCAGCTGAAGTAGTCACCATTCACAACACTGAAGGACACTTTGAGGAGGTCAGTGGAGCTCATGTTTCAACAAGATTAAAGTATTAAACAGTTATTAACCAGACCGGTACAAATGTTAATGTTAGCCATTTAACTATTAGCGATTATCCTGCAGCCACATTAGTTGTCATTTATTAATGTGCCAGCCAGTGGCTCATTAATAAGATGATAACATTAATCTTGGAGCTAGGATTCAAATACTATTGTTCATGCCTATCTGTAATTAATATACTGTAGAGCATGGAATTTTCTCATGAATTGTCTCCCAGTTTAAAATGAGAATCTAAAAATACCAGTGTGATACTGAATGTCATTCAGCTGGACAAAACTCACCTGTATACTGTACAATAAGCAATCAGTATCAGCAAGAAGAACAAAGCTTATTTTTATTAAAGCACTGAAAAACAATTAGAGGCATTTTTCAGTTCGGTGAAACAATAACTAGATCGACTACTGCTTGCAGACACACAATAGACTTGTTTTGTCCCATGATACAGCTCTGACAGTTGTACTTAAAAAGCTTTCAGAATGAGACAAAGCAATTGTGGGGGGGAAAAAAATCCTATGAGGTGATTCTTGGTGCCTGATTGTCCTCTACACATGCCCTTGGGAACTGTGACCAAAGGCCACCTTTGTTTCATCAAACCTGCGGCTTTGGCTTTTCATGGTCTGAGAGCTGTTCAGATGTCTTTTAGTTAACTCCCTGGGGGCTGTTATGCGCCTTTTAGTGAAGAATGGGTTTTCTGCCAACTCTAACAAAAAGGCCTGATGGTTGAAGTGATGCACTGAAGGTTGTACTTCTGTAAGGTTCTCCTGTCTCCACAAAGGAGCTCCAAATCTCACTGGATTCATCGGTAGTTCCAAAGTCTAAAATCTGACCTGTACTTTTGGGTGCTTTTAATGCTGCATAAATTTCCACGTGTCCATGTGTAAAGGCACACATATAATGATATGTGTGCCTTTACACAATCCTGTCTGATAGTACAATTCTACTAACCTGTTATATATCATGCACCTCAATAAAATAAATAAATAAATAAATAAATAATAAACTAGGAAAACACACAAAAGACTTATTATTACACTATTTTAAAGGTAAGTGAATATTTTATTTGGAGGCAATGAAGTGTCTTCAGTACAGGGGTATGGTTCAATTTCCACAAAGCTGTAATCACAAACAAGCCACAATTCATTATCATGTGCAAGCAACTTTATATTTCTCTGTCATTCAAGTCCAGTTGTAACACTTGATGTGTTACAGTTTATGAAACATTCCTTTATCTTCGGGTGACCGTGGCTCATGGGGTTGGGAAGCGCATCTGTAACCAGAAGGTCGCCGGTTTCATTCCCGGGCTCTCTGTCCTGGTCGTTGTATCCTTGGGCAAGACATTTTACCCTACTGCCTACTGGTGTTGGCCAGAGGGGCCGATGGCGCGATATGGCAGCCTCGCTTCTGTCAGTCTGCCCCAGGGCAGCTGTGGCTACAACCGTAGCTTGCCTCCACCAGTGTGTGAATGCGAGAGTGAATGAATAGTGGCATTGGGTTCCTTGAAAAGCGCTATATAAATTCAATCCATTATTATTATTATAATTATCTATTAAACTGATTTAGAGAGTTTGTGCTATAAGCAAAATTGCAGCTTGCCAAAAAATCATGCTGTAGGAAATATGACTGAACCCCAGATGGTTCTGGGATATGAAAGTCTGTTTACTCTGATGTGTGCTTTGCATTCATCTTCGGTTGACTACAATATTACTAAAATATTATCTTGCCTTCAGATTTGTCATAGTCACAAAATAAACACATCCACCGCAAAGCGCATCCTATTTTCCAATACCCTCAGCAGTGTTTTTACCCCCACATACCTGTCTAGATTAATGTTTATGTCATCCTCCACTTTCTAAGCTCCATTTTCACTTCCTCTTTCCTCCTCACTCACACACTAATTGGTTCTACAACCTTTCAAGCTGCCACTTCTGCTGACAGAAATCTACTTCAAATCCCCATCTGGATCTAACTCGCTTTATTTCTTCAGCTAATTTAAAGCCAACAATTATTGTCCTGTCCTTTAATTGTTTTGGTAGGTTGTTTTTGTTTTTTCTTTGTTGCAGGGTTATGACCGTCATCAGTCAGTGTTACCCCCTTGCTTACGGCCAAAGGCAAAGCTGCATATCTGGTTCGGTGTTACTTTCAAATGGAGGTTTTGTGTGGAAACTGCTACTGTTTCTACTGTTGTTTTCTTTTCTGCATGTTTGCTGATTTTATGTAACATTACTTACAGGAAAAATTACTTTTAAATTTAAAATAACTTTAAGTGTGTGATCTATAATTCAATATTTTACTTTAACATTGTTTTGATGAACAGAATATTTAACGGGAATGTGAAAATGTGAATCTACTCTATGTTCAAGTGTTGCTGTGAAGTTACCTTCCTTAAAATAATACAACATAAAACCAAGTGGCATGCAGTTACTTTTGCAGATAGCCAAGCAGAGACTAACCACCCTCCCATCCACAATCACAAACAAAAACGTTTTTCTCTAATATTTAGCAATTCAAGATAAATTAGATCAGATTAAAACATACCATTTATGCTGGCTGTCTACACTGTTCATGGAGGTTTTCACCTTTCTGCAATCTAATCTTACATAAATGTTTTCCTATTATTTCCTATTAGCTAACAATGATAAGCGGTTGATGAATTTTTCAAACTATTCCATTAGGATAAAAGGCAATGAAACACCATGAAAACATTTAGTACATATGTTATTCTGCAGAAAAATGTTCCCCATTATTAATACATATCTTTTGGTTGAATTAATTTTAAATACTTTATATATTTAATATAATATTATAATATCTGTTCAGTGTCCAGTATCATATTCTACAAATCACATATTGTAGTTGCTTTCCATTGAGAACCACATATCTATGAAAAAACAGTTGTGCATGAGTTTAAAAACACAGGCCCACATCCTGATGATATTTTTTAGCATATTAAATATATAAATAATACAAAAAAATCAAAAAACAAAACAGCTGAATTAAAAGCCTTGAGCAGTGGCTGACATGGTGAACCATCAATATATACAGCAGGAAAAATGAAAATGAAAATATCAATGAAAAAAGAAGGTGGAGTTTTGGCAAGCAGTGCTCGCCTTGCTTGCCCTGACAAAATGGTGAAACATCCATCCAGGTCACCTGTAGCAAACCAGACATGTCAGCCAATGTTTTCTTTTTCAGGCTTGTGTTCTTTTTAGCGTCTTTACTGAATCTAGTTTCTTCATCAGGTTTCTCTACAGACTTTTAACACCTGCTTGCAACAACTGGTGTATAAAGGACATATCTTTTTGCAGATGCTTTTTGTGCCCTTAAAATAAGTTTCTTATTTTGGCATCCTTGAAAATCTTTAGTGATCAGGACATTGCAAAGGACACACTGTTAGGAATTTTAATAGGGTCTGCTCACTGCAAAGATTAGATTATTTATATTTTTGAGAGGTTCACACACTGGTTCTGGCCTCAATTATTATTGACCTTGGAGATGGAACCATACTATCCCCACATTGTGATCATATTTATGCAACTAAGTACAGTGAAAAACAACACCAAAAACGACGCCTCTTTCTTTGTGTTTTTCTATTTCTTGAGCTCAGAAGTCAGCTGAATTATAAAGAAAAGGTACCAGCAGAGGGCAAAGGAAAACCAAAACCCAGGGAGAGGGTAAAGAAGGATTAAGTGAGAAGCAGTGAGAAGTAGAAGGGAGGGAAACATGCTCCCGTTAGGATGTGTAAGCAGTGCTCTAGGGCACCAGTCTGTGTGTACCCTGCAGATGCCCTGTGCTGTCTAATCTTATTTATTTTCCCACTCTACTTACTTAGATACAGTACGTGAGACTGTTCCCACTGCTGGCCTGATAGTTGGTGCTTGCTTATAAACAAAAACATCCACGTTCTCTGTGCTGCCTTAAATAGCTCATATACTTTAAATTTCACCCTCTGTGACCAGTTTGGTTAATAAAATAGAGTATATCTTTCAGACAGGTAAGAGAGTCATTATAAGTGGTCAAAAAACGCGTCAAATTCACTGCACGCAGGACGTTTTCACCAAATAATACCTGCTGAGTGCTTGTATTAAAATATCTAACAGAATATTGAAATACACCTTTGAATCTATTTAGGATATTTTGTGTGTTCTTCTGAACAAACAACACTGTAAAGAGCCTTTCAACTTTGTGAAAGCAGCTGTCGTCTGTAAGATTGCTCTTGCCAATCCCGAGCCAGCTACCTGGCCCCAAACACTGTAGACTGTCGGGTTCCTCTGGTCCTGTGCTGTTTCTGTTTTGAGCAGATTGCATGAGATTTTCTTTCACAACATCTTTTAACATTTAAACTTTTACATGTAAAGCAGGCAAAGTGATATGATACATAATCTCACCAGCAAGTTACTCATTACGAGACTTAAGGGTTCTGCACAGTTCAGTAAAATCTTGGATTGGTAGCAACCAATTAATATTAACAAGCAGTCTCAGTGTAGAATTCAAACACTGCAGCTTTTTATAGTTGTTGTAAAACGACTAAAAAAATTGGTACACCGAAAAAAATAAATGAAAGGTGAGAGCCTAAAGCATTTTTTGAATGTACTTATTCCTTAAAAAAAAGGCTTGTATTTTTGTCCATGAAGCTTCTGGAAATTTAAAGTTTAACTTACCATATCGCACATGTTAATGCTTTGGATGCTTCTAGGAACTCATTTGCTAGTAATTTAAACAAGAGAAAATAAAATAAACTGGGTGACTAATCCAAAAATTAGAACATACTCTTGAGACTCTTGAATCTTTTCATTTCTTTGTATTTTGTTAGGAAAATGGAAAATAGCAGCAATTTATCAAGACATGCAAACAGAAAAACATTATAAAAAGCAAAAACCGTTAATGCGGTTTGTCCACCTTCAACTGAATTCTCTTAGGCAACTACCTTTTCATTTGTTTAATGAAAAGGTAGGACTTCAGCAATAGTCCTCCAGGATTCTTGAAGGACATTCACAGCTCTTCTTTGGATGTTGGCTGCCTTTTGTTCTGTTCTCTGTCAAGATGATCCCACACTGCTTTAGTAATGTTGACGCCTGGACTCTGGGGAGACCAATCCAGGGCTGATAGTGTTCCACTTTATATTATCATTCAAGCTGGATGCTTTCACTTACAGTCCAGTATTATCAGTATTTTTTTAAATTTTTTTTGTCAAACTTTTTTATGTATTTTACTTGTAGCACAGTGAGCGTCTCAGGGCAAATGATATTCAGCACTATTATTTCAACCTGAGCCTTACCCTTTTTTTGTTTTTTTTAAAACTATCATCACTTCTGTGGAAAACACTTTGCAAAGGTGCGCCATTTCTTTCTTTCTCCTCAGACACCACACTTATCTTTTACAACATCCACCCCGCCTTCTCCACTTCACCTTGAAGTGAACTTCTTCCTTACAAAGAGCATGGCAGCATGTAGACAGGAAGCAGATTCTGATTCACTAACATTTGCACTGTGATAAGAACAAAATTGGCTGGAGGGCAATGTTTTATGAATCTGATGGTAATTTTTGCATGTACTATTATTATTTTTTGTGCAGGGTAAGAACATTTCTGTGCACATACAAGTAAATAGGCCCGTGGCACACATGGTAACAGGGAGTAGTTTCACACAAATTACTAAATGAATGTTTCCATCTCAATCGGATTGAGTTCTACGGGGATGCAAACGCACAAATTACACTCTCAGTGAATTTGCAACATCAATAATTTTTTCTTAAAATAATTGCATATATCATGTTATATATGAACCAGTCTGTGAATCGTATCAGTTATGATCTAGTTTTCAAATATATGGGCTTAAAAAAGAAGATTAGAAATATTGAGAACATACAAATTTAAGTAGCACTACTGTATCGCCTGTAATCCCATACATGCCACATGTTGTTAAGCTGTATACTGGAAATGCTACTTTCGCATTGAAGTGTTAAAGAAGTATTAAAATGTAACAAACACGCAACCTTCCTGTTCCCACAGAAATAAAGTTTTGTGTATGTGAATGTTATGTCTGTTTGCTCTTGATAAAAAAAATAAAATAAAATAAAAAAGCAGCTGCAGACATAAAGTCAGAGATAACCACTTTTTGGCAGACGAGGATTGCTTTTAGGTGTCCACATGACTGTGATAAGCAGTTATCGCAGATGCGCCGTAATTTATTTTTGTTCTGGAACTAGGCCTAGTCTCAATATCAGGCTCTTGTCACACTGCATAACTGCATTAATCTCAAGGAAAGAACATGTTACGATCAGGATAAATAAGGACTTTGAATTGATGAAAAGACCGAATTACACAAACAGCACAGAAAGCAAAACTCTTGGACAGGATGGCCAGTGCTATCTGGGGCTGTGTGGACATCTAATACTTTGTGGCAACAGCGGGGAGTGTCTGAGCAATTAGCTTTGCAAATATTTGAAAGGCACTAAGGCAACAATGGAGGTTTTAACAGAAAATTTAAACCGTGCAAAGTGCTCTGTAATAATCACAAACTACAGCTTAATGATTACAACTTAGGTCACATCATACAGTAACCTCTGGCTTCTGAAATTACCAGGCAAATCCTGAAAAAAAAATGGCACCTCTATTCTGTGGAGGAAATTCAACTGAAATTGAAGAGGCATCCTTATATGCACTGCTGCACAGTAAGAAGAGCAGCAAGCATACTCCTAGGTCACTGAAAATCTAACAGGCCGAGTCTCCATCCTCACTGGTCTAGTCTTAGGTCCAGTGCAGTCCTTGCTGTAATTTGTGGAGTCTGCCAATGGACCTAAGTCCGATATCTTAGTTAACTATCCACTATCCTCTCGCTTGTGGCTCAGCTTTATTCTTCTTCCCCCACTTGACCTCTCCCTCCAAAATAAAAGCACATTAAAAATAAAATGGCGCCCCTAAAAGTCTCTGGGCTACAAAGTGATACATTTGAGTGCACGCTGCATTAAGAAAGTTAGAAGATTTTCATACATAATACAAAAGGTAGGGAAGTGCCACAGACTTAATAGATATCAGATTTTTTTTTTTATATGCAGTACACAGTATTCACTGAAATTGTTAATTTATGCTCTATATCAATTATTTGTCCTTAATTTTTTAGGAAAAAGTAATTAAAAAATAGATTTTTGTCCATGTTAATTTTTAAATAATACTTGTTGGTGTTAGATGTTTGTCAGATGTTTGCAGCGGTACAAAACTAACTTAAATGATCACTGTGATTGCTACATTATTTTACAATACAAATGACTGTCAGAGTTGCAATAAATGAGCTTTCTCTCTCTGAGCACAAATTTTCCTTTCAACATCTGCAAAGGTTTTCCTGTGCTGCTGATCAATATCGCTTTTCTTTGCAATTACTTATATAGTCAAACTGTTTCCTGCTTTTAAAAAACCACCATTCAGACCGTGTTTTCTGTTTCCCAACAAAAACATGCACTTTGTGATCCTCTAACAAAAGAAGATGCGGCTAAAAACAAGCTGTTACTATGCGATTTTTTGAGGCCCATTATGGTGTTAATTCCATTGAGGCGCACCACTAATTAGCTGTCCGTTTCATTGCTTTTGTTTTTTGTTTTTTACTCTTAAATTTATGTCTTTTGTTTCAGTCACGTCTGTCTAGGGCCACAGCATGCGACGGCAGACACCTGTCAGTGGTCTTACAATCCTCTGCATTATTATCCTCTCAGCTCAGAAGCTTCTGTGTGTCTGTGGCATGTATATGAAAGCAGCAGTCAGAAAGCTGCTGGTAGGACAGTGCTTGCACACATGCTCAGATACATAAAATGACCACGGTTTGCCTAAGAGCTTTAACTTTAAAGTGTGAGTATACAATCTCAGATAAAAACTGAAGTAACCCCCTGGGTGTTGTGAGTGTCCTATGAAACAAAGCTGACAGCCAGAACAGTAAACAGAGAACAGTAAACAAAGCAAGGATAAAAAAGGAATCAAGTGGACCATTACAGATAAAATTATGTGAAAATTGTTGCACCAGTTGCATCAGTTATTATTATAAGATGTGTTATGTGTGGCGTAAGTGTGAACTGTGGGCATTGTGCATTGGTCTGTTGGAGATCAGGGCTGCCAGTAAACTGATTAATTGAAAACTCAGACAGGACATCATAAGATTTTAAAGACAATCTGACACTGAGTGGTAGAGTTCGCCTTTTAGCTCAAGGCAAGCAGTGCTTCCGCAGTGAAATCTAAGGATTATTTGCATGTTCAAACAACAACGTTGCTGCATGAAAGAGCTCACATGTGGCCAAGAGCTGACTGAAAGCTTCTATTTGGATTGACACTATTAAAAAGCAGATTCTTGGAAGGGAGCTACAAGCTAGCAAATGAGTTAGAGAACCAAGAGGACAAGTACACAAAACAGAATAACTTAATAAATAAAACCCAAGAATGCTCCTTGTGGTGTAGATATATTACTTTGTGTATGATTAAAAGATGTTTGTTCTATTATCTACCTGCCTTTTTAGCCATTTTTAATCTTTGTGTATATGTTTTTTACAAGTAAATAAAAGAAGAAAACCATGAGAGAGACCAGAAGGCAAAAATGGGGCAAACTGCTGCCATTTTTGTGACACAGGTAACAAACAGCAACAGCTTACTAACTGGGAGGGAGAGCTTAATTTCAGACATAAACATGCAGGTCTGTAATGTAGTCCTCCTCTGCTTTTTAATCCCAGTCAATTGCTTATTTACACTCGTAAACATGCTCCATAATTACCAGCTCACACATCTGCTGACTCCCGTACATCTGCATCTGACGTGTATTGGCCTTCATTTGAGAACAGTGAGCGGACTGAACAGGCAGATTGTTAGGCTCCTCCGCGATAAGGGTCATCACCATTGGTTCCCTTTTAGAGCCAGCAGCTGCCATAGAGGATGGCTTACTAGCTTGCAGGAAATCTAATATTTCCCATGTGTCATGTAGTGTTCACTCATGTCCTGGGGGCATTTTCACTGCTTGTGGGAGAAAACTGCAGGCTGACATTATGATGTGGTCATTGCTTATAAGCAGTGGTATTTTTGAGCTCTTTAGCTGACTACATGTATGAAGTGGATCTGTAAATAATACAGCTGGACAGTCTTTCGAAAGATTTCTTTGTCCTCAAACCTTTCCCCACACCTCTCTCTTTTTCCTATTGACAGGAAAGCTGTGAAGACCAATATAATTTCTTTTTTTTTTTAACTCTTGACAGAAAAACAGCCACAATAAACTCTTTTTTTCCTATTATGTAACTCAGGAAGAATAGAATCAGCTGCTTTGTATCAATAGCTCTGGAGTACTACCAATTAACTTAAAAGGCATTCATTGATAAAAAAAAATGCATCTTAAACATTTAGGATGAATTTTTTAAAAGTTTTTTTTACAGTGTGTTTTAGTAGAAGAGGGATTTTGTAGTACATTAAGACTCACAAGTTGAATTAGTAAGAAACATTGTGAAATTGTCAATTAAACTTAACAACAACAAAAACAGACATCTGTTAAAAAAAATTAAGCGAGTGAAAGCGGTGTTTTTAAATGCACTGTGTTTGACAAAACGACCGGTGACAATGCACTGATGTGGAGACAGGGAGTGAGTTGAATAGAGTCATGGTCAATAGAAGCACTGTTAGTTTGAAAATTCCTTTTTTTTCTCCCACACACTGTGCAACCACTATCCATAGAGACCAGCTAAGACTGCCAACCTACTGAGAGCTGTTCATGCTATAAAGCGTCTTACACAGTCTTGGGCATATGGCATGTTTGCATTATTGAACAGCTGCACCACAGAACAGCGGATGAAGTGTATCCAGCTCTCTGTGCTAAAATCTAAAGAGGGAAAAAAGGCCAAATTTTGAATTCAACAATTCCCCCAAAACCATTCCTTCTTCTTTTCTATCCAAGTATATTTGAAATAAGTCAGTGCTCAGATTTGGCTTCATCTGTCCCTTTTCACTCACTCCACCACACTTTGCTCTGGATAATGCTTCACATTTCCCACAAGATCTGGCTGTAAAACACTTATAACTTGCCAAAGTCACCCCTTGCTTGTGATCGTCTCTAAAACAAACAAACAAATTTGCTAAAAGGAAATTAAAAATTTATTATTCAGCGATTTTAACAACATGTTGCCTATTTCAACTTTTATGTAGCATTCTATCCAACCAGATGACCTCTGAATTGTGCGCAGTTGACCGGTCCTGAATGAAATCTCTAAATAGCTTGACCTCACTTTATACCCACAATCCCTCAGTTTCACATCTCACTGCATCCTCTTATTCCCAGGTGACCCAGCAGTGATCTATGGGAGCATAAGGCATTATCTAACTATCTTGAATGTGATTTTCGTCTGCACGTTGCCAAGCCGACCCTCTAAAAAACAACAGATAGTAACTTCACTTTGGGCTTTTGGACACTTTCTTTAATCATATAAAATAAGGAATTTTTATTCCACCCCCCCCCCGCCGACAGGTTTTGATTCATGCATTATAAAAGTTTGAATAGACTCATAAGCATGAATACTGATATATATTGGTCATTTTTTGTAGTTCTCTAATTTCTGTTATTGGATTAGATTTCAGATAGCAAATTATGTTGTGATTACCTTTTACATTTACAAAACACACCCTGTAATTATAAATCTCCCCCATAATCTGAAAATAGTTTAAGTATAATGACTTTATAATCCTCTCATAAATGCACACCTAACCTGCAACTTTAATATAGGAAAAACACACGACTCTGTTGCCATTAAACGACATTAAACAACAACAAATGTTGGCATCAAGTACCAGTTGTGAAAATTCAGTTTAATAAACCATGCAACTACCCTGTTACTCTTACAGTAAGCTCCTTTTAATAGCAGCTGTATTAAATTGCTGCTATTTATGAGCCTTTAAACTTGATTATTAATCTCACAGAAGCACTCAAACTTGAACATTTACAGTCGGGAAAAATAATTATTTGATTCCTTGCTGAATTTGTAAGTGTGGTCACTTACACAGAAATGAACAGTCATTAATTTTGATGATATTTTCATTTTAATGGAGAGAGACATCAACCATAATCAACCAAAATTTAGAAAAAACACATTATATAAAAGTTACAAATGGATTTGCATGCCACTGAGTGACGACTATTTGATCCCAAAGCAAAACCGGATTTAGTCATTCAGCACACAGATTACAGTCAATCAATCAATCAATTCCAGATACTCCTGATCTCAACGTATTAGATTGATGTATAAAGCACACCTGAGCACAGAATCAATACATTTTTCAATCAGTTTCCTCTATTCCATCCTCTCCATCTCTATGGAGAAAAGTGTAGACCTGTAAAATGCTGGAATGTGCTACAAGAGCATTGGCAAGAAGCTTGGCGATAACATAAAACTGTTGGTGCAATGACTCGGAAATGGAATAAAAAAATGACCATCTGTCACCCTCAGTGGAAGATCTTGCCACAGTCACCAAGATAACCAATAGTAACACACTAAAGCATATGTTGGAGTGTCTAGAAGGTCCCCTTGATCCAGAAGGCACATGTACAGGCTAATCTTAAGTTTACTAGTGAACATCTAAATGATTCAGAGATGGTTTCAGAGGAAGTGCTGCGGTAGATAAAATCAAAATCAAGCTGAGGGGTATCAATTTGTCCTGATGTTTTTGTATAATGGGAAATACTGAGCATGGCCCAAAGAACACCATCCAAACAGTAAAACATGGAGCTGGAAACTTTATGCTTTGGGGCTATTTTTCTGCTGAGGGTACAGTGTGACTTCACTGCGATGACAAGCCAGTAAACAGAGGCCATGTGGTGGATGGATCTTCCAGTATGACAATGACCCAAAACATACCACCAAGGCAACAAAAGAGTGGCTAAAAAAGTAACACATTAAGGAAATGGAGTAACTAAGTTGTACTTCACACCTCAATCCTATAGAAAATCTGTGGAGGGAGCTGCAGCTTCGAGTTACCAAGCAGCAGCCAAGAAAACAAAAGGATTTATAGAGTGGAACCAAACCTCTCTTAAGATGTGTAAAGGGTTTCTTCATCAAGTACTAAATCATGATTTTCTTAGGGATCAAATGCTGGTCACTCTGGATTTCTGGATTTAGGCTTGAAATTTTGTCTCTCTCCATTAAATGAATCCACCCTAAAAATCAGAGACTTTTAATTTCTTTACAAGTGAGCAAACTTACATGTTCCGAATTAGATCAAATAATTGTTTCTCTCTATATAAATAACCTTTGTGAAAATGTATCTAATGCTGCATTCCATCTTTATGCAGATGATACACCTATTATTCATTTCCTTCAGTAGCACAAACCCCTTGATTTTTTACAGTCTGCCTTTGATGTTGCTCAGTAACATTTAACTCAACTTACAACTAACCTGGTGTTAAATGTAGATAAATCTAAGTTCACATTATTCTCAAATGGCAAAGAGTTGTTATCTGTGTTTCTATCTATTGTAGGTATCATTAGAGATCAAGGTTTGTCATTGAAAACTCACATCGAAAGGCTTGTGTCCAAGTTAAAAGTAAAAGTGAAGTTTTTTGGAAATCATGTTTCTTTATCCAAGTGAGAAAAAACACTTGATTTATGCAACTTTTTATTTTTGTAACTGTTATTCGATTTTGGTGATCTGCTTTTTATGAATGCACCTGCCCTGTACATAAAGAGGGTGGATAGTGTCTATCATTGTGCCTTTTTTTGTTATTATTGGATGTGGAAATCGTCCATCTCTGTATATAAGCAGACGTTCCCATTGGTTGGTTTTATCTATAACTCTCTCCTCGGGCTAGTTCACTCTTATCTGTGTATTTATATGTGTAAAAACTACAACCAATATAGCCTTCGCTGTCACAACGCCATGCAAATAAGTTGTCCTGAAAATCAGAACAGAACTGGGAAAAAGGCATTTAAATAAAAGGCTGTCCCTGTTTCCTGGAATAGTCTACAGGAGGAACTGAAATTGGCAGAAATGGTTACCATGGGGGAGTTTAGGTCCATTTTAAAGGAGTGAGAGAATAACTCTTTTAGTCAGTGTTACTGTTTTTAAATATGGCTCTTAATGTATGTTTGTGTGAAATATTGTATTTGTTTTTTACTTGTTATGTGTTGTATTTGCTGTAACCTTTGCTGCCATGATGGCCAGGTCTCTCCTGGAAATGAGATTTAAATCTCAATGAGACTCTGACTTGAAGAAATGAATGATAATAAATAAATAAATAAATAAATAAATAAATAAATAAATAAATAAATAACTTCCATCGCTGTACTACAAAACCGTCATTATGCTTCTTGAGATACACATTGTCTGATAGTGGCTCTTTTTGCCTTTCCCCATTTTCTCTTCTGTTACATAAATCTAATTTGTGGATGTTGGATCAAGGTAATTGCCTTTTCTAAACTGATTATGCCAAATAGTCACACCTGTTTTCCTTTGTCGTGTAAGTTTATGTGCACACAGGGATTTAGTCTTAGTTAACCTTCTTCAGACCCTTCATTGTTAAATCTTTGTCTAGTTTTTAGTAACAGCCTATACAAGCTGAACACAAAAGCTTAAACTGATATCAGTCTGTCAGTACCAACAACATGTTTGATTTAAGCCCGTGATAACCTTCATCCTAATTAGTTTTCTATCTGGCACAGCCCTGTTTGTTGTTGGGTCAGAATGACCGAAGCTGAGGAAGTCAGTGACTATGTTGTAAATTCGCTTTCTCAGAAAATAGCTCCCCTTTGTTGCTGTGTGAGTGAAAATGCAGCTCGTTGCAAATGTGAAGCCACGTTGTACGGACCGGCTGTGTAGGTGGTAGCTGGTATGACTTTTACTGTGCCTAAAATAAACCTGCTCATTCCGGTAGCAATTAGTGTGTCATTATCTTGTCATTGCAATTATGCTGCCTTTCTCTCGGCTCTTGCAATTTAAAAGTTTTTCTCCCAACATCCATATGGGGTGCATTTGCTTTGATCAGGCACACCTCTGACATAAAAGCAATAAACATTTTACATAAAAAAGAAAACGTGGAGCTTATTTACTAAAAATAATTGGTAAGCTGTGTTTTCTGTTCAAATGAAAGTGGACAGAGGTACGCTCTCTCGTTTTAGTGAGACAATCACATTTCATAACGAAGAGACGCTGGAGCAGTTTGAAAGCTGTATTTATATTTATATATGTATCATACTAAATCAAATCCATCCTTCTCACACAGTGTGCACCGGGTTAGCATATCTCTGTTTAAACAGAGTTAAAGAAGAAAGGCCCTCAGCAGTTTGCATTAGGATGCACAAGCGCCAATGTGACTTACATAAGAGACCACCCAGCCATTTATTTGGTTTAGATATAGTATGCAATAACCCATATCAAGGGAAATCAAAGTACGCGTTTTAACACTGGCAAGGGAGCTTTCACTGTGAAAAGACTGTCTGAAGGAGGTGAAAACAAATGATATATTGGAGATTCAGGAAGCGTCAAGACAGGCACACTGAAACAGAGTGAAAGAGATACATAAAGGGCTGAATAAAAAGCACCGATGAGTCAACCATGAAGGCTTAACCGCAGAGGTTACAAAATTCTACCTATGCTACAACATTGCTTATACAGTGAGACATAAAGGTTACTGTTGTGAAGATTTGAGCTATTCTCTATTCAGATCAAGCCATAAGGGTAAAAATGGAAGGACATCCACCCACTGCCAAAAGAGGAAACGGAGGTTGGTAACAATCCTCCATTGACCTCATTAGGTGATAGGGTAGTTCCAACCTAACAACTGGTGTGGTCCCTTGTGACGTTGCATACACACACACGCACACCGTTTACTACTTTTCCATTGCATCCCATGTAAAACAGAGCCAGAAACAGATGAACAGAAGTGCATGCACCTGTAATGTTGAGTATCTGCCCCTTCTTTTTTGCTCACACACTTTAGGTCTTATTATACGAGAAACTTGAAAAGTCAAACGATTCCCTGGATTTGTCCTGAATTGTTTAATTAAACACAGGAAAATATGTCACTTTGTTTCAAGGTGAATTTTTAACTGTGTGTCATTAAATGGAGACTCTGAGCAGCTGCTTCTCACATTTCCACAGTGGGAAATGAGGTGCAACAAGTGTAAGTCTGACAAAGGTCAGGTGACCAGATGGATTGGCTGTAAAAACAGAAACCACAATAGTGTCTTGTGGTGGTTTCACTTTATTTATTTACTCTCAAGCTGTTCTGTGATCACTGAGATGCGAAAGAACGAAAGCCTTATCTGCAGTTTCAAACACAAGAAATATTAAAGTGTTGGTACTTATTTTACAGACATGCAGCTTGTGGGGATAGGTTAATTGGATAATCTAAATTGTCACTAGGTGTGAATGTGCGAATGAAAGTGAGTGCAAATGGTTGCCTGTCCCTGTGTGTTGGCCCTGCGACAGACTGGCGACCTGTCCAGGGTGTACCCCGCCTCTCGCCCTATGACAGCTGGGATAGGCTCCAGCGTCCCCCGCGACCCTGCAAAGGATAAGCGGAAGCGAATGGATGGATGGATGGTACTTATTTTACTTCTTCCTATATGCTACACATATTTATTGCATTCACGAATAAATTAAAAAGATACCCATCCACTGGTTGAACTAACAAACGAGTATCTCGGACTCTTGGAAAGTCTCACTGGCAGAAAGAAGAAAAACAAGTCTGAAAGAAAGCACATTGTATTAGTTTAGAGGAGCTTAAGACCAGGCCCCTAAGTACCAAATCTACATAGGCAGGGTTTCCTTCCATATAAGGCCTAGTGGTACAGGGTGTGTAATGATGACACAGAAAAATGCAGAACAAAGCAATCCTACTGAGAAGCACAAACAATTACCCGTGATAGTGTATGGGAATATGTGTCAGACGTTCTCAAGCTCTGAGGGGTTGCACAACAAAATGTTGTTTATCTTGAGGGGTTCAAGTTCCAGTCTGACTAGCAACTGTTGTTCAACCAAACACAGTGGTTATTGACAAAGAGCAGAACAGGCAAGCACAGAGTAAAATTAGAGCAAAGTCTCATGGTCTGATGTAAGGCATGAAAGGTGAAATCCAGAATGGTCCCATTAGTAACATGAATTACATGCAAGTAATTGGAGAAAGGCTTAAGCGGATTCTAGCAACAACGTATGAGCTGTCTTTCCAGAGGGCCAAAACACCTAAGCAACACTTGCTTTTTATAGCTATCATCACGCTCCTCAAAGTACTTTAGAGTACGTCCTCCACAGTGCTCTTTATGTTATTTTTACTTTGTTGATTTCTCCTTCTGTTATGCACATGTAGACAAGCATATTTTCTCATACAGTGAAATGGGGGCTTTCCAGTACAATCTCAGTCACATTTCTTTTAATCTATGGTAGAATAAACCTGATTCACTAAATGAAATGAGTGCAAACTTATTGTGTACGTAAACTGATAACATTTCTATGAAAATATTACTGAGTGATGCCCAATTTCCCCATATTGTTAAGGAATCAGTTTTCTAAGGCTTAAACAGTACAACAAAAACAAGAGCGGTCCAGTAATCCATTTATTTTTAATCCCCGCCTTGACTTAGATCTTTTTTCTTTTCTTTTTTTAAAGAAAATCTTAAAATGCTCAGTGTTTGATCACATTTTTACCAGCCACCAGTTCTACCTTTGTTTTACTGGGCGCAAAGCTAATCTAAGCTCATCTGTTTTAAATAGCTGCCTATGGTTTTGTGCTCAGAGCTGGTGAAAACTATGGCAAGCAACCAAAAAATCCATACCAGAAAACAAAGACAATGAGTTCAAAGCAACAGCAAGAATAATGAAATCAAAGGGCTGGTTTCAGTGAGATTGTTACTGCAAGCAACCGTTTACATAACCAGGACTGATCAATTAAATTATTATAACCGCAGTAAATCACTTCTTCAGTTTTCTTATACTATGCTCCTGACTGTGGTTGTGAAAACATCTAAAAATGTCACTTTTCTAATGAAATAATATTTGACTGGGTATCAAGTTCACAAAGAGTAAGACTGAAGTTATTCATAATAAACGCTTGTTTTGCTTTCTAAAACAAAAGACTCCTGAGCTGTTGAGGAAAATGTCAAGGGAACTTCCATGAAAGAGTCTTTAACATAACACAAACCCAGCTTTCGTTTGGCATTTGACATCG
The DNA here is from genome assembly GCF_018398535.1 of Haplochromis burtoni. Classification (NCBI taxonomy): domain Eukaryota; kingdom Metazoa; phylum Chordata; class Actinopteri; order Cichliformes; family Cichlidae; genus Haplochromis; species Haplochromis burtoni. Next base: position 1,361,410 of record NW_024582376.1, read on the forward strand.
CTTAAAAAGAAATAGTTCAAAGAGACGAATGAGTCATGTGCTGTATCAAAACGGACACATCGCCCTACTTCATCTCACTTTCACCTTTTAATTTTGGCCCTTGTTAAGGTTGACATTCACAGCCAAGAAGAGTATTTTTTTCTTTCTACACCACCTAGAGGGTCTCTGGGTGTCAAGCACCATCTGCAGAAGTTGGAATGAGTGCCGCTAATTTAAAGTCTACAGTGAGAAACCCTTGGGTGAACCACATATTTGTGGTTTTTAAAAGCTTTTCATACCAAACTGTCCACACAACAAGAGAACGGTGAAGTAAGTTCATTTCTCCTGAAAAATTATTTATTTATTTCTATTTTGCTATTAATTCTCAATCCTTGTCTTATAATGCTCATCCTGTCAATATCAACCCAAAGTCTTTCATCTGTCTCATGCAGTTTTTCACTAGAAAAAAATTCTCCTGCATTTTGAGCCAAGGTTTGTAAGCCTCTTATATTTTATGAAGCTCTATACAGGGAGTGCAGAATTATTAGGCAAATGAGTACTTTGTCCACATCATCCTCTTCATGCATGTTGTCTTACTCCAAGCTGTATAGGCTCGAAAGCCTACTACCAATTAAGCATATTAGGTGATGTGCATCTCTGTAATGAGAAGGGGTGTGGTCTAATGACATCAACACCCTATATCAGGTGTGCATAATTATTAGGCAACGTCCTTTCCTTTGGCAAAATGGGTCAAAAGAAGGACTTGACAGGCTCAGAAAAGTCAAAAATAGTGAGATATCTTGCAGAGGGATGCAGCAGTCTCAAAATTGCAAAGCTTCTGAAGCGTGATCATCGAACAATCAAGCGTTTCATTCAAAATAGTCAACAGGGTCGCAAGAAGCGTGTGGAAAAACCAAGGCGCAAAATAACTGCCCATGAACTGAGAAAAGTCAAGCGTGCAGCTGCCAAGATGCCACTTGCCACCAGTTTGGCCATATTTCAGAGCTGCAACATCACTGGAGTGCCCAAAAGCACAAGGTGTGCAATACTCAGAGACATGGCCAAGGTAAGAAAGGCTGAAAGACGACCACCACTGAACAAGACACACAAGCTGAAACGTCAAGACTGGGCCAAGAAATATCTCAAGACTGGTTTTTCTAAGGTTTTATGGACTGATGAAATGAGAGTGAGTCTTGATGGGCCAGATGGATGGGCCCGTGGCTGGATTGGTAAAGGGCAGAGAGCTCCAGTCCGACTCAGACGCCAGCAAGGTGGAGGTGGAGTACTGGTTTGGGCTGGTATCATCAAAGATGAGCTTGTGGGGCCTTTTCGGGTTGAGGATGGAGTCAAGCTCAACTCCCAGTCCTACTGCCAGTTTCTGGAAGACACCTTCTTCAAGCAGTGGTACAGGAAGAAGTCTGCATCCTTCAAGAAAAACATGATTTTCATGCAGGACAATGCTCCATCACACGCGTCCAAGTACTCCACAGCGTGGCTGGCAAGAAAGGGTATAAAAGAAGAAAAACTAATGACATGGCCACCTTGTTCACCTGATCTGAACCCCATTGAGAACCTGTGGTCCATCATCAAATGTGAGATTTACAAGGAGGGAAAACAGTACACCTCTCTGAACAGTGTCTGGGAGGCTGTGGTTGCTGCTGCACGCAATGTTGATGGTGAACAGATCAAAACACTGACAGAATCCATGGATGGCAGGCTTTTGAGTGTCCTTGCAAAGAAAGGTGGCTATATTGGTCGCTGATTTGTTTTTGTTTTGTTTTTGAATGTCAGAAATGTATATTTGTGAATGTGGAGATGTTATATTGGTTTCACTGGTAAAAATAAATAATTGAAATGGGTATATATTTGTTTTTTGTTAAGTTGCCTAATAATTATGCACAGTAATAGTCACCTGCACACACAGATATCCCCCTAAAATAGCTAAAACTAAAAACAAACTAAAAACTACTTCCAAAAACATTCAGCTTTGATATTAATGAGTTTTTTGGGTTCATTGAGAACATGGTTGTTGTTCAATAATAAATTATTCCTCAAAAATACAACTTGCCTAATAATTCTGCACTCCCTGTAGGAGCTACAGCCAATTAGCCAACGATGTCTACTATCCATGCACATATGTTGTGCACATATTCCCTGGTCACTTTATTAGGTATATCTGTTCACCTGCTAATTAATGCAAATTTCTACTCAGCTATTTACACGGCTGCATCTCAATGCATTTAACTGTGTAGACATGGTCAAAAGAACCTTCAGAAATTTAAACAGAGGATAATAGGGAAGAAACATGACTTTGAACAAATGGTTATTGATGCCAGACAGGCTGGTTTTGAGTATTTCAGAAAGTGGTGATGTACCGGGTTTTTCCTTCACAACCATCTCTAGAATTTACATAAAATGGTCAGTGAAAATGCGTTATTGATACCAGGGGTATGAGAACATTGGGTATAGCAGCAGAAGACCACTGGATTGCCACTCCTGCTAGCTAAGAATAGTTTACACAAGATCACTAAAATTGGACAATAGAAAATCATAAAAACATTGCCTTTTCTGATATGTCTTCATTTCTACTGCTACATGCATATTGTTGGGTCAGAACCTATATGCGTTCATGGCATAAATACCATGAACGCATTGATCCATCGGACCCTATTCACGCTTCGCCATTCCAAAGCATGAAAACGATGTGCATGCAGAAGTTGCAGTAAATTACCGCAACAGCAGAGGGAGATATTTTATTTCAAGCCAACATGAAAATAACCAGGAAAGTGCTAGACAGACATTATTCCCCATTTGCATGTATATAGATATTAGCCACCCATCTTATTCATTTCTGATGATTAAGAACCCTGAAATTACTTCTTGTCTTTAATATATTATCTCCCCCTGCTGGTAATGCAACTTCTGCATGTGTGTCCATTTCACATTTTGGAGAGGCAAAGCGTGAAATAGACACAGTGGACCGGCGTGTCTATTACACATTTTGGTGTGATATCAGGTTGCTTTATGACCACCCCATGTCCCAAAGTTCAAATGATTTGGAACTGGTTTCCTCAACATGAAGATTTATGTGGTCTACTTAAACTGCCTCCACAGTAGAGCCCAACTGATATAGGATTTGTAAGACTGACACTGATATTTGGACACTTCACACAAACACACAACACAAGTAGATAGGTTATCATTTATTGACTTATTTATTTATTTACTTGTTTACACTTTACAAACAAATGTGCTGCCAACAAGGAAAAACTATGCAACATCAACACTCATAACATGATTGAAGAGTCTTTCTCCCATCTCTTCTTTACTTTTACTTTTTCATTCATAATCTGTTATAAAAGCAGATACTAATCGATCAGCAAATAGCTCATATTGGTAGATAAAATCAACTTGCCAATATATTGGTCAGGCTCTCTTCTACAATCTAAAGATTTCAGTCAAGTCGAGCACTTTTGCGATGTGGTCGAATTAAAAAATTAACATCACACAGATGTGCACTAACTGTGTGATGATATCATGTCATTATGGACCTAAATCTCTGAGAATTGTTTCCAGCACCTTGTTGAATCTATGCCACAGTTCTGAGTTCCAAAGGTGGGTAGAACCTGGTACTAGCAATGTGTAACTAAGAAAAGGTGTATGGTTTGTACAATCATGCAGAAATGAGGGTGTTGCCTAATTTTCTCTGACACTGTTCTCTAACTGCAGGTAAAGCAGGATCATACCTCTGGAAAAACTTTGCATGTGTGTGTATATCTGTGGATTAGTGAGATAGCGAGCTGTTCAAAGGTTCAGTGTGTTTTCCAGGTATACTAAGTTTTAGCTGCCTGTTGCTCAAGCTTAAAAACATAAAGACCAACAGGCTCTTTTTTTTAATTAAAAATGTGCAATGGTGGATTTCTATCCAGCAGAGCAGTAAGTCTGTATAAGTTATTTTTGTCTGTTTCTAAATGCAAGAGAGTACGTTTTGCAGCTTTTTTCTGTATGTTTGTGTGTCTCTTCTAAATATAAAATTGAATTTGTGGAGGTGTTAGTGATTTGAAAATGTTATGAACTGCACTATAATTGCCAAAAATATAGTACTGTGTGTGTACCCCTCTCCATGTAACTACATTTAAAAATAAAATATGTGCGATTGCAAAGTGTTAAATGAGTAATAAAAAAATCAATATCCAGTTATTCACAACAAACAAAGCCTAGTGATTGTAAATAGTGTTTAAACTGTTTAGATCAATATGTAATATGGACACACCATTAACGCATATATAGACCAACCAGCTAACCTGACTATCACAGCATATAACAGTAGAACCACGATCATAATAGATCTCCTATTGGGTTTGGACCTAATTGGCTCGTCCATCCTGCCAGTAATTGTGTGCGTCCCTTGAGTGTTGATGTATTTGACATGCTGGGAAAGGGGTTTCGGGAGAGAGAGAGACTGTAAGCGAGTTGGATAAAGTCTCAGAGATCCAATACAATTAAGTGATTTACTTACAGGGATGTTTGTGACCCTGATATAAAATCTGTGAGACGTACAAGAAGAACCCTGTAGCTGAGTTAGAGCTTGTGGATGGGCATCCTTTTGGGATATTAAAGGGAATACACCTCCGCTTTTTCTTGAAGGAGTCCATGTTTACACTATTCGGAGGCCATTTCAAGCATCCAGTTAGTAAGCTCTATGTTCTGCTGAAAATCTAAACTATTTATATTTCGTCTTCGGTTGCTTAGATGTCAGATGGCGCCACACGCAAAGGTCAGATGTGCTGTTTTTTGGGGCCCGACTGAGTATCATCAAGTGCTCCATGACATTCTGGGTCTGAGCTGCGTCTTCTATACACAATGATTAAAAAGTGTTTATAGAGCTTGGAATATATGTGGTTTCATTTCTGCACCTACACATTTATGAAGTTGCACTTTGCAAGATGCATAAAGTCATGTAAGACTTGATTAGTAAAAAAAAAAAAAGTCACTTTTTAAAGTGTATTTCTGAAGTGGCAAGCCTCATTCATTCAGCCATATAATGTACAGGTAATACTATACACCATGAAATTAAATGTTCCTCCAGAGCATGACAAGGCTTAAACCATACAAGACTGCAAACAGAATTACAAAAGGTACACAGCATTATAAAAATATAAATATATAAATACAGTATAAATACATACAGACAAAAAAATTACATTAAAATTCCTTACAGTTTCTACTTTGCAAAACAAAACAACTGCACCACGCCAGTCCGACGTAAGATTTCTCCTCTGAATGACTTTCAAATCTGTCTGATTAATAAAAGACTCTGTGGTTTCACAGCAGCAGCTCCCTGCACCCGAACAACTTTTGTTTGGGTTTGTAATTGGATTTAACAAGCACAAGCTGCGACACAGTGTCATTTCTGTTGACTGCATGTCATTTGAGAGCAATGTGTTGAATCTCAACATTTTATTGATCGAACGGCAGCATCGAGTGATTTCCCTTTAGATCTTTATGCGCTTAATCCATTCAAAGTCTGTGCATCACCTCAACGTAAATGTTGCCATGAAATCAAGTCGCTCACAATGCATCTTAAGGAATCTTATGGAATCTGAGCCCTTGTTAGTGTTTTTTTCCCCCGAGTATTAATTCAAATAATCCGTGTGGGGATTAATTTGTGCTTATATTTCTGTATATAACATCCAGGAGATTGCATTCAGAAAATCTGCTTGTGGCCAAACAGCTAGGCTGGACAAGCCTGCATCAGGCAGCTCTGGTCAGACTGTTTTCCACACAAAAGCATCCAGCAGATCAGACACAGGAATGTATAGAATTCAAAATGTGTCAAGGGAATTCAATAACCAGGCTCAGCCTCTATCCATTTAACCTAAGATGGGTTCACTAAGGATTACTGGTTTGGTTTCTATATTAAAGAAGATTTAAATAGTTAATTCTAGTCAAGTGGAGTTGACATGAGCAATTTGCCTTGACAAATAAAGCCTGACAGCATCCCTTTTGATGAAACCACCAATTTGCCAACCAGGTGTTATAACCACCTGACCTATTCAGATATCCATACCTGCTGGGTACAGAGCAGCTGCTGACCAAATGTCAAAGCAGGTTTTTGTTGTTATGGTGGCTTATTAATATTTTCCAGAAGGCAGTCATACTGTTCTTTCATTTCTTTCTCCCCTTTTAGCACTGACTCAATCAAAAGAGATAAGTCTTAAATCAAAATCACCACAATCATTAGCATTATTCAGTTATTTGTTATGCTGTTTATGTGTTAGTTAGAATATGGCAGTAACTCGGAACATACATATAATATACACATCTTTTTTTTTAATATTCACATAGATCATAAAAGGGTAACATAAACTCCATCAAAAGCGCTCTCGAGGCACGCAGGCTTATCAAGAGAGGTTTAGATACATTTTCCACTTTATTTATTTCCTGTTGTTGATAACTTGTGAAAGCTGCTTAGCGATGCTGACACAGGACGGAGTGTGCAGCCTGTACAGCAGTCACCTGCGCAGCACGAAGCTTGTGCCGAGAACACGCTGCCTCTGAAAACCCAGCACTAATTACAAATTGGAAAGCACGAACAGATCTGAAATCAGCGCTTCGCGGGTTGGGAAGGGCACCGTGACACGGACACATCTCAAGTCTGAAACTAGGGTATAACTCACTTATAGCCCCCCAGCCACCCACCCTTTCTTGGGGTGGTTAAAACTGTCTTATATTAACGCCCAGTCAGGATCGATAAGGTAAACAGTAGACCTGTCATACAAATAAAACAGTGCACAGCCGCTTGCGCTACCTGCAGTGTTATTTAATGTATGTATGTATCTTTGAGCGATATGTCATAGATTATAAACTACCCTGGATTATCTTATTTTTTCTCAAGTTTAATACATCACACAGAGAAAACAGAACTGTCTTACCTTCACGCCATAAGTTTCAGAATCTTTGCTTTCACAGGAAGCAGCTGTTAAATCCAAGATCATCCACAGTTAGCTCCCACTGTATCCTTTATTTGCTTTACTCATTGCTTACTCTTTAAAAAAACGAACCGTCTCTTCGCGTCGTCTCTGGTGCGAGGCATTAGTTCAAGCTAGTAGGTTAAAAAAAATAAACTACTGGGAGCCAAAATACATAGCCTAACAGTGAACGAATGAATTAAACAACACCTAAGATCACTTGCTGTTTTCCGGCCGTTTAATTAAACCCTCGAGGTTTATTTTATTTTATAAATTTTTAGATCAGTTCTGATCTTGAGAGAGCGGAGAAGCAGAAGCGGAAACTGTGCGGTGCCCTTCTGGTGTCCAGGAGCTTTACGCGGAGAGCTAAGTTACCTTCTGCACTGACGGAGACGGGAGACGCGGCGGCTGTGAAGAACTGTGGAAAATCAAGGCGGGGTTACATCTGTTTAATTCCTAAGAGGGACGCGTGTTTTTTTTTTTGTTTGTTTTTTTGTAATGTCACCGGTGTAAGTGAAACCTTATTCCCTTATGTTTGCCTCAGATTTTCCACAGTTCTATCTTCTCTCCGTGGCACGGGCTGTGCTTTTTGTGTAATAAGTAAATAATGGAAAATGGCAGTGTGTGATTTAAAAAAAAATTGGACATCTTTTGATCACTAAATAAACAGTTGGTTGATAAGTGGGCACATGCTAGGATGTGAGTTGGTGGATCAGCACAAGCAGTGAAAAATGGTAATGAAAGAAATGAGCGAACACATGGACTTACAAATCCATCCCACGCATTCCTCATTATCATTTTCTTAGATAATGATCTTTATTATTTATATATGTATTTTTTTTCATCTATTGCCAAACTTTGTCATTATTGTTAATTGCTGGCATTTCTTAGGACTCTGTTGGCTTTCATCCCAGCAATATTACACAGTGAATGCTACCAAGTAAAAGGACAGGAAGCAAACTGTTTTGTTTGTCCTTGGGACAAGTAATAAGGAAAGAATGTACAATTTCATATTACACCACTGAGATTTATTTGCACCTGCTGGTTCCATTCAGTACAAATGACACAAACCACCTTCCATCAGTGTGTGCATATATAGGGAAGTCCAAACCAGAAATATAAATGTTACATTGTTAAATTCTCCCAATTCTTTTTGATCTTTGGGCTGAAGGAAGGACAATACTCGGTGTATAAATGCTCAATCAACAATCTTTTATTCCATACAATTCAACACTTTATGAGCATAAACCATCCGGAGAGGAGATGAGCGCGGGAGGGTGTCCGCCTGATCTCGAAGTGTCTGAGCATTCCACACATTCTTATAGCTTAAGCTCCCCCTCCACTTAGTCATAAAACCTAAACATCCACATTCTTTCTCTCTCTCAGTGAGCCTAAGTTATGACCTTGGCTTCTGTGCAGTATGTTCTGTTCTTTGCTAATCAGACAAATAAGGCCATGACTCTCTGAAAACAGTATTTCTTATAACTCAGCAGCATAATGCATCATACAACAATATCATTCATTCACAATGAATCAGCAGTCTAATGTAATAGAAATCAGTTTAACAAATGTAATAGTTATCACCTTCTAATTCAGGAGAATAATCCAAACTAAAACTACATAATAATTTCACAATCTTTAATTAGGGGTCTAACATGGCATAAGATAATATAATAATCTCACAACATCAGGATCAATTTTTGACTCTTTGTAAGTGGCATTGGACTGTCGCTCTCTTTTAATGACTGCGTGTGTGTGTTAGACAAAACCTCCTAGAAAGAAACATAGTTGTTGATGATCCATTGATGATCCATTTATTCATTATTTTACAACTAGAAATGCAATGTTTTGGCACTTTAGGAAGTACATGAATAGTTATATTAAGTGCAGTCCTGCCCAACTGCAGCACTTAAAATCTAGCTTTTATATCATCTTGCTCTCTACCCTTTACACATGTGACTTAAATAAGAACTTCCATTTAAGCCAGACCTGGATAATATATTCATATCACATTTGACATCGAAATAAAATATTAATTACAGCCTGTAGGCACAGAAATACATTAAAAAAGGAGGAAGTAGAATAAGTCCAACAGTATGTTATACTTGGTGGCAGACGAATCACCTACAGTTTTTAAATATGTTTTTCTAAATGAATTCCTCATTATGCATGCTTTGACTTGGGAATTCTCACGTGCAGTTTTCCTAAGTGGACTTCTTCACTATTAACACTGTTTGAATGCACAAATTTTATCTTTAATGAAGCTTGCCTCGTTTTTTTCACAGGGTGACATTTCTTTGCATTGATTAGCAAACCTGACATTTTGCAAATATATTTCAAGTGCACCAAGAAGATACATTTAATGTTTAACATCAAGCTTTATGAATGCTTTCACATGGTTCCAAAAGTAATCACTTTGCAAGTGTGTGCATATTTCACACACATTCAAGAGAAAAAGGAAATGGCAAACCACTACCAGATAGATGTTTTCCCTTTACTGCGAATGTAATTAAAATAATGTTTTGGTTGTATTGCTTCTGTGGGCAGTTGAGCTGAGTGAAAAGTTTAGAAACGTCATCTACATACTCAGTTATAAGAAATAAGTAACTGAAGTGTGACTAAAACATGGCAACATGGCTGAAAGAACACAGACAAAGCAACAAAAAAAGCTAGATTACAACACCCCAAATCTTCACAGCGGATGAAATGTCACATATTAGTGACACAACCAGAGCATTAAAATTCTCCTCTGTTGGAGGCAGCTCTCACAAGGAGCAGCTTTTTTTTTTGCTTTTGCACTCTTGTGGGGACGTCTGTACCGAGGCAGATAGCCATTTTTGGATTTATGTCTGAATCACACATAAACACAGACACAAACAAGCACTTATAAACTCATACTGTGCACACAAAATATGCACCCCCCCCCAGGCTATCTGTGGGAGGCGCAAACACATCTAACTGCTAACTGCCATAAGGTAACGCTGGAGCCTGATGGTGCCTGATACGGTCTCTATTAATTTGTGACGATGAGTGGATGTCAGCAGATCGCAAAAATAAATGACAACAACTTTGACGCCCCCCAAATCAGAGTAATTTACAAACCAGTTTCACCCACATGTTACGCTAATGAACATCTCACAACCCACAAAAGGATTTCTTCCAGACAAGAGAACCACAAAGCACAATCTTAATGTCATGGGGCTAAGTTCTCGTCTCCAACTAGCACGCATTTTCAGCCTTGAATGGAGCTTGGAGAAATATTGTACATTCTAGACACATGCACGCCTTTCTAAGCCTGGCCAAGCACAGAGCCACCGCCAGTGAGCAGATGCTGGCTTTAGGTGAGCTGTGGAAAAAATACATTGACCTGGCATGAAGGAGGGCCCTACTGTGACAGAAAAGACGTTCAGTCCCTATTTAACTCACATGAGCACAAAAAGCATGCACATATTTCCCATTCACTAGTCCTGAAAATGAATCATATTTTACACACCGGCAGTCAATGCTTTAAACTTGAACTCATCCTATAAAGAATTTATATGGTGTGACACTGGTGTGACATTGTGTGCTTGTTTCTGAGCTTTTTCCCTGATATAACACTTGCACTATACCCTGTCACACTGTATGCTGAGTGAGACAGAGTGACAAAGAGGGAGACAGTGTTGGCATGACTACCTGTTTGGGAGATAATAGTGACAGCAATTGCTCTGCAGAAAGGACTTAAGGCATGATGAGGAAGCATGAGATTAGAGATATCCAGATATAGGAAATGTGCTCGCAGCAGTAGGGTTGAGGCATGTAAATTACAGAAGTTAATATTCTGTTTTCAACATATCCCACAGTATGACTGAAAGCAATAATACCTTCATGCAATCCACTGCCAGACATAACTGAAAACACAAACTTTGGATTTGCATTGTGTATTTCTTTATGATGATGAAGACCGATAATGCAATTATGTTCATTAACAAGCGCATCAAATATGCATTAACTTGCAGCCATAATGAATCCAAAACATGGACATTGCCACTTCCGTCTAGGTAACATTTGCTCAGCAGAGTCAAGTTGTTGAAGATTTAATCTTTTTAGTCATGCAAGTAGTCTAACGCCAGAAATGAGGATGTTACATGGTGCACATCTTTGCCCCAGACTAAAATGTATAACAACAAGCATCACTTAAATATGATTTCTTTTGATGATCACTTCATCTTCAGTATTGCAACATGTCAAAATGCAAAATTCATAAGCTCTGATATTTTTGTTTTAGAGCCTAATAGTGTTGTAGAAAAGTCCAGGGCACCCCTCATGTGGAAACATAAATGGAAACACATTTAATTTTAACTAGCTTGAAAGTCAGTGTGATCCCAAACTGCTTCAGTAATGTTGAGGTCCAAGCTCTGGGGAGGCCAATCCATGAGTGATGATGTTCAACTGCGTGTTTTTTTTTATCCAGGTATAGTGCATGACTGTCTGTTTGTGGTTATTCTCATGTTGAAAAATGAAGCGGTTGTCAATGTAATGCTTTCCAGATTGTATTGCATGGTGGATCAAAAACTGATGGCACTTTATTTTGCTCATAATTCCATCAGTTTTGACAAAATCCACAGCATCACTGGTGGAAATGCAGCCCCAAACCACGACAACCATGTTTTACAGATGGCTGCAGACACTCGCTGTTGTACCTCTCTCCTGACCTCATTCATATCACTCAATAGGACCACTGATTCTCGGTGCAGTTCTTGTTTTATCTGGCATAACTCAACTTCTTTCTCCTGGTTTATTGACAGCAAGCTTTCCAATGAGATCATTTCTGGTGATCTTCAGTGAACAGTAAGATGAATCGACTGAAGGGCCAGATGCAAAGCCAACATTTTGTCTCCTGTTTCTCAAGGGCAAAACTTTCAGATTTTATTCATCTGTTGTAGACATTTTTTTAGGCCCGGATATTCATCTTTTGTCCTCCCACTTGTCCAGTTTCTTTAAAACTCTTAAGTACACTCTTCACAAGAAACTGAGTTATGCAAAGTTGTTTTTTTTTGGCTAATAGCTCTTTGAAAACCACCATGCTGCTGCAGAAAATATTATATTATGCCTGTTACACCATGTTATCTTTGGCATTTTTTAGGAATGCAGCTAAAGAATTGTGTGTTTTTGTCACAGGCTGCTGGTAATAAAGTCCCTAATAATACAATGTAAAACTAATACTTTGCTTAATCGCACAAAACCAGTTCATTCCTTGAGTTGGGTGTTTTTTTCATGCTTGAATGATTAATAGGTCAGTGGTGGTTTAATAAAACATTCCTTTGAAAATGGTCAGGTACAAAACTGAAAGGTGGCTCCATAATGTAGCTTAATGCATTCACCTAACAAATGAAGGGTTGCTGGTTCAACAAAAGCTGAAGGCACAAATCCTATTTGGGGTACTTTAGCAAGTACATACATGTGGTGCTACCTGCTGCAGCAACCCCTTGTGACAAGGGAGCAAAGTAGCTTTAAAGGCAGTAGACTGAAAGTGAGTGTGGAAGCAGCCAGTGTGTCAACATGCTAAGTTTGTACGTATACATTTCACTTTCAGAAGCTTCATGGGCAGTACAATCATGCCACCAAATTCATTTTCAAAATCAGCTAAAACAATGTGGGCCTCACAAAGTCAGATTTGCTTGAGTCCTGTTTAAAAAAAAAAAAAGAATCTGTAAAAAATAAATTAAACGCTTATAGTCTAATTATAAAGGCTCACTCAGGAAGTGAGCAAATAAACTCGGGATCCTGTCTGAAGTTCTTATGTAAAAGGATGTAGTCAGTGTCTGTTCTCTTCACTAGAAATGCTCAGTTTAGTTTACATGAGGTTGCTGCCTGGGTAGAGAAGGCAGGAGGCAGGACACAACACAACCACTCGCTAACTGTGACTTCTATTTCCTGCACTACTCTTAGATTGACACGCATCAGCAGCAGCAGCAGCAACCGTTTAATGTCTCATCCAACAGCGTCAAACACTTGCACTCATCCATGCACTTCCAGTGCTACTAATCAACGCATTGTTGGTTATGGGTTTTTTTAATTCCTTGACAACTATCAAAATATTGATAATAAATCCCTGTAAAAGATAAACTAAGCCAATAGTTAGATGGCTCACTAATTCCTTGTAATACAGTGTTAGAACTGCATAATGTACCACAATCTGGTGGTCGAAAGAAATAAAAACATAAAGGGGTGAAAGAATTAAAAAAGGAGAACAAAGTAATAGTGAATGAAATGATGGAATGGTAATAGTCAGTTAAATGCATTAATGAGGAAAGCACTGTTAACTTCTGAAAACTGAATGCAAAGCTGTTTAGCAACATGAAACCCAGAAGTATGCATAAGACACAAAAACAATGTAGAAAAAGGCTTTAAGTGAATTTAAATAAGAAAAAAATTAAATTAATGTGAAGGCAAGCCATAGCTTGCCCTAGAAACGAACTGCAGAGCTGCTTAAGTTTGTCTCCTCCTTACTGATACTGATTCAACTTGTACTCTCAGGCAAAGTAATTATGCATTTTAGAGGAAATTATGGGGAAGGATGTAGCCATAAACGAAAACAAGAAGCCACTTTCTGCACGCAGGATTTGTGTTTATTTCACATCCATGTTCAATTGCACCATTTCCTGTGGAATGTGGAATTGAACTTTCCTCACTACATTGGAATTGCGCTATAGAGCAAACACGGCATCATTGTTACATTTTATTGGACGGTACGCTAGAGCATACAGGAAACTACGGATGAGAGAGGAAGTGATGTGCTGAAGGTAGTGGGAGAAACAGCAATGTTAATGATTATTTCCAGAAATCTAAAAAACATCTAATGAGCCATACTTTGCTTTATGATGACTGAGCTATACATGTTTCTCCAAAGTAAACGCAGATTCACACTGTGATTGGTGGAACAGAGAGAGAGACAGGGGCAGGGTGAACAGAAAACAGTCTGGTAATTTAAAGCTCAAGGTCAATAGCCGCTGTAGCTGCCAAGCCAAGCAGCATGTGGACAGTCTGATGGGGCACAGTGGAGTTGCCTCTGCATACACAAACAAGTTTGTTAGCCTTATGTCCAACTATGAGTAAGTGCAAGGAAGTGACTTGAGTGTTTGCCTGCAAAGAACTTGATGAGATGCTTTTATTTATCCCGTTCCAGCTGCTGGGAACTGATTGCACAGTGATTTCAAATTGAAAGGGCTTTTGCTTCAAAGTAGCTGTTAACAGTTTGATTCAATCCAAAATCGATTTACATTTTTGTCTTTGTTTTTCATTTTCCTGTAGCTCGTACACATTCAGCATTGCTTATTTTGTTTCTGTACTATTATATATTAATGTATTTTTGTATAGATTGGTATTTTTTAAATGATGGGACACAGTAAGAAAGTAAGATAGATAGATAGATAGATAGATAGATAGATAGATAGATAGATAGATAGATAGATAGATAGATAGATAGATAGATAGATAGATAGATAGATTAAACCTGCAGCAGACAGCTGCTAAATAAACAGCAGATAAAAAGAAAAGCATAAAAAGGCTTTAGAAAATAAACAAGCCAATGCTGCGCACCATATCAGCATTAATGGCAGCTGTGCTGTGGCATGTGACTGCATGTATTGGCTCTTTTGTGTGCCTCAGAGTTGAGCACTGATTCCTCCAGTGGCTTTACTGCTAGTTTAATCAGCTCTATGTGGGCTTAGAGCCACAGAGGGATGCATTTGATGTTTTTTAGCTCTGTCATTAACAGCTTCTTCTACATAACCGGGAGGGAGGGTAAGATGAATTACCTGATTAAATGTTGTGAATATTAATTACATTTGCAAGTAAATTATCCCAATTTGGAAATATTCCTGTTGCAAGTATTGAAAAACCTTCCTGCATCAATGGTCAAAGGAGCTTGCAAAGAAAAGCGTCTGGACTTCTTTAAGTTACTTGAAGATGTTTCACCTCTCATCTGAGAAGCTTCTTCAGTTCTAAGGTCAACCTGGATGACTGAGAACCTTCACAGACCTTCCTGCATCAATAAATCTCACTCATGTGTTCCTGATGTTTTCTTCAGCATGGCCTGAGATTAATAACGAATCCAACATTTCAGTTAAATGGTCAAGTTTACTAACTCCTTCACCAGTAAAGCAAAGGACAACTGGCCAGAACCCCGTGTTCACTAAACAGCTTAATCATTCCGAAAAACTCTCTGAACACTACAATAGCTATATTGCATAGTCACATGATTTTTTTCTGTCTATTATTGAGCATTATTTTAACCCTAATGAGTATGTATCTATGTGCAATGAGCCAAAAGTATGGATGCTAACACGATTTCAATAAGGAAAGATTATTTTGATAAATCACGATTTATTGAAATAGAGAAATTATTCAGTGTATTTGGAGATTACCCATTCGATGGCAGATTGAAATCACAGTGGTGATAGGATTTAGGACAGGATCCCCTGGAGTCTGCATGCTGGTGGTGGTGAAGGTGAAGACTGTGGCTTGGATGGAGCTCTGAGTGACTTGGGTGATGTGGAGATGGTTCGGAAGTTGGTTGCAAGAGTGAGCGTCTGAAAGGTTGAGTGACTGAGAGTATAGATTTAAACCATGCAGAGTGGTCACTGATTGGCATTAGTACAGAGATTGACAGCATGGGAAAGTGGTAGTGATGGTAGTGGTAGGGTAATGAATAGAATAGCAGCCTAACACCCATGAAAGCAGGCCAATGAGTGATTACAGATCTTCCTTATTGAACTTCCACATGAGTTTCATTACTTAGCACTCCACACTTTGGTACAAATATGGGCACTACCCACTATGAGTCGGCATCAATTTTAGCCTTGACGCTAAAACCCAGGGAACAACAGAGGATTTCCAATTGCTGCATTAATCTTTCATGCAAAGTCTGAGATTTTAATGTCTTTAAAACTTCACAAAATGAGAAGAAAAAAACAAAACCAATGTCAGTTTACAATATTTAATGGTAAAAAACACACATATAGAATGGATCCCTATATTTCTGTGACATCTCCTTTTCTATAAGAAGCCTAATCAAGCTAATCTGTTGTTACAAAGAATAAGACTGCACCTGAGAAATAGTTTGATGACGGAGCCACTGCCCAACCCTCTAAAAAAGCACAAGCCAATTCTTTTCACTAAGATTTAAGTGCAGCACATTAAGCAGGCTCAACTCATCGCATCCAAAACATGTTTTTCTACCAAAACATGTTTTGCACCATTCGGTTTTTAAAGGGCGTTCATTGTTGAAAAAAGTTTGAGAAACGCTGCTATAAATTGCTAGTGTGGGCTTGTGTTTGAGCATGTGTTTTACAGCCTGTGTACTACCAGTATAGCTGCTGATGCTTCTGCTATTACCAAGATAAGGCGAATCGCATTCAGTCACCATCTATGGTCTCACCTTCCCGCTGAGACCAACTGTCATTTGTTAAGATGAGAAAACAACCAGCAGTTTTGTTTTCCCAGAATCCCAGAGATTGGCCTACGGCCTTTATAGACTGCCGCAACTAAAAACCCAGCGTCTGCACGACTGGAGAGGACAGATGAAAGGACGTAAAGCGACACAATGTGAGAGGAAGATTTTTCAAATTCCGTTTTGCCTCTGTTTTTCTTCAACCTTCATTCCACCACTTTTTTTTGTTGCAGAAACACCGCTTCTGCATTCATTTTTCACTAACGTCAAGTCAAATCTTGAACACTTGCGCTTTACTTTAAAATCTCAAATGCACCTTGTGCTACTTCTGTAGTCTTTTGGAGCCTAATGGCCAGGGTGAGTTGGAGCAGCATTTGGAATGTAGCTCGCCGTGTGTCTTCGTTTAGTTTGAGAAAACCTTGTCATTTTTTAAAAACAAATAAATAAATAATGTATGCATACATCGTTTCTCCTGAATATTTAATTTGAACATTTTAACCCCAGTAGTGCAAAGCTTGCGACTGCCCTCTATTTCCATGCTAATGCCCAGATTGGCTCATTATATTCAAAGTTTGCCTGAAAGACACTCATTTTCTTTTATAGCTGCAGGGCCTGGCGGGAATATTCCAGAGGCTCTTTCGCACAGTCTACACAATATAATGCAGTTAAATAGATTGTGCCGAAAGAAATTATTAAATTGAAAAGTTTGTCAATTCTTTCTGATTTCCACAGCTCCCAGCTGTGAGCCTGCTTATTCCCATTTGCATTCTGTACATCATTTCAAAGGACTGTGTGACGAAATCCTTTTCTATTAGGTGAACTATCAATCTTGCTGGTAAAAATTACAGCTATGTACAAAAGAAGACATTTTTCTTCTGTTCGGAATGAAGCATTATTTCCATTACAGCTGACTACATCGACAAAAGCCGGGCATTTTCTTTGCTCAGCATCGCTCGATGAAAAGGGCAAAGTTTTGAACAAGACTTTTTGAGTTCTTAGGAAAACTTTGGCTCATTATAAGGAAACAGATAAACAAACAGTAGAAGATTGGGAGGGGGGAGAAAAAGATCACAAACAGAAGGGCAGATGGATGAGAGATGGCAGGGCTGCAAAGATTGCCGGACAAGTAGAGAAACACAAAGCCTCAGGTAATAAAGGTATAAAGAGTTCAAATGCCCTCAGTAGCAGGAGGATAAGGATCTTCATTTTAAAGAACCCAACTCTTGACTATAATTGGAAGCTAGTGAGTGCTGAGAAGTGAATCTATGATGTGATCATTAGGCTAAGTGTGGAGGGCTTCTGTGTAGTGAGTGAGGGGAGAGGAAGGACGATGAACAGAGATAGAGAGACTAGTAAAGCCAAAGGCGGGGAAGGTTTCTTTTGGGTTTTTTGTTGTTTTTTAGAACAGAAAACATGCACCAAAGTGCAAAACCACAAGTGTCTTGATGGAGAGATGGAGGAGGAAGGACCTGACAGAGGTTGAAAATACCCAAGAATAATCACACTCATTCAGGACATCCGCTGACACTTCATCCACCAACCTGCGAGGACTGAACACAGAGTAAAACAATACATCTGTGTCAGAAAAAGGCAGCAGGGAGCAGCTTCTTGTGCTTAGACTGTGTGGCAACAAGAAAAATGGGAACTTTGGTGCTCCTTTGTAATACCTGGCATTGGTTTGGTAAAGGAAACGGAGAGCGTGCGGATTAAGGCATTCGCTTTTGCAGTGTGACAACACTGCGTTAAGGCCACTACACCAATGATTGTAGTAAATGAGTCATTATCACCTGTTTTAAATGGACATGTAAAACCTAGGTACTAACCTTGCAGTTATGGGCCTGAGAAAGGATGCTTTAGCTGCTATTATATTTTATGGAATGAAACATCTTGATTTGTTTTGATCTTTGTAATCATTAATATATTGTGCCTAAATACAGCTGACCACAGAATTACTGTATAAGAAATGCCCTTTCTATTTAGCTTGATTCATTGCTATCTGTCACTCACATAAAGTGCATCTCCCATCCTTTAACGCTGCACCGAGCTATAGATTGTCCTGCTCTTGCCGACTGACTCAAGCTCCCTCCTCTAATTAGCTTCAAGTAGAACCACCGCTCAAGCTAAATATTTTATCTTGCAGTGAAGGTCACGTTGAAGCCCCGTATAGGATGCGATTTAAGAAAACGCCTTAATTTATGCAATTATCAAAGCCAGGCAGCGTGACCAAAACAGGAATCATTTTGCATTACTCTAAGAAAAATAATGAAGAGAATGGTCCAGGAGCACAGACCTCTGTAGATGTGTCAGCAAACAACAAATGCATTAAAGATGGACAAATGAACCATGTCTAAAGAATGGTGCCTTGGAGACGTGGGGTTTGCAAGTGAGGCATGCAGTCTGAGTCAAAGGCCACACATGAATTTTCATGATTTTCATGTAATATCTGCACACACTGGTTTAGCCTCACCTGTTTCCATTGGAGCATTGCTCTTTTCAGACTCTCTCTTTTCATGTCCAGGAAGGGACAGTGTAATTCATCGCCTTACAGCAGCGAAGATGGGGGGAGGGGGGGGGGGATTACAGTGCAAACACTGTCCTCATCTGCATCTTTACAATTATTCATGAGCCCCAAACACTGAGAAGCTGTGATCTGTATTTACATAAGGAGTCTGGACCAGGCAAGAGGTCTCCTTGCCCTGGGTGTGTTGTGTGCCCGAGTGCCATCTCCTCTGACTCTAGACATGCATCCTCAGGCAACCTATGTACTTCCTGTGTTGATCCATGGAGTGTGTCAACTTCAAAACTGTCATGCTGTCTCTCTCTTCCTCACTCTTTTGTTTTAATCTCTCTTTCCGTCTTCTCTCACTTCACTGAGTGCACTTTACACTGTCGCTGTCATCTCGGAGCTGGAAGTCAATGTTTTGTGTCTGCCTT
Source organism: Haplochromis burtoni (assembly GCF_018398535.1). NCBI lineage: Eukaryota > Metazoa > Chordata > Actinopteri > Cichliformes > Cichlidae > Haplochromis > Haplochromis burtoni. Next base: position 1,380,727 of record NW_024582376.1, read on the forward strand.
TTCTGTTCTCTCTCTTCCTCCTGCTTGCATTTTGTGTTGGACTGAATTCACAGCATCTGTTGGGGGAACTTACAGAGGAGCTATTCTGCTCATTGATTGCTTGTCTCAGAAAATTCCTCTTTGCCATAAACCTGTATGCATATGGCAGGAGGTCGTCTATTAATTATCCTTTAGTGTTCTGATTGATTGGGGTACAGAAGCCATTGCTTTGCTGCTGCTGCCGTGCTGTGAGGCAGGAGAGGATAGGACAAGGATGCAGAAAGAGGATTCAGAGAGATAGGAGGAGAAGCAAAAGAGAAAGATAAGAAGATGGGATGGGCAAGGAACCAAAAGAGGCTGGGGGGAGTCCATGAATAATATGAAATGACATCACAAAGGAAAGATCAGAAGTACCCTGCTGTTTCGAAAGCCACGAGGCATGTGGTTTCAAAAATTTCAACATAAACATTTAAACATCATTTTGATTCAGGCATTTATTCAGTTGTATTCAAGTACCACGATAGTCCACAGGTATTTCATCCTGTAAGCATTGCAGCACAAACTCTACTGGTTATGGGCATTAACAAACTTTCTTTTCCTTTTTTTAGCTGCAGGTTTGAATGAATGGCTCTGGGCAACGAGAACCTTTGAAATATTTAGTGATGCAGTCTTAAAAGGGAGACTTACTGTACAGGGTACTGCAGCCTCAAAGGTCTACAGGGAACGACATGATTTGGAGCGTTTGTGGCATTGCCTGTTCACGCTGTCCCTCTGTGATAGTGCCACTTGATTGGCATGGGTGCGTGTGAGTGACTGTGTTTGTATATGTTTGTGTGTTTGAGAGTGGCCTTTATCTGGTGGAATGACTGCTGACAGAAGTCCTCGCTACGCAATGTGTTATTGACTGTCACTCACCGGGACCTTCATGACCATCACAATCAATTAACTTCTTATCATATAGCCAAGAAGTGGGTAGAAATGTCTCTATGGTGGGTTGATTTCAAGGGCAACAGATGAGCTGCGTAATCCACTCGCGCGGTTTGTCAAGGAGGCCGGCCAAAGACAGAAAGTCCATTTAAAACAAAATAAGACTTGGAGAAAAACAAGGGAGTAACGGGGATCAATTTCACGTACAGAAGAAAAAGAAGTATTTAACGATATTCAATCTGCTGCTTATGCTGTATGTGTCCACTTTCAGCAGTCAATGCTCATTAGTAATCTGTCTTTCCTTCCTCATCCTTAATCACCAGGTAGTACAAAGAAAAGGCTATATGGCTAAAACAAAAAGAGCAGCTGAGATGTGTAGGTGCATTTTGGAGCGGTAGTTTTCTTTTGAAACCGCTCAGTTAAACTTTGTCAGCCTGTTGTTTTGCTTTTGCTGCTTTGTTAGTAACACCATGCCTATGGACTGTGGGAGGAAGCCTGGATTCAAACTCAGAACCTTCTGGATGTGAGGCAATGATGCTAACTACCACACCGGTGCTGGTGTTAGAACCAAGCTCCAGATCTGTAATGCACAATATTTTTTCAAAACCTATGTATAGTTAATGTTTTTTTTTTCTTCAAAAGATTAAAACAAACAAAAATGACAAAGGGCCAGTCCAGTATCGTGTGCTATAGTCCTTTTCCACAAGTACCTACTTGGTTTGACTCAACTCACTTTCCATTGCATTTGAGGACCCTCTAAAGTGTGCAGGGCCATTAACGCAATGTGGCTGAAAGTCCTGTGACATCATTTGATTGCGACACAAGCACAACAGGGATGACATACCTGCAGCTCGGTGTGTGGCTTTTGTCAGACTCAGGCACCACAGTGTTGTTTTTAGAGCTGCCGTTTCCAAAGATGCCAGGTTTCAAATATGGCACTTTTGATTTTCGTGAAGGAGTCACTCTCATAACTCTTACATTTTTAGATCGCCTCAGATCACTTGGAATCCCAGCCTGAGCACAAAAAAATTACATGGTACCTAATGGATAACCCTAAAAACTGAAGGAGTCATTTTTTATCATGAGCATATGTAATTGTATTTATTTTAACACCTGCATTAAGTTTAGTTTGCATGGATTTCATTTGGGAAATATTGACACAGAAGGGGAGACAATTTCAAAGACGAACAGATTAAAAGTGCAAGCTTGATTAAAAATGTGGTAAAATGATGGTCTGAGGTCATTAGTTTGCCAGTCATGAGACTACAGTTTGTATCCTGTTTAGGAGTTTTGTCGTTTGTTATTTGTTACGCTTTCATTTCAATCATCCACTTGCTCCTTCATGGTCTCTTTTTTTAAAACTTTCACTCATACATCATTTTTCTTGGTTTCGTGGGAGTATGAAGTATAAAACAGACCCTTTAACAACATGAATCCTGCACTTTGAAAACTGGGCCAATAACAATCACCCACCTGTGACAAGTTGGTGAGAGACTGTTGATAACTTTAGCCAAAGTGAGTCTTAGAACAGATGCCAAAGGCCACCTTGTCTATACTTTTGACATGCCCAGGGAGCACAAATAGAACTGGCTGATCTATCAGGACACATAAAAATGAAGTTCAAAAAACACTGTGGAAGTGACATATACTAAGACATATTGTAAAGTCAGCATTTGATGTTGCCTCTCGGCTGCTTGGTTAACACATAATATGAATAAGTTGACCACATGTTGAGGTTTCTGTTAAATTTCACTCTTTTGTTTTGTTTTCTAGTAGATTTCTCAATTTCAACACACAATTATAATTGTGAGTGTTATTAGTTGTGTGTGTTATTTCCTCTTTTATGGATGTTCGTACAGAGGCTATATTAATATTGTTTTACTGCAACTACTTCAGGTTTACGTCTCACAGCCAGCAGTGCAAACATCACCTTCTGAACGAGCTGCTCATGAGTTGCTATGTGTACACAGACAGGCATGTGGCAAGTGGAAATAGATACTGTACAAACACTGTTATGTGTGTGGCACTCGAGCATCGCAGTGCTGTGCAGGTAAGATCTGTCTATAAATCAAAAGAAAGAGACACAGATAGGAAAATAAGTGATAGGCATGTTTTTGTTTATGCTCTTTTTAGCACAAATTCAGCATGAGCGGCTCCATTAGTAGCTGGAGATAGATGCTTTGCTCATAGGCACATGGATATTTGTTGCTTGGCGACAGGAGAATGATAAGAATCACCCCTTCACATTAATTTCTCTTGTGCATCAGTGATTTTGAACCCATGCGCAGCTCCCCTGCTGCTCAGTCTTGTTTTCCAGCAATGAAAGCCTCCACCAACCCCCACTGTTGGTTCTGCAGAGCCGTTACCAATCAAGTAGATCTATTAGGAGCACGGTCAAAAAGCTTTGCACTTTCTCACCAAGCTTTACCCGCTTTATTTCCAGCAGTTCCTGTTGGAAAACCTGGATACCTCAAGGCTGTAGATTGGAATATTTTGTGCATAAATCTATATATGCACTCTGGCATTAGTTTATTTCAAGCTACGCAGAATGTCCACGATCATGTATTTGCACAAACTATTAGAAGACAAATAACCATGGACACTGGCTATTTTCTATATTGGAAAACCAAATATTAAAAAAAGTGTTTAAGGAATGTAAAAAGCATGTTTACCTGTGTCATCAGTAACACATGTCAGGAGTTACAGCGAGAGCTTTTGTAAGGACGAAAACTTCACAGAGCGCCGATGAACGTTGACATCACTGCATAAATATGAAGAGGAGTAAAAAGCCAAGAGATAAACTTGATATTTTGTCTAATCCCAAACAGCGAAAAAGTGGCGGCAAGTCCCCCCCATTCTTTTAAATGTATTCGGTTCAGTGACACATACTGCATCAAAGCCTAGTCATTTTTACTTTGAAATATTTAGTTTATCCTCTGGCTTTTGCGGTGAACAGGAAAGGTACACAGTATAATTCATTGTGTGACTGTGGAGACTAATATATTCAGTCTAGCTTTTACAACAAGATTGAAACAAGAAAAGCGCTTGCATAACTCATTTTTTCCCCCAGGAAACAAATTTACTGCAGGACAAATATGTGCCGTGAAATGTCTGTTTGTGTGTGTGTGTGTGTGTGTGTGTGTGTGTGTGTGTGTGTGTGTGTGTGTGTGTGTGTGTGTGTGTGTTTCTGCATGATCCCTGCACACTCAGTTAAGGTGGCTTTTTACAGGGAAGCAGTTCTGCTTCAGGAAAAATGAATAAGACACCAGAAATGCACTTATGTTATCTAGGAAACTCAATTGTTTTAAGTCCCCTGTTCAGACGGATACACTCTGTGTGGAACCGTCAGTTTTCTGTCCAGATATTGTGACATAAGAGAACTTTTAGGACATTACTTACCATTTTAAAATGAAAGCAAATCTTACACACTCTGTTTCTGTAGTGCTTTTGTACCTAGTCAAGTTCAGGAGGCATTAAACCATTTTACATTTCCACTCATGATTCAAGTTTGAGTTTTTACTTATTTAGCCTACTTGCATACATACATTACATCTGCTGAGTCAGTGTTTTTCCTCCAATTGATTCTAAATTGCTGTTTTTTTTAGCAATAATGAGCAGAACAATGTGAAAAGGCTCTCTTCTAATGGTTTATGGCAGCATAGCTAGCCAGCACTCATGATTATGTGATGTAAATAAAGATTGTTTTCACACTTGGAGATCTGGATGGTGTTCGAATATGTTTAAGCCAAAAGTCCAGCAAATTTGGTAAGTGTGATCACCGCGTACTGCCAGCCAATTGTCAGCGTCTGCTTTTGGTCCAGTGTTCTTCTAGCCTTCTCATAAGTGTTCTCGCTGTGCCTGCCATCACCGTCCTCAGCCATGGTTCCAGAAATCTGGGCACTTGTACAACAGAAAGATGAATAATTAAACTATGCTTTGGTGGATGAGGACAATATATTAATGGAGGGCTAATTTATATTTCCTATAGTAATTGGACTTCTATCTTGCTATAACTACAAAACAATGTTTAAAAGAAAGCCTCAGAGAGTTACTGGGTTTCAAGTCACAACATATTCATACTTTTATGAATATGTTTACAAGCGCAGATTGTAAATTAATGAAAAGTATTGATATTTATATTTATATAAGAATGCATCAATCCATGCATTTTCTCAACTAATTATCCAATTCAGGTCCACAGCAGGGCTGGAGCCAATCATAGCTTACTTTGGGGTAGATGCAAGGTGCACCTCGGTCCAGTTACGTGTCTATCACAGGGCCAGTACAATGCAATTATTTATAAAATAATTTTTTGTGCTTTTATTGACATTTCACATGTTTTCGCAGCTTTTTCGGACAAGGTTTGAGTAATCAAATGAAAGTTAATGTTCTTCCACAGGGTAGTTAAAATGAGAAAACTGAGAGGGCCAATTTCCTCAGTAAATACTGTAAAAGATTATCTACTAGGCGCTCTTTAAAACTTCACTGCTTCTGTATTTACTTCACTCTCCCTTTGAAGGGCAGAGCTTCTAAAAAAGATCACTGGGGTCAGATTGGTTACGAGCACACAACAGCAGCACTACAATTTCTTCGTATTATTACTCGGACTACATTATTAAATAGATTCATGGTTCTGTAGGAAATTACAGCCCACAAAAAAAAAAGACTGAAGCTGAAAATAAATAAATAAACACACAAAATAAAATGTGACTTTTGTAAACAGCTGCCTTCCCTGTATAACACCAAAATACTTCAATCATTCATCCTATTTTATTCGAAGTGGCTTGTTTTGTTTTTGAGGTTTTGCCTATAAAACTGCTTCAGCATCTGCTTTTTTCCTCTCCTTCCTGCATCTCACAATTTTTCCTGATTTCGGGCCTTTGACCTAAGTCGAGGCAGATAACGTCAGCTGTTTTCACTGGCAGTAAACCTCTGCAGGGATTTAAGAGCATGGATACCTCAGTAACCGGCTATGCTATGTGGTTTCCTATTGATCCAAAGCGTTCATTAGTTGCTGTCCCAAAATTATTAGTTGAGTCACAGAGGATGCACACATTCATCTCTGCCAGGGAAGCTTGAAGGCTCAATTAAAGTACAGAGGGCATATTGCAAATTATGTAAAAACAAAAACAACTGAAATATGATTAAAGATGTGGAGGAAATTTCCTGTTTATGTGCAACCTGTGTTAAGTAATCCCAGAGGACCGTCTCCCACATCGCATGAAATAGCAGTAAAAAAAGAGCAACTGTTATTTCTCGCTGCTGTATAACGTTATCCCCACAGATTAAACCTGTATTGGTGAGAAGCAAGCGAGTTTAATTATCTGGATTTTATCTGTGGAATAGTGAGTCAAGTCTTGGGTTGTGATATATATATTATAATAGATATACGTATATAAACTATATATATATATATATATATATATATATAGATATAACAGCAACTAACGGAGTTGCAGAAAGGTGCGACAAAGAAGGTGCTAAGAAATACAGCAAGCTGTCCATACCTGAGGCCTTGGAAACTGCCAAGCAAAGACTCACAGCCTTAGCCAGCCGCTTGAGGAGGTACACCAGAGAGATAGAAGGCAGGAGAATAAACCAGCTGTTCTCCACAGAACCAGCAAAGGTGTACTCTCAGTGGCAAGGGAACAATAATAAGAGAACAGCACCACCAAGGCTGGAGACGGAGCAATACTGGAAGAGCATATGGGAGAAGGACGCAACCCATAACGGCAATGCTCAGTGGCTAGTGGATCTGAGGGCAGACCACAGCGACCTCCCTGAACAGGGTCCAGTAACCATCACAGTGGCAGATATCCAAGAAAGGGTCTCCAGTATGAAGAGTTGGACAGCACCAGGGCCCGACATGGTTCACGCCTACTGGCTAAAGAAGCTGACTGCACTCCACGAGCGTCTGGCAGCACAAATGAACCAGCTGCTAGTTAACGAGAGACACCCGGAATGGCTAACCGAAGGTCGGACGGTCCTGATCCCCAAGGACCCCAGAAGGGACCGGTCCCCTCCAACTACCGACCAATAACCTGCCTCAGTACTACATGGAAGCTCCTGTCAGGCATCATATCGGCTAAGATGAACAGGCACATGGGTCAATACATGAGTGGGACACAGAAAGGAATTGGCAAGAATACCAGAGGCGCAAAACACCAGCTACTGGTAGACAGAACAGTCAGCCGAGACTGCAAGACCAGACTGACCAACCTGTGCACTGCCTGGATTGATTACAAGAAGGCCTATGACTCAATGCCCCACAGCTGGATACTGGAATGCCTAGAATTGTACAAGATCAATGGGACCCTAAGAGCCTTCATCAGGAACTCAATGGGGATGTGGCGTACAACACTAGAGGCCAACTCCAAGCCCATAGCACAAGTCACCATCAAGTGCGGGATCTACCAAGGAGATGCTCTGTCCCCACTGCTGTTCTGCATAGGCCTGAACCCCCTCAGTGAGATCATTAACAAGACTGGCTACGGATACCGACTACGGAACGGAGCAGTTGTCAGCCACCTCCTGTACATGGATGACATCAAGCTGTATGCCAAGAGTGAACGAGACATCGATTCACTGATCCACACTACCAGGCTATACAGCAATGACATTGGAATGTCGTTCGGACTGGAGAAGTGTAGTCGGATGGTAACAAAGAGAGGGAAGGTAGTCAGAACTGAGGGGATTGAACTACCAGAAGGCAACATTGCAGACATAGAGGACAGTTACAAGTACCTGGGGATCCCGCAGGCAAATGGGAACCATGAAGAGGCCGCTAGAAAGGCTGCAACCACCAAGTACCTGCAGAGGGTCAGGCAAGTCCTGAGGAGTCAGCTGAATGGTAAGAACAAGATCCGGGCCATCAACACGTACGCCCTGCCCGTGATCAGGTACCCTGCTGGGGTAATAGGCTGGCCAAAGGAGGAGATAGAAGCCACTGACATAAAGACAAGAAAGCTCCTTACCATGCATGGAGGGTTTCACCCCAAGTCCAGCACCCTGAGGCTGTACGCTAAGCGGAAGGAAGGGGGCCGGGGACTGGTGAGTGTCAGCACCACAGTCCAGGATGAGACAAGGAACATCCAAGAATACATTGGGAAGATGGCCCCAACTGACCGAGTGCTCAGTGAATACCTCAGGCAGCAGAAACCCAAGAAAGAGGAGGGAGACGAGGAACCATCATGGAAGGACAGGCCCCTGCACGGTATGTACCACCGGCAGATAGAGGAGGTGGCTGATATCCAGAAATCCTACCAGTGGCTGGACAAAGCTGGACTGAAAGACAGCACAGAGGCACTAATCATGGCAGCACAAGAACAAGCTCTGAGTACAAGATCCATAGAGGCTGGGGTCTATCACACCAGGCAAGACCCCAGGTGCAGGCTGTGTAAAGATGCCCCAGAGACAATCCAGCACATAACAGCAGGGTGCAAGATGCTAGCAGGCAAGGCATACATGGAACGCCACAACCAAGTGGCCGGCATAGTGTACAGGAACATCTGTGCCGAGTATAACCTGGAAGTCCCGAGGTCAAAATGGGAGATGCCCCCAAGGGTGGTGGAGAATGACCGAGCTAAGATCCTGTGGGACTTCCAGATACAGACGGACAAAATGGTGGTGGCTAACCAACCGGACATAGTGGTGGTAGACAAACAGAAGAAGACGGCCGTAGTGATCGATGTAGCGGTTCCGAATGACAGCAATATCAGGAAGAAGGAACACGAGAAGCTGGAGAAATACCAAGGGCTCAGAGAAGAGCTCGAGAGGATGTGGAGGGTGAAGGTAACGGTGGTCCCCGTGGTAATCGGAGCACTAGGTGCGGTAACTCCCAAGCTAGGCGAGTGGCTCCAGCAAATCCCGGGAATAACATCGGAGATCTCTGTCCAGAAGAGCGCAGTCCTGGGAACAGCTAAGATACTGCGCAGGACCCTCAAGCTCCCAGGCCTCTGGTAGAGGACCCGAGCTTGAAGGATAAACCGCCCGCAGGGGCGTGCTGGGTGTTTTTTTATATATATATATATATATATATATATATATATATATATATATATAATCTATATATATATGTATACATATACATATATATGTCATATATATTAATATTATAATTATAATATATATATATATATTAAATACACATGTATTATATATTTATTTTTTTTTTTTTTTTTTTTTAGTGATTGCCCTGACTGAGTGTGAGGTTTCTCGCGTGTGTTTGCACTCATAGCCATGGGGCCAAAATACCATTTATCAGACATATTGGGGCTCTCTCTAACTAGTAGTGATGGGAAGGATATCAGTCAGCTGCTTCTTTGGCTGCACCACATAAGTAGTAAATCAGCGGGTTTGTCAGATGCTCGGTTGTGTTTTAAAACCTTCTTTTTTTCTCTCCCCATATTAACTTTAGTCCTCGTAGCATAATTCCAAATCTTTACAAATCCAGTGGATTAATTACCCTGCCAACTGTGTGTTTATAATCAGGTTTGGTTCAGTGCTTCTTCTCTCGGGAAATAATGTTGCAGTTAGTATATCAATATGTAAAAAAAAAAAAAAAAGTAAATCTAATTGACAGACCAGCAGATGATTGATTAAATAATAAAATACACTCTGCATCTCGTGCTCATTACCTTTGAATTCAACCATCCTGCAATGTAATGTTCTGCTTTGTGCCCCTCTGTGCAGCGAACCTCAGGTGTGGCTAAACACAGCAGTGATTTAGCACTTCTCTGGCAGCCAGGTGTTCATTTCACTAACAATGGCGCTGCAACGTCATTGTACTATGGGCCAGCTCCATCCTCTCATCACGAATGAAAGAGCAGGGCCCAGTCACTGCCTCGCTTCCCAGTCTGACTTGTAAATGGTCTTTTTATTTAAGGCATCCCCTTTGTTTTGCTAATCAAAGATGCCACTTGTTTAAAAAGCGGGTGAATGAAATGAAGAATGGGATGATGGATAGGAGCGATGGATGGGAGAGAGGAAAGGTTAAGGTACACGGTGAAGGCCTTCTGTTTAATTCATGGATTCAGGTCTGTTTAGAAGTTTTAAACAGCTGGGGTTTTTGATATGTTTTCTCTTTTTTCCCCCCTACCCAGTATCAGCCTGCTGTGACAATCGTGTAATGACTAACAAAGACAATGGAAAGGCTTGAGCTCAGTGATTTATTTGGGAACATGCACTAAAGATAAAGAAAACAACCAATATCGGCTACTCCATAAGATTAATGCCACTGAGAAAGTAAACACAGCACCTGCTTCCTCTAATACACACAACAGATGAGATGGAGAGGGTGACAATGTGTCTCTCAAGAATAATTTTCCATGTGGTTTATTGCTGATTTTGCATCTGCTTTTTTCCCTGTGTGTTGGATTTAAGGAAACAAATAATCCACAAGCTCTTTGTGGTTATATAATATACTTTATTTATACCAAAGCTGAAAAAGTTCCTTAACTCCTATATTAAAAAAGGCATGCAGGGCTGAGGAATATTGCCATAGAAATATCATGCATCTGTGTGAAATTGCAAGGAGATCAAAGTGATATATGCATGACAGAAATCTGCTACTAAAGCCAGATTTCAGGAAAATAACATACCCAGTGGGGGACTTCTGCTAAAAAGCAGCTTTGATGAATTGCATGACAGTAAATGAATATTCCTGAGAAGACCGGCTGCTCATTGAGTAGTCCAGAGCAGCCTTCTGTTTGTTAAAAACCTCCACCTCCATGCTCCCCTTTATGCCAATGACACCACAAGGTGATGATAAGAACCCTGTAACTGCAAGAAAGGTATGATTATACGGGCACTCAGGTTTCATTCATGGGCACTGTGTACATTGTCCAAAGTTAGATTATGCTAAACTTAAGTGAAAAGATTCTCCAAAGGTGCTTCAAAGTTGTTCAGGTAATATAATTGCTGTCAAAGAGGCTATAAACTGTTGAATGATGTGTTGTGCCAGCAGCTTTCTGTTTCCATAATGGGCATTAACTTTGAAGAATATATGAGTCAGGGGACAAAGTTAAACCTCTAATCACATGTTGACCAAATAATAGTGTGCCTATATAGCCCATTAACACAGCCAGGTAGTGTGACTGATGACAAAGCATCACATTTAGAAGCAAAAATTGAGTTTTGTTTGTTTATTTTTGTAATTATTCCACTGGCTTACAACAAAATGTGTATCAGCAAAATCAGCGAAAATAACTAAGTGAGCAGCTGTTGAGCTTTTCCTCTCAAGAACAGAAGTCTATAATCAATTACTCTAACATCAATTACTCTTATAAGAGTAATTGATTTTTTTTTTCATTTTATTTAAATTTTTAATATTTTCAGATTGATTTTTAATTTCAGTCATTAAGAATTGGGGATTTGCTAATTTTTATTATTCTGAGCATGGGTTCGATTAGAAGTTTGCAAGCTGAGAGCACTAATCTCTCTCAGGATCACGGAGAGCCATATGTTCCCTTATGTGTCGCTTTGCATTCGTTTTGCTGTAATGCACATTTTGTACACTAGGGTGCAGTCACAGGTAGTGTGAATGTGTGCAAGGGTTAATACATGAGATAAATAATTTTATTGACCAAGATGCGAACAGTTATGATAGCAACAGTGGTTAAGTCTGTGTAATGAATTAATTTATAAGAACCAGCAAAGTGATGTCTAATGGTAGGGAAAGGAATGAAAACAGCGACACGCAACAAGGAGTAAAACATTGTGCAGAGTTGCCCATCTGATCACCTTTGAAATGCTCGCTTTGAAGACAGAGACCAGGCCTGCGGCAACTCGCAGTCTGTTGCAATTTTGAAGTGACTTTGGTGCCTCAAGAAGATGGAGTTAGTCCTGCTATCAGTTTGTCACTGAATGGCAATAACGTGCAAGCCATTTGTGAATAACTGTAATAAATCAGTGAACATCGCAAATCTATTTCTGTCTTTTGCAAATCTGTTGTAATCTACATTTGCAGAAATTCCACTTAACAAATTGTGTTCGGAGTCCAGCCAGAACACAGTAAAAAAGAGAAATTCCTCAAAAAATAGTAATTTTTTTTGCTGCAGCACAGTAGTTTAAGAAATAGCATGGCACATGGCAGCCTTGCTTTTATATAGGAATGCAACCAGAAATTTGATTCCCCTATTGCAAAGACAGACGTCAAAGACGACTCCCCATTTCCACCTTAGACACCCCAGCCAGAGCTCTATTCAAGCCTTAGTCTTCATCTTCACCACCACCATCATCATCACCATCTAGACATGTTCAACTCTTAAAAGTGATCTCTCCTTATATAACTACAGTAAGCTATGGTACCAGCAGCTGCCAATATTTTATTTCAAGTCAAGAGGAACACAAAGGTTTAAATAGATACTACTACATGCAACTTAAGCAAATCAAAGCGTGAGAATCACACAGTGAACCAGTGTGTCCATGCTTTGCCATGAAACCAGGGTGGACTACAATATGTCTGCAAGTGGCTGCACTCAGTCCAAGCTGGACTGCAATTGTTGGGAGAAGGGTTGCACCCCTGCACCAGGCAATTTGTGCAATTACCTTGTCACTGAAAGTCATCATCCAAAAGTTGAAGGAACACTCAGTTCCAGGCAACAAAAAACTTTAAAACAATCACTGGGTAACCCCTTATTTTTCAAAGTTGCAGAGTAGTTGCCTCCTATTTTCACTCTTGTGACTAAGCCTTACAACATACATCATACGTTAGTCAAAATGACCAAGTGACATACTGGTAAGCCATTACAACCACTAAATCACAAATGAACATGTTAGAGCTTGATTTTTGATTGGTTGGTTGAATATTACTTTTACAAAGAGCTAAGTTTCTTCTTCTTTTTATATTAGGCTCATCAAAATGACTGTGGCCTCTCCATGTTCTCACAATAAATATGGGCATTTTTTGAAAATGTCTGGCTTTTACTCCATATTTGGTTTAAAGCTGTACATTCCAGTTTTTTACTTTATGTCTGCTAAAATAGACCAACAAATTATGTTCTTTGGCTAGAAGTCAATCAAGCTGCACACTCCAGAAATGGCTTAATAACTGTGCACTTTTTATGTGTGGAAAAGTCAACACTAGTGCCTTGTCTGACTATACAGCATGAAATGTGTGAAGATTTAATTATAAGTGGATTGCTGGTGATAATCTTTGGAAAGCTTCTTTGGGAAAAATTCAATTTCTTTCCCTCCATTTGAAATGTTTGCGTTCCTCTTCGACAGCTACAAGAAATCAGTAGGCTGTGGAATTAGTGGTAACACCTTTCTTACTTTAGCCTGTGACACAATGGTTTGAAAATCCTTTTAGATGATTCTGCAGTGTGGACTTTTCAGGAGAGGAGGAGAACTTGACCTTTAACTGTTATGGAGCAGCACACATTACCATATAATTCAGAACAATCTCTCTTAGCATTTAAAACTGTGGTCCTTCAACAGACGGGTAGAGAGGTGTGGTCTTGAATGTGTCCAAACCAGTCAGCTCCAGCATAAACAGATGTTTTTCACAGCCAAGATTGTGACTTTATGCATAAACACAGAAGCTGTTTCAGTCTAGATCTGCATTTATTAACAAAACAAATGCTCATCAGAAAATATAGGTTCAGGTGTTTTTGCTCTCCAACTTCAGATGCTGGGCAGGGCAATGAGCCAGCTATTATTCACAAACACCCCCTCCAATAGGAAAAAGGTCCATCTGGCCCAGTGCACCATTTTGAAAGCTCATGGCCAACATGCTGTATTTTCTAATGAACCAAAGACACCATTCCAGTTAAAGTTTGTGCACAAGTGAATTAGCTTGTGTTTTCCTTTTTTTCCTCAACAAAAATCATATTCATTCATTTTAATTTCACTCCATGTTTTCCCTCGGTCGTCCACACCTCACTCTCAGCTGATATATGAGCACTGAGTTTACCAACTGTCGCATTCCCAGTTTTTCCCAGTTAATCGTCCCTATAAAAAGACAGTCAATGATAATAAAATGGCTCACAAAATACAACTCCTGTGCATGGCCTGCTTAATTTGTGTGCACATTCTGATTAATTTGTGTCCACGTAATGATTTTTTTCTGGGTATTAGATAAACGTATATACATGGATGCATCATGGGGGACCAGCTGCATCCATGTATTTTGCACCAAATGCCATGGTGCAAAATACCAGTGAAAACCTCACAAATTTATTTAAAACCTGTGACAATATTAATCCAAACACAAACACCATTAATTTATTCATTTATGTATGCTTAATTTAGTAAAGATGTGCTTCAAAATGTTTCTTTTTTATAGTTTTTTTTTTCTTACTGATATCGTTCACTAGAAACACTCATCCCTCTCTGCTCCATTGCAGCACAGCTGGAACTTTTGCCTGCTGTTTTATTTTTACAGCCTACTAACAGTATGTCCTTACACTTTATCCAACACTTGCAGAGCATACATGCTTTCATATTTTTCCATTTATTGCTCGGGTCTGTTAATATCAGTTTTGGCTGGTAACAAATGCTGTAACATTAGCAGCATAAGCAGACGAGCTGGTATCTGCTGCAAAGTTCACCTCATGAGATCCTTTCTAGGTATCTTTAGTTTATAATTAGAAGTATCTTTCTCTTATAGCCTGCTGGGTGAAAGCTCGAAAATTGGTGCTCTTGTAGAAGGTGCGTACTCAGAAATTTGCAGACAGCCTTTCTTGCTCCTCCTGATGAGGACATTTACGCAACTTAGACTGTCTCCCTCGCTTACTTACAAATGCATAAAGTGGAGTTAACTACACCTTCCTCATGTCGTCAAAGCGATTCCGGTGTTTTTAGCAAAACAAATTAACCCATGAACTGACCTTATTTTACATAGTCAAATGCTTCAAGTCTCCTAAACAAAAACACACGATCAACCCGACTGAAATCTTTCATTTGAGCTACTGACAAGTGTCACATCCAGACAGCTCTTTTGACAAAGCCACTGATGTCACAAAATCACAATATGCAATACATAAGTTTTCCATACTTGTGTGTACAGGAATTCGATGTGAAAATGAGCTGAAATGTACTCAAATTTTAAATAGTTCTTTTCCTTTCTTTCTTGTTTTTGAAACAGCATGAGAAGAGCAGCTTTCTTTACAGCACAATGTCATCATCCCAGAGTCTAAAAAGTCTTTGAAAACTCTGTACAGGTTGTCTCCCAGCTCAATCTTCTTTAGAGATCTGCAGGAAGTCCTTAGGTTTTTGAAACACAGTCACAGATGAGCAGCAGAAAGAAGACAGGGGGGCGAGAGAACCCCATAAGAGAGCTGCCACACTCAACTTAGACAGACCCTTCAGTATCGTATCTACTGTATAGTTAGCAGTTTCTTATAGAACTGCTCAGGCAGCATAATTATTTCCACTACATTAGCTCTTGATGATCCTGTTCTTTAGCAGATAATCTGTCATTTTAGCTCCATAAAACAGTTTCGCTCTGTCGCTGACATTCATTTGTAATGTATTGGAAGCCTCCAAGCAGAGGCCAAGTCACACACGCACACATTCCTCCAGTTAAAATTCCCATCAGGGAGTTTTTATAAAGAGCAGTGATATTTATTTAGAGGCATCTTCGTCTCCTTTATGTGCTTTTCTTTCCTTAGATCCTGCTGTCCGTCTAACTCTCACTCCACTTCTGAAAGTCAGAGAAAAGAAAAAGTAATTCCAGATTTAGTCAGCCGTATCTGTCATCCAGAAAATCATTTATGTCTTTTAATAAATAGCACTGTTGATCATCTTGTGCTACATGTCAGAAAACGAGGCAGCATATCATCACCTATTTATTTGTCTTTGTGCTGCAGGAGCTCGTACAGCCTCACCTGCCACTGTGTCACCAACTCCCTCAGGTTACTTCTGTTTTCCTTCGGGGCCTGTCACTCATTATATTTTTCTATTACTTTTACATCATTTGATGCATTGCTCCTGGTTTCAGGTTGTGGGTCACTGGCTACGGTCTCCTCCACTGTCTGCTGCTTCGCATGATACCTGTCACCTGTTGCTTACCTGAGCTACTTCCTGCTATCTATTCCTCCTGTGGACATGATCCAAGCCCAATGTCACAGCCCTCAAGTGACGTCATTGCTGCCAGAGTTTGCATATAAAGCATAAAATACTATATGAATATAAAAATGTGAAAATAAAAGAGAATGAGGATATAATGTTTGGACATTTTCTTTCAAGAGTCTACAACATCACGAGAAAGCTTATCTGAGACGATCATCATCATTTTTACAGCCTTCTTAGTAATACTTTACCAATGGCTTGTCATACCACTTTGAAAATGGTGAAGTCAAGAACCCATGCCAGCATGTTTTTATGATTTACAACAGGAGAGTTTCTCTGTAATGACAGTAGACTGAGTGAATGTGGAAAACGCGAGACATATTGCTAAAATAGCCCTAATGTTTCTCGAGGCATCTCAAGCTTTTTCCATCTTCTGATTTCCAGTGGCCTGTAAAATGTGAATGTTTTTTTCACAATGCCTTTGTACTTCATTACAAAAAGAAAGTGATTTTTTTTAGGTACATTAGCACATTGGTTTTTTATACCTTCAGATTGTGCTCTGTTGAGGTCATATTGGGATGCAGGTATCTGATGTTCATCCAATGACCATCTGGGGCTGGTTCCTATGTTAAAATGACTTCACTGAGTTTATTTGAATCACTGAACTCAACTGTGTATGTGCCGCTGATGTTTTTGTAGTAATTTGTAAATGTCTGACAAATAACTAATAAACTGTACAGGTGGGTTAGGCCATCAAGAGGTCCTTGAGCTTTGGAGCAGAATCTTGAATTTTATTTGAAGCATTCAACCGACTTTGCTTGAACCCATAAAATCCATGGATTGAGTTTGCAAGAGTCATCTGATAGCTTAGGACTCCACCTTCTCATCAAAATTCGGTCATTTCTGAAAGACCATGATGGCGACAACCCTGCCCAATACTAATGTGGGGGCTTTGAAATGGACAAAGTAAATGGGTTGCCAAATCCATCCTAGATACAGTTTAGAGGAGAGACTGAGTGTGCTACAATCAGGACTTAATCGCCAAGAAAACCAATTTCTGAAACAGGATTGTTTTCAGTGAACTCATTTAGAATAAATGTCAGTGATACAAACACATGGAGGACAAACAGGCCTTATCTTCTCTCACGAAAGCTACTTTGGGCTTGTTTATCCGAGAGCCCCGAGTAATATTTTTACCTTTTCTTTTATCTGTTCCCAAAGTAATATTTTTATCTTTTCTTCGATAGCCAAAATGCATCAAACCATGTCTAAAAGAGAGGGTAACTGAGGACCCAAAAGAAGCTCTATAATGAGTTTATAAACAGCAGTTAAAGGGGGAAAGGTTAAATCTCTCCCAGAAACAAGCAGCATGCTGTTCAGAGAAGAAATGAGAAATTGGGGGGGAATTGTATCCTGTTTAAAAACCAGAATATCAAAGCATAATAATTGCTCACTTTACTCACTCAGCATGTTCCCATCTATCATGACAATGTAATGCTAAAACAGATAGGAGCTCACATCCACCAAAGTGACTATTGATCGGCAATCAATAGGCTTTGTTTCTGGGTGACTGTAATGTCTGGTAGCCTACAGCCTGCTGCTGTATCAATAGAGAGTCCACAGCCAAGCCTTTCTGATCAGCCTTCCAAATTAGAAAGTGTGAATAAATTAATTAAATGTCTGAATTCATTGTGAAATATTACAATAATCTTGAGGTGTCCAACAAATGTTGCTTTAGGTGTTGTAATCTTTCTTGACAGAGGAACAGAAAGCTCTAAATTCATTACGCTGATTTTTTTTTACTACATAATATGCTTCACACTAGAGGGAGACAAAGACCCTTCACAAATGACAGGCACTCAGCTACTTGCATGATTAATGATTTATGGTCACAATGTATGATGGTTGTTTAGATGAAAAAAAGTCTTTGAATCCACTGACATCCACTTTATATGTTTAAAATGCCATGTGTTTCATCCGTGGACTTTTAAGTTTCAAGATCCCTCTCCACTATTAGCGATGCTTTATGTGATTTTAAAGGAAATTACCTCCAAATTAAGAGTCTTTGTTGCCACAGCTTGTCCTGCCTTCTTAAACCTATGCAACTTGAAATGCTTACTGGAGCACTGAGGCAGTCGGGGCATGGCAGTTTAATTGAAACATATTTTAGTAGAATGTGGGCCGTATTACTAGGTTGTATCCTCAGGGAGGCACATTGTAACAAAAGAGCAGGCGAAGGTAGAGACATGGTGAGGCGAGGAGAGAGGGAGACAGAGTGAGGAGGGGTGGTGCGAGGAGGAGGCAGAATTGCACTTTCACAATGTATCTCAAATCCATAATGGCACATTGTTACAGAGTTTATGGGATGTGTCCCACAATCAATAACCAATTTATGTGAACTTGATGGATGGATAAAGGCCACACTGGTTACGTTACCTGTTTCCCATTCGGACAGTATAGCTGACCTTGGTTTGTGTTCACTTATATTCTGGGATAATCTGCCAAGGCTTTTTACTTCCACCTGGAGCAGATGTTATGTGACCGGTGGCGTCTTTATACTTTGCCTATAACAAGCACTCCAGATTTTCTCTAGTGCAAAACTTAATGTGTCTCAACTATCACTTGGTAATATCTTTTCCAGGCAATCTGCCTTGTTTCAGGCATGCCTGGGTTGCTATAACAACAGCTGCTGCTATATCTGTCACTGCTGTGGGTCACGGCTAGCTAAAAGAGCAACATACATCACATCCCTCTTAAGTGCTGGTTTTCATCTATTTCTCCCTGCCAGTACCTTCGCCTTTTGCTGTCTTTTTGTCTTCATCAGCCCCTCTGACTTTGCATATCTGAAGGAGCTCTCTTCCCACGGAATAAAACCCCTCTGTACGTATGTGTTTAAGCTCTGTGAAGACAGACAATTAAAATACACCGAGTTTACTTCAAGTCGAAACTAATCGAAAGGCGTTTTGTTAGCTGCTTTTCTGCTGAGTTAATAAGAGCTGTGAATGCCAGTGGGGCTTATTGTGGTTGATTTAAAGCCAACTTCTTTCTTTTCATCACCATTGCAGTCACAGATAATAAGGAGAACATGAGTTAAGAGTTGCTGAGGGTCAATATTGCATTTTCTTCTCAGTGTCCTGGTAGAGTTAAAGTAACAGAGGACTCATTATACAGTTTGCATGGCACCGAAAGACGGATGTAGCCACATGAACTCCTGCTTTACAGCCTCCTTTTTACATTGCAACCCCAACACTACTTTTATAGGAGTCAGAAGTTAACAAATTTAGGCGAGCAGTGGGAGTGCTACGTTATCAGCTAATACTAGCTAGCTTGGCAAACAGGCCATTCTATATAAAGATACCTAGTGCTGAGTAACATACTTATTTCAGCTGCTTTCTTTAGAGGTCACCATAGCGGATCATCTTCCCCCAATTTCACTCTATCCCTTCTTCTGTCACACTAACCATGCTCTCTGAGGTTTTCCTCTTTTTCTCCTGCCTGGCAGCTCAATCTTCTATATCCTTTGTCCAATATATCCACTATCCCTCTTCTCAACATGTCCAAACCATTTCAGCCTTGCCTCTATAAGTTTGTCTCCAAACCACTCAACTCGAGCTGTCCCTCCAGTATACGAATTTCTAATCCTGTCCATTCTGGTCACTCCCAGTGAAAATTTTTCACTCTGCCACGTTCAGGTTGACAGGAGGAGGCAGAGGTAGCAGGAATCACTACCATCTTATAAACCTTTCCTTTAACTCTTTTAGATAAGGATGAGAGTCACATTGGTGGTTTAGCTTCTTATTGTTACCTAATGGCAAGGAACCTTGGTGTGATTTTTTTTTGACTGTGCTTTAAAATTAGATAAACAGATTAACTCTGTTAAGATGAGTTTTGTTTTTAAACTAAGGCTCCTCAAGTCAAGGCCTGCTTCCTGTAACATAACTTTGAGAGATCAGTTCACTCTTTTATTACCTCTCACTTAGACTGTTGCAGTCATTTCTATTTTGGCTCTGTTAGTCGTTACTTTGTCGCCTGCTTGCTTTTTGGTGAGAAAGAAATGGTGTGATCACAGTACTTTTTTAGGCTCCTTACCCTGGCTTCCAGTGCATTTCTGGATCCAGGTTAAAATTGTATTACTTGGTTTTAAGAGTCTCAGTAGTTTGCTGCCACCATAGTTAACTGAACTTTTGTAACCTTACACTCCTGCCAGAGCACTGGGGTTTACGAACCAAATGAAGCTTATGCACAAGTTCCCTTTCCTTGGGCCAATCAGCTGCCACTTCAGAGCTCCAGCCAAGACTCACTCTTCATCTTCACCACCACCATTGTCTAGGTCAGGGGTCGGCAGCCCGCGGCTCCGGAGCCGCATGCGGCTCTTTAGTCTTTATTTTGCGGCTCCGGGTGGTTTGGGAAAATAAATTAGAAGTATTTAGCTGAAGTGTATTTTATTTGTGTTTAGTTCTTTTTTTAACTTGTAGTTCTAAATTGGAAGATTATTGTGATTTGAAATATAAAAATAAAATTATATTTATTAATTTTTTCATCGCTCAAAATAAGCGTCACACTCCGGAAGCCGGTGTACCCGCCGAAACGCCTGTGCATTTATCGAGACTTTCAACCCCAGGTAGGCCAATTATGGATCTTCGGATCCACATTATGTCGCAGCTGTTCTCCACCGTGAACTATGTTAAAAACAAACACCGCTCACGCCTCACAGATGACAGCTTACAGTCCTGCGTAAGATGAAAGCCCCGATTTGCAGACGCTGTGCGCAGAGGTTCGGGACCATAGTCTTATTGTAAACATATCACGGCAGACCCGACGATGTTTGCATGAACATGCTTTTCAGCATCTCTTTATTGACCGCGTTTCACACACGGTTGCTGTACGCAGCCCGACACATACCAACACAACAGCAGAGAGAGCACAGACTTTAAGGCGGCAGAGGCAGTGCATTGCGGGTGCCGCTCAGGTGCGTCCGACTCCCATCAGCGGCACTGCAGACCACGCCCCGCCACACACATTAACCAGGTAAAATACATATTTAGGCAGAATTTTGCAAATATCTATTTTCTTTTTTAGCAGCATAGTGCTTTTTTTCCAATTATTTTTTAAAGTCAGGTCAAGGCTCCAAAAGCCCAAAGGCGATATAAGGGTGGCGGCTCACAACAGTTTTTGTTTGCTACATGGATCATTTTAGTTCAGCTGGGCGTCTTTCCTTTTGTTTATTTCTTTAAGAGTTCAATGTGTAATTACATAAATTAGACTTCATGGATTTCATAAGCAACACACCTTAGTTGCTCTGTGGATTCTTTTAAAAAGCAGTTAAAACTTTTCTTTTCAAACAAGCCTTTTGTTGATCTACCGTATTTTATATTCTTTACATTATTTACATTTGATCTTTTACATTGTGTATAATGTCTATTGATTGTATTGTTTATTTTAATATTTGTGTACAGCGCTTTGTGACTGCCTGTCTGTGAAAAGCGCTTAATAAATAAACTTTACTTACTTACTTTAGTTGTTCACACAAAGCATAAAGGTAAAAAAAAAACAATATATACAGTGTTATCTTCATTTTAGATTTCAAAAAGTATTTGCGGCTCCCAGTGTTTTCTTTTGCGTGGAAACCGGGTCCAAGTGGCTCTTTGGGTGTGAAAGGTTGCAGACCCCTGGCCTAGACTCTGGGGGTTCCTGTCCTATATCCTATCTCCGTTGGTATTTTGTTCAGCCACAATGGTTCATCGGAGTCTAATCGCCAAATGCATTAATTTCACCATTCCATGCATCATTTTCACGCAAGAGTCTCTCAATCATTTTAAAACAGATTTAAATAATACTTATTCTCAGGTGCTTTCCATTCTAGTTGAACAAACACAGTATTATTTAGGGTTGTTGTTTGTTTAGTGTTTTTGTTTTTTATGTGCTTTAGAAATAAACTTTGACTTATCTCTAGCTGCTATCTTTCTGTCACAAATAACCCCTAACACATGTCTCCACCCACTCTACCACTCTTCCTTTTTCTTGTGCTCCGTTTGTTCTTTGAATGGTTGACCCCAGGTATTTAAACTCATCTACCTTCACTGCGGCTGCACTACGCACCTTCAGCTTTCCAGCCTTCTCCCTCTCATTTACACACATATATTCTGTCTTGCTTGAACTGGCTATCTTTCCTCTTCTCTCCAGAGCACACCTCCACCTCTATAGGCTCTCTTCCACCTGCACCAGATCAGGTTTGCCAGAGGTGGCCCACACATGGGCCAGCACAAGGCCAGTTGCAGACACACTGGTGGTCCTATGCTGGCCCATGTAATAATCAAGCCATGTAAAAACAACATGTGCCGGAACATAATAGTGCAAAAGTAACATGACTGGACTGCTTCTTATATAGCGCTTCTTTATTCTCTACATTTGCCTAATCACACACTTTCTCTAAACTGAGTGGCTCCTAATTACATTCATAGTCTTGACATGGAAACTGGGGGAGCCAGGGATCGAACCACTAACCTTCCAATCAGTAGGTGATCTGCTCTAACGCCTGAGCTACAGCCACTCAGTGGTAAACATGAGTAAACCCTCGCTAGGTTTTGGATAAAGTGGACACTCACAAACCTGTTAATTTGAAACGTTGGCCATAGCAGTATAGTATTGCAACATCGTATTTGGGTCTTCTAACTAAAATAGGAAAATAGGAACATAAATAGTGCCATCATTGCCAGACCTGGCAGTCAGAAGTGTCAGCTTGATGCCGGATCCGGGCCAGACCTGTTTTCTGTACTTACTACAGCCCTGCACATCCCCCTTATTCTGGAAATTGGGTACCAGTCAAAGTAGTCCGGCCCCTGAATATGAATAACTTTAAATGTCACAGTATTAGTAAAGGTTTTCAGTCAGCAACAACAGAAAAGCTTTAACACAGATTGTGGAATCCATTGTATTTGATATTTAAAAGCAGCTCACTGAAACATGGCATATTTTATATGTGTAACAGACAAAACCAACATGGTGGAATGAATCACAAAGTATATAAAGTTCTACAGTGCTGTATTATAGAAAGAGGCACACATTTAGTCTCAATAGCAATGCTACTGTAGAACAGCAACAGTCAAAGCATTGAGTATAAATTTCAGATTAACTGTATGAAGCAAGACTTGACCTATAGAATATACTTCAAGACCAGAGCTCAGTGTGGCTATGAGATTTTTACAGAGGAGAGTATAAGAAATTTATCAGTTCAGACCAGCTAAAAGTGTGTGATTTGAAACAGTATTTTATGCATATTTACACTCCATTTTTGTATTACACTTCATTTTGTTACAGCAAAAAAAAAAAAAAGACAAATGCAGGCCCCATACAATATAAAAGCTGCACATTTTAGTTTCCTTAAAAAGACTTTTGGCCAGTACAAATAAAACTGTGACCCAAAAATCTCAGCATGGTATAAAATTGTAAGAAAACTTAAAAAAAAGAACTGAAAAAGTAGTATATATTCAGTATACAAGATGTACATAACAGACTAGGACATTTTCTGGGATCATATCTGTTTATAGGTCATATAAATCACAGACGCACTACTAACTACCAAGAAATTCTTTAGTTAGTCCGCTCACTGCTCTGTCCAAATGAAGAATGGCTTGTAATTCTCTGATAAAAAGTGCAGTACAATGACATTTGTGTTCTTTAACCTGATGTAACTGTGAAAGCACTTGATTTTTAGAGACGCCTTGCACAAAGGTTAAAAAAAAAAGCACTGGAGAGGAAAGGCAGGAGAAAAACTGAGCACTTGGACATTTTTGACTGGCTCGTCACAAGACACAGTCGATACACAGGGGCAGTCAGTTGGCAGGATTCCCATCGCTGCCTGGGAGTAATCATATCTTCATAGTGACACAGATAGGGTTGATGAAACCGATGTCCCACTGTTATTAGTCAATACCTAAGGAGAACAGAAAACATGCTTATCCTTATCCAGTTTTACAACACCACACATTACTGTGCAAAAGCTTTGAGCTTCCCCTCATTTCTTTATATTTTTTTCCTCCAAGGTGCCAGACTTTCTTGTAACTTTTTAAAGTGGTCCTTAATAATAGTTCTTCAGGCTTTCAGAAGGTTTTTCAAGTTTTTTCTTCCAACTTTAGGTGCTTTGTCTCTCATTCCTACAAAGCAACACCTATCCCCCACTATCTGACCACGTCTCTCTGCTCCTCATCTCTGCCTACATCCCCCCCTGGAAACAAACTCCTCCGAGTACCCAGGTCAGTAAAAGATGGCCGGGTGATGCTCTCCTCCAGCTACAGGACTGTTCTGATCTGGCAGACTGGTCCATCTTCTCTTCAGTCTGTCCTTTTCTATATTAACTGCTATGTAGAGAATGTTACAGTGTCCAAAACCATCTGAGTTTTTCGAACTGAAAACCTTGATAAACTACAGGCTCTGATTATAACATGTAACTGAACCTTCAGACTGAGGGACAGTTCTCTGTACAAGGTGTGAGCTGATAACCCAGAGACAGGTCCACTCCCCTCTCATTATAAATGGAGAGTGGGTGGAATATGTCTCCAACTTGAGGTTTCTGGGCACCCACATCTCCGTCGACCTCACCTGGAAACACAACCCAAACGCCTTGGTAAAGAAGGCTCGGCAGCGCCTGCACTTCTTCCATGTCCTGAACCAGAAGCTGCTGCTGTCCTTCTACCGCTCCTCAGTGGACAGCGTGCCCTCTTCCTGCTGGTGTTTGGAAAGCAGGGGCTACTAAGAACAGGAAGGCTGCACAGAGGGTAATTAACACCACTCAAAAATAATTGGCTGCCCTCCGCCACCTCTGGAGGTCAGGTCTTTTGCACTACTTCCAAGCACTTTGTTCTCTTCTATCATTTTGTATATTATACATTCCTCTTGATTGTATAATTTTCTCCTGTTTGTAATTTATTCCTGCTGTCTTACTTATAATATTATTCCTTCTCAGTTGGTGTGGAGCACCCATAATTTTGTTGTACATGTACAATGACAATAAAGGGGTATTCTATTCTATTCTATTTTTAATTCGGTCCTTGAACATCAACATTTTCAGAGGAATGTTTTCTTAAGCCACTTAACAATGACATTTGAATCATTCATAAAAAAGACCCCTAGTTCAAGGGATGGACCAGTCTGTGTTTTGTCTACATATAACATGACACGAAGAAATCCAGCAAAGACCTGACACAGGAACTGAGATCAAAATTCAGTTGATCCATCTACTGTTCACTGAAACCTCATCAGAAGAGGTCTCAGTGGAAAGGTTGCTGTCAAGGATGGGGAGAAAAGGCTGAGGTTTGCCAAATTACAAAAGAACTGTACTGAACTGGCAACAAGGCAATGTCAGTAGGCATGGAGGAGGTCAAGAGAAACAATGAGTGATTGCAGCTAAAGCACAGAGGAGGCTCTGTCATTGTTTGGGGAGGCATTTTAGCAAGCGGTATCTTGTCAAACTTGATGGTATTACAAATGCAAAAAAATACCATCAGAGTTTGATCCAACATGCAATACTATCAAGAAAATGTCATGAAAATGATACCAGACATGCTACTAAAAAAAGCATACGTGAATAGGAAAACACACAATGGCACACCTTTAGTCATGAATTCGCCTCCCCAGAGCCTGGACCTCCAAATTATTAGGAGATGGGGGGGGGGGGGGGGGGGGGGGGGGGGGGGGGGGGGGGGGGGGGGGGGGGGGGGGGGGGGGGGGCGGGGGGGGGGGGGGGGGGGGGGGGGGGGGGGGGGGGGGGGGGGGGGGGGGGGGGGGGGGGGGGGGGGGGGGGGGGGGGGGGGGGGGGGGGGGGGGGTCGTCTTGACAGCAAACAGAACAAAAGGCACCCAATGTCCAAAGAACAGCTTTGAAAGTCCTTCAAGAAGCCTGGAGAACTATTCCTAAAGTTGCTTAAATAAATGACAAGAAAGCTTGTTTAAGAGTTCAGGCTGTTAAAGAGTAAAGATCAAGTAGGTCAAGTAAAGGTAAAGTAAATACCTGCATCCATTTTCCAATTTTCTTGCAAGATGCAAATGAATGGTTCAAGACTTTTGCACAGCACTGTGGCACCTACATCCTAAACATGCAAATGTGCATAACATTCAATGTGTTAGAAATCAATATATCTAAAATGAACATGCTTACATTCCCCACACTTTCAGATACTTCATTCAACACTGCTTGCATTAATTATGTGCAATCGTTCCTAATGGAAAATCATTGAAAGTGGGACAGATTGGACACTGAATGGTGACTGAATAAAAATGGAGGATTCGTGATTAAGTGAGGCCGTTTTTTTTTGTTTTTTTTTAATGTCAGAAATGAAAGCCCCTTTGAAGGGGATGAGAAAGAAGGGCACAAGGGGTGTTGAAGCAGCAGACTCCTCCACAGAGCTGCACAATTATGAGTGATAAAGGTACAAACACATGAATTGAAAGACAAGGGATGATTTCAGTGATTAGAATCGGGATGAGAGAATCACATATAAAATACCGTGTCATTGAAAACCACTTTTATTCTGTAACAGGAGCGGCTGGATTGTCTTTCTGCTCAGAGGGAATGGCTAGGTAGTTTGTCCTGTGGGCAGATTGGCAGAAAAACAGAGGAGTGTCTAAGACCTGGTGCTATGGGCCTCTCTAGCACCACACACCACAGCTACTTAGTGCTCATGACAGTGCAAAAATTCAGAATTTCCGTTTTGTTTATTGAAGCGTGAAAATGTGACTCTAATTCACAGAAAATAAGGAATGAGTTTTACCAGATAAAAAATATCTAATCCGAGCAGTGCCTAGGGACTGCGTGGAAGGCACATCAAGATGTGCAAGATGTGACATCCTAATTCAGCATTTTACAGCCAACCATCAGCATGTTTAAAAAAACAAAACACAGTACTTGCACTGAATATGCTCCCAATTCAAAAGAGCTGCACTGAAAGTGTGTAGATGAAGAACACTTTATACAAGTGAAACGAGTTTTGTGACTGTAAGCACATTTCAGAAATAGCCTAATTTAACTCTTTGACAGATCACATCGTTGCCTCCTATCTTCTCCTTTAGGGACATGACTAATACGTTCTCAACCACTAATGCATCACAAAAGGTAATCTCAAAATGTCCTACTTGTGCTACATATGGCATTCTTTGAATGGGTAGACCTTCTGTGTTGTCATAAGGGTCACTAATGGCTAATGGCCAAAGCCTATGCAGTCTTTCAGCTACAGGTAGTGACAAGGCTACAGTATTACAGCTGAGAAAACTCAGATCTAATAGTTTTTTGAGATTTCTGAGCTTTTTGACTATTGCTGTTGACTTTAAATTAAAAAGCTTCTTTCTTTTGCTTTACAACTTTTCGTTTTTGGGGGTGTGGCGCTGTTACTTGATAATGAGAAGGTCCTTTCTGTGTCTATGTGTTTCCTCCCACAGTCCAGCGACTTGTAGTTCATGGCATTAGGTTAACTGGTTATTTTAAATTGCCCAGTGTGCGAATGGTTGTATGTCTTTCTTTGGTTCAGCGTGTCCCATTTCCTCTCGCCCTACGACACCTGGGCCGGAAGGAAATGGATGGATGGAACTTTTGGTTTCTCCTATATTTCCGATGGTTCACCAGAATCAATGGAGCCATTAGTATTTAATTCATGTTTATTTAATTCTTTGAATATAATTATAGCAACATAGATCACCTAGATATTTAAAGTTAAAATTTAATGTCTTTTTATATTGTAGGGCAGGGGTGGGCAATTCATTTTCCAAACAAAATTTAAAAAGTAAAATTGTATAAATTGGAAATTAAAAGCGTGATTGAGACACAAAAGGTCCCCAATTCACAACTAGGAGAAAACACAATGCACACCACAAAAGAGGAAGAAAATTCAAGCTGGTGAGGCCATCGAAATGCATAAATCTTAGAAAATCAACAGATAAGAAAACTCAGAAAGCCTTTGAATCAGGTTGCCTTGATATTTTGAATTTTTGGAGCATTTTATTTTTTGATAATTGGACTATTAATTTATCTGTCAATTTGTCTATTGTTCATAAAATTGAACCTAAATGCTTCAGGAAAACACAGATTGTAATACCTACTTTGTAAAACTCAGCGACCAAGAAGTGTCAGAGTGATTTACTGCTATTTAAATTAAACCATATTAAAAAACAATACTGATTACAAAATAGCCCCAAAGTCCATCTATCTGTCTGTGTGTCTGTCTATCTGACAACACTGAAACATTGGCCTCACTGGCCAAACATTGGCCTCACTGGCCAATAATGCTGTAATTTTTAATTTTGTGCTTGATTACATTTGTCACTACACAAATATGAGATAGTACAGGACTGTTTTCTAAAATTTGAAAACTGTGAGAAAAGTTCTGCATTTTAATTCTGCCACTTCCAATAACTCTTAATTACCTGTTAGTGCTAATAGTAAAATAGAAAGCCAATGAATAACCGAATATTTTTAGAGAAGTTTAGTTTCAAATTTAGTTGAAAATATAGTTCTTTGAAATATATTAGCTCACAGAAACACTTCACTATTTATTATGTTGTAATATGTCTAAACCCTGGATATTGGGTCTTGTGAATATTCAGCAATGTTGTGCATATTGTGCAGTACGTGGACTTAATCTGTCACTGAAGGAAGCAGATTTGTAGTGTAGCAGATTCAGTAAGTGTTTGCAAAATAAAAATAACCGGATCAGCACATGCATGATTGCTCTCTTCAGGACATAAGGTCCCTGTACAAAAGTTGTAACTGTGGGTTGTGAAGGTTAGCTGGCACCACTAAAATCCAGTGGGAGCTGACTATAAAGGTGCATTTGGGTCTTTGACATTACTGACAAGGCGATGCAAAATGCCCGTCACTGATGGAGCTGAAAATCCATCACGGATGTTAAAAGGTTGTTTAGAAAAAAAGAGCAGTCAGCAGTTTAGGTAAAAGACAGATTAGTGTTGCAGGAGGGTTACAAACTGATGGACTGAATTACTTCTCTGTCTGTGTGTTTGCCCCCCTGCCTCATTCCTTCACTCTCAGTCCCTTTCTTCCCCGATTGACTCTTAAATCTCATTTCCCTACCCACCATATTTTTTAGATTTTAAATTACAATTATGTAACCAGAAGTCCTAAGCAAATACACACTTACAGCTATTTGTGCACTCCCTTGGTGACTTCAGACTTTCAAATTAATGTAAACCCACTGCTGAGTTTTGACTCATAACGCATAAATATCTGAAAATGTGACATCATGGTTGTGTTCAGGACACACGCTGTTTAAATTCGCTGTTCAGTCACATCCCTGCTAACATTTATCTGTCTGTGCATCTGTACATGAGACTCACGCTGTGTCCTGGGCCTGCTCATCAGACTTGGAGATCTTCCTGTAGCAGTAGACCATTTCTACCAACAGCCAGAAGGTCAAGAACACCAGCAACACGTACATCATGATCTCAGAGTAGATTGCAGTGGTGTCGTCACTGGCTGCAGAGTTAAAACAGTGGCAAAGCACATGTATTATTCATTATGCATGCTTCCTTGGAATACCGCGAGCAGAAAAGAGCAGAAGAGACCTGAGCTTGTACAACACTGCTGATCCACAATCATTTGTCATACATAATTTTTTAATGCATTTTATGTCTTTCACTGAAGAACAAATCCAATTAAACAAATGATAAATATAGTTATGCAGCTACAACAAAAAAGCAAACAAAGGTGTTTTATTCAGGAGCATCCTGACTGTAGATACTCTTAAAAAGTGATGCAGAAACTACTTCATGTTGCATTCATAATATTATGGCCATACCTGTAATATAATGAAAAAGACCCTACAGAGTTAAAGGTGCCCAGTGGAGATTTTGCAAGGCTGCTTTTATACCAAACATTTCCTAACAGTGTTCACTGTTTTGTTGCAGAGCTTATCTTGTTGTTACATATGTGTATGCAAACATCTCTATCGAACATTCGACCTAAATCTGCATATAAAAACACTAAATCTCCACAGGGTATCTTTAAGTATGAAAATAGGATGAATATGCAATGTCACAGAGGTTCTCAGAGCGTGAAACATACTCTAACTTTAGAATCTGTCGTAAAAATAATTGCATGCTGTTTTTGACACCAGAACAGCTTTTGTTCCTTGTAAACAATCCTCTTCTGCTCATTAGCCATTCTGAGATGCTTCTGGAATAAGTAATAGCACATAAATCATCCAGTCCTATTCTAAATATTACATACTTAATATACACTGAGATTAGCTGCAACATTAAAACCATTCACAATGCCTGCTGGGATTAAATTCTGCGAGTCTTGTATACACCTATGACGCTCTTCACCAGCATAGACATTATAGAACATATGGCTACACAATAAAACTAATTAAGAACGAGCCCAAGGCACTGCCTCCAAACTCCCTCCAAATTAACCATGCAGGTGAAGAACGAGAACAAGCCCCACCTATGGAGGCACCATCCTGCAGGTACTAAGGAATCTGCTGCTTATTTATTATCGTGAGACAAAGGCACCCCCAGAGCAGGCATACAAAGTACTCGACAGGTGGTTTTAATGTCACTGCGGTTCAACAGATAGTTTATTTTACTGATAATTCAATATCCAGTCAGTGAAATCAAACAAATATCTTGTTTGATATCTTGTCAACATCCTATTGAAAATGCTTTCTCATTTATTGCTTTCTGCCCATTGTTTACAATGGAAGGCCATTAGAACAGCATCCCATTAACAACCCATTAAGAACAAGAAGAGGGATTACAAGCAAGCGGAAGCTGTTTCAAAGTGCACATGGGCACCTTCGGCTGTTAAAGAAAGTTTTCCTTTTATTGTCCTTCATTTGTTTTCATAACGAGTGACTGTGAACCACTGTGTCACTTAGTGTATAACAAATTCCAGAAAGCCTGCTGACCAGACAGCTGACAGCTTTTTCTGATTTGATTCAGCAGCCCCAGCAAAAGGAGAATATTAGTGAAATATAATCCCTTTGATGGGAAAGCATGGATATGTCAGCCACGAAGTAATCCATTCTACCACTATGGATGCCATTACTGCAACATTAATGTAACCATGGTCTAGTGTACAGTGCACTAGCTGCAGGCTTTTTGAAATCTGAAACAACTGTTCTGTGAAATATGGAGGACAGGCTGTGAATATAATAAAAACAATCTAACTGTACTCTATTCTTCAGTCTTCTTTTAATGGGTGCAAACTCTTTAAATCAAACTAGCCTATCGCCTGATAGCTCACAATATGTTATGTGCAAGCATATATAGAAAATGTAAGGTTAGAGAAATGGGGAGAGTTGAGTAATTTCAAATATACGTAGGGTATATTCGATTAAGGTGGAACATGACACATTCAGCAAGCCAAGCATTCAGGAAGCAGAATACATTACCCCTTATTATAGATAGCAAAGTAGCTGGTTTGAATTAACACCTTCACTGACAACAGAAGAAAGCTTTGATGGACAATAAAGGCAGACAAAACAACACACAGTTATTCCTTTTAAACCAGTACAGTCACAAGAAAGGGGGAAAGAAGGAAAGTGGTGCAGTTAGTGGCAGACTGCGTTCACACACACAATATTAGATGTACTATTTTTTTATCTACTGTTGGTGATTTGTGCAACATAAATAAACATAAAACACAGACTAGTCTTTCTCTCATCTCAGTGTTAAATGTGCAGGTCTACAGTGGAATCGTCACTTAAGGTGTACTGCATTTGCAAACTCTTTTCATTAAGTGAGTTTGGAGAATACTCGTTAACAAAAACAAATCTGCCCTGTTAATATTAGAGCATGTGGGGAAAATGGAACATACACAAACTAATGCTGGGAAGATATTTGAGAGAGAGATTTTTCATCATATCAGTCATTACTAGCTTTTTAGTTTCCATTTATATTTGACTTATTTCGTGTTACTGATGTGGAAAAAAGAGCTAAAGCTGAGCACAGGACACAGGTGGATAGCGTGCAAGAATTTAACATTTAGGCATACCTTTCTCCTTCACAGTCAGGTTGATGGTCTTGTTTACTTCGAAGACTGGAGTGTATAGTTCAAAGTCAAACAAACGACGAATTTCACAGGTATACAAACCGCTGTCATTATGGGTGACATTACGGATTTCAATGGAGACCTCTTGTAAGTCCTTGCTTCCGTTCCAGTTTAGACGGTCCTTAAATGGATTATCGTCCATATTGGAATTGTTAGTGTTATATTCGTATATCTAGAAGAAAGGAAAAGTGTGCAGGCATTAATTAAATACACATACAGTGTGAGCAAAATCACAATGTGCTAGATCATTTACAATAACGTAGAAATAACTTACAAGATATGAAATATTTTTGCCTTTTGTTGGACTTGGGGTGTAAAGCCATTTTACAAATGTCTTTACGGTGACCTCCTCCCTCTTCAAACAGGAGATGCAGGTCAACTTCATGGCTTTTCCCACAATTGCTTCTGTGTCTGACTGGACATCGACACATACCGGCATGCACAGGTGGACTTGAGAAGCATGGAAAGGTTACATATATTTAGTTTATCGCAATGTAATTGTAAAAAAAAAAAAAAAGAGAGAGAGAGAAAGAGTAGAAAAAAAGAAAGCACACCCTCTTTGGTTTCACACAAAAGAATATAATTAAAAATAATCTCATCCTTAGCAGGTCTTTAAATTCAACAAATACAACCAAGATAAACTAGAAAACATGACATCCTACACTGTGTCATTATTTCCTTACAAAAACTAATCCAAAATGCAGAAGCTACGTGTGAAAAACGACATACACTCTTACTGCCTCCATATGAGTTAAAAGGCCAGGTGCTGCAAATCAAACATACTCGATTAATTGATCATCTGGAGCATTCAGGCGTGAGTTAACACAAAGCCAAGGAAGAAAGACATCAGCAATGGAGAAGCAACTGTTACTGTCCATCAATCTGGGCAGGGTTATTAGGTATTTTCTTAACAGTCTGAAGTCAATCATTAAATGTTAAGATTATTTTAAGACTACACAAGTGCAGCTTGTTTGGAAGGGTTTTACAGGAGAAAGTCTTTTCTCTCCTAAAATACTAGCATGGCTTAGGTTTGCAAAGTTGCATCTGAACAAATCCCAAGACTTCTGAAACAATGTTCTTTGGACATTTGGGGTTCATGTGTAGATATCTGGCCTTAATGCACATGGAGAAAACCAAATGCAGCTTATCACCACAAACACTTCATCCTGTCTGCAGGTGGAGGGGTGATGATTTGGACCTGTGCACCTTGCAGTCCTTGAGTCAAACAGTAACTCATCTGTATGCCAAAGTATTCTATAATCAAATGTGAGGCCATCTTTCCAACAGTTAAGGCTTGGCTGAAATTATGTCACGCAACATGATCCCAAGCACAGCAACAAATCTAGAACAGAATGACCAAAAAGTAAAATAATCGAGGTGTTGCAGCCCCCCAGAGAGCTGTGCATTAACACAAATCTCAATGTACTGAAGCAACTTTGTAAAGAAAAGGAGGCTGATAGTCACACAGAAAATTAAGTTATTTAAGTCATTGTTGCCCCAGTTCCCATCACCCCTTCCATGAGTCTGGTTTTGCCAAAGGCTTCTTCCCGTTAAAAGTTTTATTTTATTTTATTATTTTCTTACAAAAAGCATTTGAAAGATTGGGGCAAATAAGGCAAGTCAGTATGTTTAGGTGGGGGCTTGATGTGGAATCCACAAAAAGATTTAAGGAAATTCTCCCACATTGCTCCCTACAATGGCGCAGAGTTTCTTTCCCACTGTCAGGTGCATGCTCAAAGGGGGGTTGTCTGATTGTTGGGGATTTCTCTGTATTATTGTAAGGTCTTTACCTTACAATATAAAGCACCCCGAGGCAGCTGAAGTTATGATTTGCTGCTATATAAATAAAAGTGAACTGAAAGGAAAGTGAATTAAGTGGTTCTATAAGCTACCGACTGCTTCTTTTAGCTTAGTTTTTGGCAAATCAATAACAGTCTAACATGTACTGCTGTACATGTTAGGTTCTATTTACCTAACTTTAAGACCTGGTAAAGACTAGATACACTTTTGTTATATTCTGTTATCTAAAACCTTAGAATTGGGTTCATTTTCAGAGGGTTCACCTTCTTTTTACCATGACCATATTTTTTTATACATGAATGATGTGACAAGCTGAACCCACTAAACATTAAGAATGTGCTTTCCAATGTTGCACAGAAAAGAAAACAGAAAACTTCAAGGTTTAAAATAAAACCAATACTTATGTATTAGATTTTGTAAAAATGTACTTTCTTAAAACTGACCAACACAATGGAAAGAGGAAACAAAATATATAGTGTATTTGTTTTTAGGTGTCAAATGTCCCTTTAAAGATGCACTTATTACTGATCAAATTCCAAGCATTCTGTAGAATCTGCCGCGATGCATCATTTTTTAGTTATTCATAAACACATGCTAGAACAGTTTTAATGCTTTGTAATAACTTAATGACCCACTGATGTGTGACCCTTTGGTCATCAGGTCTCACACTGAACCCAATGTTGAACCAGATGCAAAGTCAGTGAGCATTAAAAAGATAAACTGGTTTATAAAGCTCTGTGGGCCATTGGAGACACTTAAATCACAATATTGATAGCAAATTCAAGCCCTAATGATGGCCTCTGCCCATTAGTATTTACTAGCAGTGGGAGGAATAAATGGATAGAGGGAGTGCAGAAACTGTGGGTAGTGTAGGAAGAGGGAAATAATACAAAAGGGAGGAGCTAATTGAAATATAAATGCATTAGTGGTAGACGAATATTGGGAGAGGCGTAGGAAGTGAGTAAACATATGCAAGAAAAAAAATTCAGTGGATTATAATCACAAAGACACATTTCTTGTGTTTATGTGACTGGGCCCAGTGCTCTTATATAACCCAAAGCCCGCTGGGCTGACAGTGACAAACATTGATTCTATCCTCTCTCTCTCTTTTTTTTTTAAGCTGAGGGCTCACACAAACACATGGAAACAGAGCAGAGAAATAGAGAGGAAGGCATGAAGGGGACAGAGGAAATGGGGAAAGTGAAGAAACTTAACCCCAGTGGCCTCTCTTCAACGATTCTATTCATTTCCCTTAAATGCTGACAACATTAAGCAGTGAAGGGCTCTGCAGACCAATGGGACTGCTCTGAAACTGGGTTTTGAGTTCACAGCTTCCTGTGTGGTTCGCAAGCCACTGCCAAGGCCCCTGATTACTCATTGTTGTATAAAAACGTACGATAGAAAATGATAAGTCCACAGTCAAACAGGATATTTTGACATCTTGCAGAATTATACTTACCAAGAGAAATCAAAAGTACCAAAGTTTGCCGATGAAGCTTATATTGCGTTACCATATTCAGCTCTTTGTGGAGCTGCTGGAGGACAGTATCGCTTTAACTTGGTCTTTTTCTCAAGTAGTCTTCACACGAAGTCTGGTGTGAGACAGAGGAGTTGTTGAAAAGACTTCAGGACCACGGACAGCGCCTCTTCTCGGCCGATAAGAGCGCAGGTAACTTTCCTCTTCGTGTCTGAAAATCCACGCCAAGAACTCTTAGAAAAGACGCGTTTCTGATTTACACATTCAAAAAGGGTTCTTCTTGGATTTTAATCGTTATTTTGAGGCGCTCATCTAATAACCGAAGCGTTCATATAGCCCTTAATGCGCAATTCTCATTTACACAGTAAGAACTAAGTTCATCATTTCCTCGACTCGGGGAAATAAACAAGTCCGTGATGTGAGACGACTACATGAGTGATCCCACAGTTTCTTCGCGCATAACTGCTGTCACTGAGTACGGACCCATCCAGAAACACCGCGGAAATCTTTCTAGAAACAGGCGGATAGCATCTGGAACCTGTGGATTCTCAAAAGCCGACGTACTCACTTATTGTTGCGAGATCTGAAGTCCTGATTACACACATGCAGAAAAAAGCATCGAGGCCAGTTCTCTCATTTCACCCCTCAAAGAATAAGCCCACTGACTGTCAGAAATCTGTTTCCTCCATTAGAGATGACTGATGACATTTCCCAGCCGCGGCTCAATGTCTTTGTTTTTCAGCAGTCACTTAGCGCTGGCAGGGGCAGAGGGTTTGATACGCATGCGTGAGTCACTCCCTCCTACGCTACAGTGTGCAGGACCACATTATTGTCACTTGGGTAGGCCTAACCAACTCAGCCGGTAAGCTTGTTTGCATTTGCTTAAATATTGACTAAACAAAGCTCAGCGTGCAGAAACACCGCGTGCACACGTAGAAACCAAAAAAATGCAAATCAGTCCTAAGAATGAACATTATATGAAGGAATAAGATGACACAAGGCTGTCTTTGTCATGTGTTACATAAGCTTGTTTAGAAGCTGGAAGTAGAGTTTCTTCTTAAGACATTTCATTAGTTACACATCAGTACCTGCATTTCCTGCCCCCGCCCAACCAGTGAAGAAGTCTCACAAAGATTTTTATATGTCCTAATACTGTGTCATTGTTTTTTTGTTTTTTGTCTTTTAAAGTGAAAGATCTTGGATCAAAACAATGCTGATTTCTTGGTCAGTGTTCCAGAGTGAAAGATTTTGTTCCAAAGTGTACAGAAGTACCTAACAAACAGCTTAACCAACGTCAAGGTGATAAATGTGTGCCTATTATATAAATATAAGTCTATGTAGGTCTGTCACCACATCAAACTTTATTTTCATGGCTTTTTATTCTAAAGAAAATGCAGTGATTTTCAAGACTGACAATGCTAAAAAATGAAGTTTAAAACCGAGTCAGTAGGATGCAGTGATTCACTCGATTCAGGCAGGGAAAAAACAGTCCATCACACCACCTGCACCAGAGAGAGTACGCAAGTACCTGCTTAAAAATTTCACTTTTTTCTATCAATAAAAACCAGCAGGGATTTGACTCAACTGTAAAAACTAAAAGAGGTGAGAAGGAGACAAGGATAAACATGTTTTCCCGCTCTGCAGACCTGAATAACATCTAATATTAATACCAACAGACTTGCCTGATGGATGTATAAAGTGCTTTCTGTTGGGCAACCTATTGCAAACTTTAATATACTGCACATGTATTATCTTAAGCATAAAAGTGCAAACAGCTGGTTAATGCTTACCAAAAAAACCTCTTACAAATTGCATTACTAATCCAGCCATTGTAATTAGAATTAGAAAAAGATTTATACATCTTGTTTATTTGTTTATTCTTTATTTCTTTCAGGGACTATGTAAAAAAATACATTAACATATTTGCATAAAGGGAAAACATTTTTGTACCAGATTTAGATTAGTAGCTAATTTCCATCTGCAGTCCCTGGGCAGTTAAAAAAAAAACTGTAAGATACAATTAAAAATCAATCAGCAAAGATACACACATACAGACACTCAGTTACTCACATATATGGACACACACACACACACACACACCATAACAAATGGTAAACAAGTATCAAAATTGGCAGTCACTGAAATCACCAGACATGCTTCCTCTGTGCTTTGGTACACACGAAGGAAACCAAATCCTCTGAAGCACTGACCGAGACAACGGGGTTGCTATGACGTTAAAAGAAAAGCACTGAGATAAATCTATGATACAGCACAGTCTGAAAGAGCCATAATAATCTCACTGTGACATCACAGTATTTAATTTTGCAGCCACTCCATCTGGAACAATAAGAAGATTACCACCAAAGGAAAATAGAAATCAAGGGCTTGAGAATGTTAACGTCATTATAATGTTGTACTTTATTCTTTTTTAGATTTATGTTAACAGCCACGCTATTAAATAACTACACCTTTAGTCGAACTCTGAAACAGTCAGGGAGTGAATCAGCCGCTGTGGGGCTGTGATTCTCACTGGTAAAGATTTTAATGTAGAAAGCAGAGAGGCAGCTGAGTGTACTCCTGTGTTGCTGTCAGCATTAACAGTAGGCTGGCTCATTGAGGAGCAGACTTAATATGGCAGGCCCGGTTGAACCATATCCTGCAGACAGGGAAACCATAGCAACAGTAATGCACTGCCATGGCGACTACAGGAGGTTCGCTTAGACAGCCTCAGAGTCAGGATGACAATAGAAAGCCTAAAAGGGAACTCTCTTTTATTTAATTATTTTCTTACAAAAAGCATTTGAAAGATGGGGGCAAATAAGGCAAGTGAGTATGTTTAGGCAGGGGCTTGATGTGGAATCAACAAAAAGATTTCAGGAAATTCTCCCACATTGTTCCCTACAATGGCACAGAGTTAGGAGGAAATAATTGCAGCGTTAATAGCCCTAATTGAAACGCCAGGTCTGTAAAAGTCACTTTGTTTCGCTGCTCTGAAAACCTTCTGATAATTTGCCCACGACTTCTTTAACAATTCAAAGCATGCCTGATTGTTTTTTCCTCTTTTTGCTGGGGCCTTCTGAGAGCTTTCATCATTTAAAGGCTGAGCTTCAGGTGTGAGGTGCTAAGCTTATAAGAGTAGTTACAGAATTGAAAAAAGCAGGTGGAGTTGTGCAGAGTGAGTAAGTGGTCGGGAGTCAAGTGCGGAGGAGGTCTGTCCAGAGACTGAGCAAAAGCAGAAGAAAAATGTCCAGCAGTAGCCCAGGTAACCGTGTGCAGCCACATGAGGTATGACAGACTGACAGAGAGGAGAAATCTTGATTATAACAATGGATTTTGCAATCAGAAGGGTTTTGCAGAAAAATGTCAGCCATAGAGAGGAAACACGTTTTCATAATGAAAGAATACATAATGAGTCTTTTTTTCTCTATGTTCAGACCAAAGACGAGGCAGTACCAGCTCCAAATCAATAACTCAAAAAGACAGTCATGTACGTGCACTGACATCATTAACCAACAGCCCGCACAAGGGAATGAACGTGCAAATGAGTGGGTTTGAGAGTACATGTGCATGCTCATGTTTGTACGATAATTATGCCTCTTTGTGCATGTGTGTGCGTGCAGGCATCCTCGACGATTCACTGTACAGAGCAGATTTCTAGGGATTTGGAAGGATTTCAAGATTATACCGTGATTACAGCAGACAGCCATGGATCACACATGCCAGAAATTCTGATGTATATCTAATGTGCTCCTTGCTAGAAAAGCCTCTTAATACTGCAGTTTGAAATCACTCATGTGTCATTTCTATTCATTCTCAGTGTGAGACTATATCTGTATATTTCACATGCTATCACTGTGTTGAAAATTACCTTTAGTTTAGTTTATTCTGACGATTATTCTGGCCAGTGAAACGAAGAAAGGTGTAACAATCCTCACAGTACACTCAGTATGAAGTAATCTAAACACTTAGCATTTGGTTTTTAAACAGACATGCAAAGTTATGTACTTCTCTTCATCTACACAATGGATTCCACACATTTACTCCTGACACTGTAAGCCTGTGATATTTTACATCATTCCTCACTGCTGGCTTGCTAAACATTAGGCTTCCTCTCAGGTCATGATGATTTGGTCTTATTTGGAACAAGTTTTGAATGTTGTTTGTTTGCTGCTTTATACATTATTTGTGGACGTTTGAAGTCAACCTATTTCAATTTGAATTTTATGGTTCTTTTGAAGTGGGCGCATGTATGATCCTTGTTGTTCCTGTGACTGTACTGGTTGTTCAGAATGTATTTGATTTTCTAGAAAAATACAAAACTAAAAGGAAAAAAATCCAAGTTGCATAAATTTGTGTGCATTTTGGTAGTTTTTTACCAAATCGCTGTGGGAAGATGGGATAAAATAACAATTTTGAGATCAGACACATTACTCTATGCATATGGGCACACAGATACTTACACAATCATCACACAAAGCCATTCATCCTAAAAATAACCCATGTTTTCATCTAACCAACTAGAGCAAGCCTAATGTAGTAAATAACCACAAAGATTTACACACTCAGAGCTGCCCAGTAAGTTGTTTTATGTTGCCATGTCCCACTGCGAGGTACTCTGGACACAAATGCAAAATCAGTGGCACCAGAGCCAATCTAATTGATAAGGCATGAAATGTCATTGAGTCACTGAACTACACCTCACATGTGTACACACACATACACAGAGCCACAGGGCAATGCCAGATTCAACCAGGGGGACTTGGCACAGACCTCTAAGCTAACACTGATAGTAAGTGAAGACTTGTTCCATCTGACCTTCTGATTTGGCTCACAGCCCCCTGTAGGAATACTGACTTTCTATTATAAGACCCAGAACGCTATGCGTCAAATAAATCATTGAACCAGAAGAAGACAGCAGTTGTGCAACATAGACTTCTCTTTTTGGAGCAAAATCAAATCGGTGCCTTTCGAATTGTGCAGCTACGTTTAGTTCCACTCGGTTAATCTGCTGGTTACAGAGAAATCTCACTAGAACGACAGCTCAGGGCATAAAGTTCAGAACCTGTAAGTGTGCAAGAGAGAGAAGAGTTATTGTAGTTTAATATTACATATTCATGAAAAACACGCGGGTTGTCACCTCGACACGGCGGAGAAGCTGCTGAGATCAGGAAGTAGAACAGAAGCACCGGTGTCACCTTGTGTTAAATCAGCTGAGCTTTATTGTCTTAACTAGAATATGATAATGAGCACAATCTGTCTTAGAGACCAGTATTAACTCCTGACTAAGAAATTCTTTGGACAAGCTGACAGACTGTGTCATGCCACTCCTTGCAGCTGCAAATTACTTTTGTCTGGATCCACACATAATTGAAAGGAACTACGATGAATTGTTTTTACGAAGTGCACCAAAATGAAGACAGAGGTCACTTGTATCGTTACTCGAATAAAGCAACAATATTGTACAGAAATAGCCACTCAAGGTCTAACATGAAGGAGCACAAAAAAGGAAAAAACCTTGATCATTTGTCCACATTCAGATTGTTGTGCACTCAAATGTCATCAGTATCTGTTTAGCTTGTTGTATTTTCTATTGCAGGCTGCCTTTTTAGCTCTTGCTCTCCTGGAACATTAAGATCTTGAGTGCCTGGCGTCTGGCAGCCCAATAATGTGTCAGGGTTGTTGCTTTGGACAGTGTTACTCTTCTGGTCAGAAATATGACTCTCCAGTTTATAGCTATCAAGACCTCTGCTCTCTTCGGCTTGTTGGCTGTGACTGTGGCTAGCTGAAATACTGTCCCACCGCTGGCCATCGTTGGGGCTCAAACCATCTGTACTACCATAATTCTCACTTTCTCCCTGCTGTGTAGTGCTGCTGTCTGTTTGTGTGCAGCCTCTTGTCCCATCTTTCGACTTGCTGTCATGCTGCTGGCATCGTGTGATCTGGCCTAATGTGATTTGGAGCTCATTGAGGCGCTGTAATACATAGCGTCTCTTCAGTTCCAGCAGGATTGTTCCATTACGACTCAGGCTTGGCATGTCTGTTGGAGTTGCCCTCTGCAGAAGAATAGATCACAGAGCATGTATTGTAAATGATGTGCCATAAAGATATGACTGAGTTCGTGCACATAGTCTCGAGCAATAATGCAAATTCAGACACAGATCACGTTCATGCATACTGATTTACGCATTTCTCTTTTAAGTCAAGGCTGAACATCATCATGAATATCATAGATTAAAACGAGTTATCACCATTCAATCACTGCAATGTGCCATTTATATGTATGAAATGCAGTAATAGCAGATACTGGCAAAATCAAACGAGATCATTTCACAACGCTGAAGTGAAACTTGGATGAAATCAAAACAGAAAGACATCATTTAAAAGCCCTTCACAACACAATTAAATTAACACAGAGATTCATGTTTTGGATTATGTAATTATATGTGCAGTATATAATGTTCCAGCTAATTACTGCAGAATGGTTTCCAGCGCTGTTCTCTCTTTCCTTTAGCCATGTGCTCACATCAGCTCTCTTCTGTAGTTGCGTGCTCAGCAGCAAGAACGACTCATTCATGCGATCAATTTCTTCCTCTATACATGACATCTGGAAGAGAAATAATGGTTGACGGTTCACTTAAATTAAAATTCTGTTTCAGTTTTTATATTTTTACCTGCACTGGTGTCCCCTTTGGTGGTAAACCTACAACAAAACAAAGAAAAAGAATAAAAATGTGTGTCTGGAATCTGTAGAATGGAAAATACAACAAAAAAAACACCAAACAATATGTGAATATATGAAGCACAAAAACCACCCAATGCACTTCAGCCCTCAATATCATGGTTTTATGGAAACCTTGAACTCTGTGCACCAGGACACTGAAACAAAAGTCTTTTAGGTGCTTAACAGCAAAAACAAAACAGAAAATCTCTCCAAGACTTCATATAATACTTTAATGATGCTTTTATGTTTTAAGTGGCAAAAATGAAATGAACAACATCTGCATGAAATCACAGATGGGCTTGTTCATCAACTTTTAGGGCTGGAATATTATTATGGTCATTGTTTCGCAAGACCGCTTGCTGATGTCACTGAGGCTTCATGGTCAAAAGCAGAAGTTTAAATGATCAAATCAGTCCATGCATAAGAAAATAGTACAAGACTGCAACAAATGTCCACAGAATTTCAGCTGATCAACACATGATGATGTTTTGTTCGCAGCTCCTTATACATTTTCCTATACTGACAACAAATGCCACAACTGTAATTTTTTAAATAAATTAATTTTGCAACCTTTAGCATATGAACTATTTCATTTATGAAACTGGTGAAGGTCTATTTTCCCTTTACTTTTAGATAGTAGCTTTGCAAAGACCCCTTAATGTGATATTTATTGTTTTACAGCAATAAATACACCGTGAAAATCCTGTGAGTATTTTATGTAATAGTAATTCTTTTTGAATTACTATTACAATCAACAGTTGTCTTACCTTTGTCTGTGGTCTGAGCTGGAGTATGTTTGAGTTCAGAAATGAGCTGCTCCAGCTGGAAATATTTGTATTTCTTGAGTCTGAATTGGCAAAAAGGGAGAAATATTACATATTGTAATATAAATATTTTGCTGAAATGACAAACCTCATTTATTCTGCTGTAATCGTTATCTGTCTCACCAACCTGCTAGCTAATAGGTGCTCAGTGAAGCGGGCTTCAGTGGGAACTCTAATGTTGAGAAATTCCTCAACTAATGTGTTATTCCGCCCCTTCAAAGCATCGAAATTGGACTGTTAAAAGAAGGCATAAAATGTTATCTGCCTCCATTTTTATACTATGAGAATGATGAGTGAGGTTTAAAGAGCACTTACACACCTCTGCTGTGCTCCATTTGAAAGAAACATTGAACAACTGAAGGCTTAGAGCTGAAATGGCCTCATGGAGTGCTTGCATAAAGCTCTGGGCTTTGGATCCTGGATTAAAAAATACATATACAAATCTATATATCAGTGTTTTTAAAGAAGATTACATACTTTGTGCTTTCAAAGTTAATTGCCAGGGATATTACTCTGTACTATATGACAGTTGCCAAACGAGGACACGAGACTGTCCTTCAGAACTGTCTTCTATTGGTTTTTCTCTGATTACCAGATGCTATGTGGGCCATTGACTGCAGGATGACAGAGATGAAATGTCCCACGTGCTGAAGCTTTGCCTCTGACAGATACAGGATTTGATTGGTCGCATCAAAATAAAAGTCCCTGGAGCAGTGTGACAGTAGACCCCCATTAGAGGAAGATGGAGCGAATGGAATCGACTTGGCCAGCAGGAGAAGAGCACTGGGGAACATGGGGCAGTTTTCAAGCAATTGCATCACCTGACAACCAAACAAAAAAATGGCAGAGTCCTGTGGGGAGAGGTTGTCCAGTGCAGTCGGGATGAGCTGCCCATCATAATTCCCCTTTGCAGAATTATCTGCAACTCCTAAAAAGGAAAAAAAAAAAAGAGATAATTTTAGAACTTGGTATATGTTGCATTGATCAAATATTATGTGTGTTTTAGAGATCTCACTATAATGTTTCTGTACCATTGCTAAAATATTGTTTTGACTCATCCATGGTGAGATTTTGTAAAGATTGCTGGATCTCCTGCAGGGTCTTGAATAGAGGTGATATCATGATAAGCTTGGACAGGTCATGATCACTTAAAGAAGGAGCCGTGCTCTGTATATGGTCTAGGACACAGAGAAATAACATTAGCAGAACACACTATAAACTGACCAGGCATAGGATTATGGACACCTGGTATCTGGATCAGATGTTAGTAACACATCTGTTATGTCCTGTAAGTTGTTTGTCCAACACAACCCAAAGATGCTTGATGCCGCTGTTGACTTGCCTCCCATAGTGCATCCTGCTGCCAGGTGTTCCCCTGGTAAGTGATGCACATATACACGGCCATCATGTTAAAGAAAATATGATTAATCAGACCAGGCCACCTTCTTCCATTGATCGTGGTCCAGTTCTGATACTCGCGTGCCCATCGTTGGAGCTTTCAGTAGTGACAGAGGCATGGGTACCCTGACTGGTCTGCAACTGTGCAGCCC
The DNA here is from genome assembly GCF_018398535.1 of Haplochromis burtoni. Lineage (NCBI taxonomy): Eukaryota > Metazoa > Chordata > Actinopteri > Cichliformes > Cichlidae > Haplochromis > Haplochromis burtoni. The sequence goes on from NW_024582376.1 coordinate 1,425,073, forward strand.
CACACAAAACAAACTGCGACGCCTGTGTAGTCTGACACCCTTCTGTCAGCATAAACTATCTTGACAATCTGAGCTACAGTAGCTAATCTCTTTTGTGATAACATGGGCCAGCCTTCCCTCCCCTTGTCCATCAGCGAGCCTTGGCTGCCCATGACCTTGTCACTGGTTCACCACAGTTCCTTCCTTCCCCCACAAGATCTGCAGTTTTGGAGATGCTCCAGAGAACGCATTCGTCTAGCCATCACAATCTGACACTTGACAGACTTGCTCAAATCCTTTTGCCTGCCCATTTTCCTGCTTCAAACACATCAACAAAATGTTCATTTGCTCCCATATCCCACCCACTAACAGGTGACATGATAAAGAGAAATAATCACTTCACCTCTTGGTGTTCATAATATTATGCCTGATCAGTGTAATGTTCTGATATTATTGTACATGCATACAAAGTAGTGATTTATTCCTTACCGGGCTCGTGTGGAAGAGCTCCTGCTTTGGTCACATTCACTGATGAAAACTGTGGATCATTGAGTGAGGAATTTACTCTCTACTTTATATCATAAATACACAATACAGAAAGAATGCCACTGCAGTACCTGCATCAAACACATGTTAGTGTCATTGGGTTGCATGTATCCAGCTTGCGCCTCACACTCTCTGGTATCGTGATGACCTGTGTGACAGTACAGGGGACCAGACAAATCCTGGTTCTGCCAAGCGTCTCCTGTCAGCCTGCATAAGAGAGTTTCCACTGACCTGACCAGAGCTCCCAGCAATGACATGCAGGCCTCAACTTGAATGATGGAGATGTTCAGTTACATACAAAAAAAAATTAAATTGTGACATAAATTTCCATTTCTGTTAATGCACAACAAGAAACAGCCAGCATGCTTCTGTGTGATGGTCCACAAAACACAATACAAACCACATATTATCATCTTTACACTTTGGTGTTTTATGCTAAGCTAAAGTAATTGTCTGTAACTTTACAGCTATGATACATGCATGTGGTTCTCAACAAGAAATGAAGAATTCACATTTCCCAGACTGACTAAATATCCCTTTAATGATCTATCTTATTATTAGAGACGGTCATTCATCTTCAGTAGAAGACATTACTCTCATCCTCATGATCATCATCATTTATTTTTACCTTGTGTATGTCTCTCCCCCACACTGCTGCCTGATGGTTCATCCTTCATTGTTTTATGAACTAATATCTCTTTAAGGAGGCTCATTTTTTTATGATCCATATTCTCCAAGGCATTCTGAAAGAAGGATAAAGAATTTTTCTTCTGTTTCCTTGAGGGGAACAAGATTGCATTATTATGTATGTGTTATGTATGGACAAGCAAGTCCATAAGTTGTTCTTATTAATGGTTCATAACTCACCTATAAAGTGTGGTAAGTGATTTACTCATCATTAATAAACAAAACAAAACAACAACAAAAAAACATTAACTGAAACTTTAAATAAATGACTTCAACTGTTTATGAGAAGGAGCACTTCTTGGATTCAAACCGCTTCTCTTTGAGGTGCTGGTTTGATGGTAAACAAATAATAAAAAGGAGTTGGGGTATCAGTGAGAGCAGCAATGCAATGAGGCACCATTAATCAGTGTAAGGGGGTCTCACATGCTAGAGGATAAAATGGGACACAGCCAGACTCCCAGCAAACATGGTTGCCTAGAGCATGGGTATGAAGTGTAAGGGCCAGAATATAAAATTAGTTTGACATTCCAGGTGTAAAGGATCCTATAAGAGTAGTCATTGTAAACATTGCTCAAATGTACTGCAGACATTAATTTGATTTCACCTCTTAAAAGGAGTTTCTATTAATCATTTTATTAATCAAAAAAACGTATTTGCCATCTGCAGGCTGTAGTGTCCCAGCTGCAAGGTTTTTTATTTTATTTTATTTTATTTTATTAATGGTAGAACAAAAAGACTATTTAACTACTCTCTGAACTGTGTGAGGAGACAACCACACAGATATGGAGAGAACATGGAAAATATGGAAACTCCGGATGTCATGAGTCGCTGTGTGGCAGGCAGGAGTTGGACCCAAAATGCAGGCACTCAGGCATGAGGTTTAAACACAAAAAACTCAGCTTTATTTGCTGGCAGGGGAAAGTCATTAAAAAAGCAAACTAAACTGGAAACTCATAAACAAAACTCACAGTGAGACAACGGGAGATCCACACAGCATGAGGGACGACACGACAGTGACCGAGAGAAACACGGGGTTTAAATACACTGGGAAGTAACGAGGGGAATGAGACACAGAAGGAGAGCACAGCTGGGAGAAATCCGAACTGACGAGACAAGGAAGCGTAAACTGAACACACTGAGATAAGACAGAGACTTTCAAAGTAAAACAGGAAACACATAACACAGACTGAACAAAAGACACAGACTCACATGCAGGCACTACAACAGAGGGAACAGAGACGTGGGACCAGGGCAGACACAGACACTGACTGGACACGGGGATATAGCGGACAGGGGAGACAGCAACTAAGGATTACACAGAGTCAAACCATAAGACATGACTCTAACAAAGAAACCAAAGCATAGAAATGATAAATAATATATAAACTCAAAACCCTGGCTCAACGACCCAGGCATCCTAACACCGGATGGTGGATTTAAACCCAGTACTTTCTCCCTGTGAGCCAACAGTGCTAACCACTACATCGCCCCTTTGTCCTGTTTCTAAGCGCTTCCTATCGAACATTCACTGTTCGATGAATGAATTGGCAATGACTTGGGGTCAGTTATTTGTCCAAGGATGCTTTGGCATGCAGACTGAAGCAACCAGAGACCAATCCACCAATACATCAATCAACCGATCAAAATATGACCTGCCCTACCCTCAGGGCGACAGGCATCCCCACCTGATGGATGTTTTTTAGGTTTTGTACTAAACATGAACTGTGGTGGCAAGATAATTTATCCAACAGCTTTACTGGATTATTCCATGCATTATTTATTACAATATTAAAACTCACCTTGAATGATTCAGTGTGTTGACAGATGTTTCTATAAAACTCCTGTATGTCTTTGCGGTGCCGGGCCAGCTGTGAGGCTATATGGAGGTTCTGATCCTCCAGCTTGTCGTAAAGAGTCTTCACATTAAACTCCTCCAAATCACAGCACCCTGGCACTCCTCCTAAACAAGGCCAGTAAATGTCAACAATGGGAAAGATTGAAATGGCTTGAAATAATAACAGAAGGGCCTCATCATGACATCTTTAAGATCTGAGGAGATGATCTTGTGAAGCATGAACGCACATTGAAATTATAAGCTCAGTTTGGCTCCATAGTAATTTAGTTGAGTCGGTCTAGCTTTCTTTAGTGGTAACAGCACAAGCCATTACAGTATGATATAAGCCATTATTTTCTTTATCGTCAATCAGATGTGGAATAGGCTGTTAACTGCTAGCTGGTCATGCGTGATGGTTTCATAATGGCTAGGCCAATTGGCATTTAAACGCCCAATCAAGCTGCATGAATAATGTAATAAGCGTCAACTGAGAAACATTACCGTCACCTCCACTATCAGAGATTAGAAAGAAACAAGGCAAATGTAGTGAAAAGTCGACGAAAGGGAGCTGCCAAAGTTTGTTTTAGTGAAAGTTTTCTGGAAAACTTTTACTCTTTGGTTATTGGCCAAGTCGTCCAAGAGGTACAGAAAATTTCTTTAGTGAATTTGATAAAACATAGTTGCAGTAAGTCATAAAAGTAAACTTTAAATGCATTTCAGACTTAAATTTCATATACTGTGATACCATATTTAATTGAATACAAATTAGAGCATGTTTAGGCCAAAAAATTACTCTCCATCACAGTTACACATTTATTGCAATTGCTTGAAAACCCATAGATAGATAAAAAAAACAAAAAGCACTGGCACAGTATTAAACAAGGGGCTTACCTCCTTTTGAAATAGCAGGCTCCTCAGCTTCTGCTCCTTCTCCAACACCTCTACTACCAAGGAAATCACCTTGGTTTGGGACCACTAAGCTGAAAAACAAAGACTCGAATTTTGTTTATTTTCACTTGTTTAAAAGTGTTTTATGTATTTTTTAGAACACAACGTCAGCACTGCTGTCACACCAGTATACCTTTCTCTGCTGCATGCACACTCCACCGGACAGAAAGGCTCCCCGAGGCTGCGCCACTTTGGCTTTATCCTCCACTGGGAGACAAGCTTTGCTTTGCTAGGTCGCAAAACTAGTACTGTAGTGGTCAGAATTACGACCACAACCAAGAGCATACTAAGGATCCCTGCACACAGTCAGCATTGTGTCATGGTGAAAGCTAATTCATTACAATAATACCCCTGTAAACAGTTAGTCAGCAATACAAATACCCACCAGCAATCAATCCCCAGTCGGGCAGAAGGTTTAGTTTGTGTTTCTTGACAATCCCGTGCTTGACCAATTGTGCTGGGGTCATGGGTTGAAACACAGCAGCCCTGGGGCCACACTCTGTCCCCTCCTCACTGACTACCACTACCAGACTCCACTGTGGGACAACACTGTCAACAAACACGTACTTCCCCGTTTCAGAAAAAACATGGGCAAACCTGGCAATGGAAAGATGATGAAGAGGAATACAAATTAGAACATAAGATGATGATACTGTGACCACAGTTATATGAGGATATGTTACCTTGAGGAGTTAAAGTTTGTTTGCTTCATGAGTATCTGTAGATGCCTAAAGGCACCAAAGTCCCAGCTGGGGTTGCTGTTAAACAGGTGGTCTTTTTGATAAACTGGAAAGTGGCTGAGATGGCGGTCTAAGAGAATTCAGTTAGAAGTAAGAGGACAGTGGTTTAAAAAAAAAGAAAAAAAATCACACACTGTGATAAAACCATGGTAAAAGTAAAAACAGCTGTACCTGTGTGGTTGATGGTGAGATGAAAAATGAGCATGTCACCAGAGGAAAGACAGGCAATGGGGTTGGGGATTCGAGGTAAGACAGCCAGATCTGCTGTGTCTCTTCTATTTCTGGGTCTTGTTTTTAGGACTTCTATTGGCTCGGTGAAGAGATAGCATTGTGTCACAGATTGCACAGTTTTGTCAACCAATTAAAGCCAAAATGTTTACAGTTAATTGGTGGTAGATACAGAAAACAAACGGATTGCATGGCAAAAGAAAATATATCAATCAACATGTCAGCTCTAATCACCTGACAGAAACTGATTGATGACATCTTTTTGTGTGGGAATCCAACCAAACACTCCTTCAGAGTCAAACTGGACAAAGTGTGTTTTCCCAATATTCTTTAAATGGATATCTGGTCCTAAAATATTTGTTATTCTCTGAAAATAAAAGGAAATAACACAAACTAGAACACTAGAAAAGCGCATGTTATTTTGTATCTATTATGTTGGAGAGAAAACATAATGTAAGGAACAATTGTGCCATACTGTGTTTCTATTTTAACTATAGTTTTTCCAGTTGCTGATATTTCTCAGTTTTTATTTATATGTAGTGTTAAGTATGTGTTCCAATACACATTCACAGTAATGCCATGCTACACCTTGGTCACAATAATAAAAAAAATATCCTTAACTTGAGAAAAAGATATTTTTGTTGTTAGACAAATAACATGCACACTTACAGTACTGTGCAAAAGTCTTGAGACACCTTATTTCTTTATGTTTTATTAGGAAAATAGGTGCAGAGATTCAATTAAATTTTCAATTCAACTCAATTTTATATGCATGGCACCAAATCATAACATCAGTCACCTCAGTGGTAAGAAAGTTAAAGACCCTACAATAACAGTATGAAAAACCTCAACAATCAAACAACACCCTATGAGCAACCATTCAGGAAGGAAAAACTCCCTTTTAACAGGAGGAAACCTCCAGTTCAGGCAGGAGCATCCATCTGCTGCGATTGGTTGGGGGTGAAACATGTACAAACATTAATGGAAATACAGTATAAAGCTGCTTTTGGCTGCACCCTTGTTACAAGTGGGGTAGCTCTGCAAATTGCTTGATTTGGGACAGTTTTATGCTTTTCCTGACCCAACCACAAAGCCAGCTACCTTTCACTTGCCACTACACTACACTACATTACAGTAAATGGAACTTATATATACATTATTTAAGGCAAAAACGCAGTTTGTAGAATTCTAATGAACTTAAGTTGATGTTTGGCATGGCCACTTTTATTATTTTAGAACCTGAACTCTCTTCGGCAAGATTTCCTCTTATTAAGAGTTGTTCTCCAGGCTTCTTGAAGGACATTCAAAGTGTGACAGACATATGAACCACAAAAAAAAAAAAAAAAAAAAGTGTGTCTTTGAATGTCTTTTGTTCTTTTCTCTGTCAAAATTGTCCCACAGTGCCTCAGTAATGTTGAGGTCCAAGCTCTGGGAAGGAACGACACTGTGCCATCGTGTGGTTTTCCATCCACTTTACCGGTTATGCTTTTACTGCATTGGCAGTGTGTTTGGGATCATTGTCATGCTGAAAAGTGAAGCCGCTGCCAAACACACACTTTTCAGGTGGTACTGCATGGTGGATCAAAATGTGACAGTACTTTTCTGCATGGTTCTATCAATTTTGACAAGATTCCAAGAGCACAGGCTGTAATGCAGTCCCAAACCATGATACAGCCTCCAACATATGGGACCTGCTTTATACAGTTTGACAAAAATTTGACGACAGCTCCAGTTCTTGTACAATTTGGCATGTGCTTTTTCTTGCCGTTCCCTTCTTTGACTATGGTTTCTTGACAGACACCCTTCTGCTGAGACCATGTCTCATGAGACTTCGGTGAACAGCACATGGATCAACTGAAGTGCCACATGCATTTCTCGGGTCCTGTGTCAGAACTTTGTTGGATTTTTTCCTATTTCTAAAAGAAATGACTTGAAGATACTTCATATATGCTACAGAAAGTTGTTAGGCTTAGCCCTTCTTTGCTGGTCATCCACTTGGTTCAGTTTCCTCATTTTTAAGGACACAGTGCATACCCTGCTGTCATATGTCATGTTTTTAGCCAATAACTCCTTGGGAATTGGCATGTGGGTGCAAAAATTACTGTTTTATGCCTGTTAAACTGTTATCGTTGGGATCTTTCATAGTTTCAACCAAAGAAATAGGAAAACAATATATGTGTTTTTGTGACAGCCTGCGAATAACAAAGTGCCTAAAGATACAAAAAAAAAGGCAATGTTAAAATAAAACCCTGGAAAAACAGAAAACCTGGAGAACTCAAGCCAACTTTTAAAAATCACAAATCTGGCAAAATATAAAGAAACGAGGGGTGGCTCAAGATTTTTGCACAACACTGTATATATGATGAAACTCACAGAAAATGAAAAAACCTCTTGCTGGAATAACTTGGAATAACGAAATACTTTTTCTTTGATGGTGAGCAGACTTCAATATTTATCACTGTCACTTCATCATATGCAATGATATCACAAAATCTGCAGTTGCAACATTTTTTCACATCATGCTGAAACCTTGTTAAATGCTGTGCCAAGCTTTCTGCCTACTAATTGATGTAGCTAAACCCTACAGTGTGAGGAGTCGCTTGGCTGCGTCAGTACAGTTCTAATGTTGTATTTGTACTTGTTTTTCAAATATCCCTCCTCTCATTCCCGCACACATTTAGAGTAACTGATCACTAATTATAAGAGAAATAATTGAATTGGATAGCTGGATATCCTTGCAAGGTGTAGCTGATCAACAGTTGTCAGTGGCCCATGTTAACCTTCCATCACCTTTGCCCAGACCATGCTATGGCTTTCTTTGATGCTGAGCAGCAGGTGTCCATCTGGTGAAAGCTGAGCAGAGAGCTGAGGCAGTCTGGAAAGGCAGGATGTATTGCAAAGCTCCTCAGCAGACACGTATCGCTCACACTGGCAGCTGGGGTGCAGATAAGGCAAGAGACAGAAAGGCTACATATCAGGCTGTATACCAGCTAGAATCCTAATTCACTTCTTTATTAGATGTAGCTTTAGTAGTTTTTACAGAGCAACAGTAAATCGGACTCGGCTTACATGATTTGGTAAAGAAAAATGGTGATAAGGTGACTCACATGCCCATCTCTGCATCCAGAGTTCCTCCATGTGGTCCACAGGTGATACTGCAGGAGTGGAGGGACGGTGACACACACTCTCTGGATGCTGCCAAGCGCACCTCTCCTGTGGCACATCGTCTGTTCACCTGAAACAAACAAAAACTCAGACTTCCGAAAGGGCATACAAGGTTTTTGCAATATGTTGCATCATGTGTGATTGAACCTTCATTTACACCATAGTATAGTCTTCTATAGTCTTCTAGGCAAAACGTATTGCAAAGGGAGTGAGTCAAACTTCAAATCTTGACTGGATTTTTTTTTTTTTTTTTTTGGTTTAAAAAGTGGAAAGCTTTTCATGTGATTCATGAAAAGCTCTTTTCAACGTTAGACACATGAATGCTGTTTTGCAGGTGAGTCTACAGAGTTGCGCAGGAACAAAAAGAAAATTAGAAAATTTCACACTGTCAATATGTCTGTGAAGGTTCTCAGTCATCCAGGTCATCGTAGTCTAAGGAGCTTGGAAAGAAAAGCGTCTGGACTTCTTTGAGTTGCTTGAAGACGTTTCACCTCTCATCTGAGAACATTCAGAACTGAAGAAGAAGCTTCTCGGATGAGAGGTGAAACGTCTTCAAGCAACTCAAAGAAGTCCAGACGCTTTTCTTTCCAAGCTCCTTAGACTTCACGCTGTCAAGTTGAAGTGTAAGTTTTTTGAGTCAACAAACGCATTATTGAGGAAAAAAATGCATAGATTAAACCAAATACTTCAATGGTTTTAACTGACCTCAGGCTGACAGTCCAATTCACTATCGGCAGTAGATATTTTAAAATCCAGCTCGTTATAGAAGATAAAGCCAGTTCTGCACAAACATGAACCATCTGAATACTGAAAAGCACGGTTCTTGCCAATGCAGGTACAGGAAAAAGAACCTGAGAAAGCAAGCGACACACGGCATGGCAGTTTGTGGTCCTGATTTCCAACTCCTCGCAACAAAGTTCACTATAAAAACTTTTTAAATCAGTCTGTTATTTACTGCTCTAACCAGCTTGTGAGGTGGAGGAGCTACCACAGGGGAAGCAGGCCTTCTGGGCAGGCAGGTGGTTGAAGGTGTTTTCCAGACACAGGCGACAGTCATCCATTTTCTCAGCACGAGTGAGGTTCCCGAATGAGCCAGGTGGGCAGGATATCGGCTGAGTGGATCCCAAAGGGCAAACATAGCCAAGAGGGCAAGGGTTTTTCTTGTAGTTGTCTGCACCTGTTGCATTAAATGTGTATGAAATGAGAAATACTGTACAATTGAGATAATTTAGGATGATGAAAAATTCCTGCCAAAACGTATATAAAGTACCTGGGGGGCAGAAGTATCCTGGTGGACAAGGAAGGCATTGCAGAATGGAGGCTAGAGATGGACGATAGGTGCCCCCCTCACACACAATACAGCAGCTGTTTTTGGACCCTCTGAGCCCACTAGTGTTGGCAGGCATAGAGCCGCCTTCGCAGGACTTCATGGAAGAGCTGTTGGCTGGGCAATAGTATGGAAATGGACAGCTGTGGAGCATGGTAACAGGGTTATTTATAAAGCTTTAAACCACATGAAGTAGAATCAGTCAAAACCTATCAAGCTTTCATCATTTAAAGCCTCTCATTTTTTATATCACACAGAGTGGACACTTGCCTTTGTGCCAGATTTAGCTTGTTAGAGCTGTCGTGTACTCACAGTTGTTTGGGGCTGTTGTAGGAATGAGATCCTTCAGGGCAAAAATAACCTTCTGGACAGGCTTCAGGCTCAGCAGTTTGGGGTCCACAGTACGATCCAGCTCTGCATGGCCTCTCTGAAACCGCACCTAGATTATGATCAAACACTTGTTACAACACTCACTGCTATGTTTGGAAAGGAAGGAATTTCAAATGGTTCAGACATCGCATCCAGAGGCTAAAATGAGCTTTCACATAAAACTATTCTGACAAACCCACCAACAGGACACTGATAGGAAGCCCGACAGGGTATCCCTTCAACGTTGGGTTTTCCTGTATCTTGGGGGTGTGGGCAGAAGGTTCCCCCTGCACAGAGTTCACACTGGCTGGGTGCAGCAGCTCCCGGAAGCTGCCTCATGGTGCCTGCGGGGCAGAGGATGGGAGGCCCAGTCCCACTACACCAGAAGCCAGGTGGGCAGGGATATTTGGAGTAGTCTGTCAGCCCTACAACAACAACCATTTTCTAAAAACAACAAATCACTATATAGTGTGACAGACATATGAACCACAAAGCTTGCTAAAATTATTACAACAGAAGTTTTTTTAATAAGCCTTCATTAATTCCCACATAGGCAGCAAAAGGAAGGACCGTAACAACCTGCTACACATTATCCACTAGCTAAAGCAACAATATGATTTAGTGTCAACCATAAACTTTTGTGAGAGGACCAGAAACAAGGTTGTTGTTTTTTTTTATTTGAAAATTCAGTGCATGTGGCCTCAGGTGAAGAGTTAAAATTCAATGCCTTCCCTCACATCATATTTCTTTCATTCATAGTTTAGGCACAACTATGATAATGTGCACCATATACTGTATACGGACATTAATGCAGTCTTGAAAGGAGCTGGCTTTGAATTGCCCTTGCAGATGTGCATTAAAACCCAACAGAGAAAAAAAGATTACAGATGTATATTAAAATGTATTACAGTGCACCATACTGTAGGCACGGGGTATAATCAGAACTGAATAACAGAATGGAATAATGTGTAGCTTTTACAGGGAAGGAAAAGGAATCTGTTACATTTATAGATTAAATTTGAGTTCATCTTTTAAAACATGAGGATATGGCGTATCAGACCTGTGCTGTTACAGTGTGAACCAGGTGGGCATGGCAGGCAGTCACCCTTGCTGTGTGCTCCAGGAGAAGCTCGATAAGTGTAGAGAGGGCATGGCCTGGCACCAGTCCCTCCAACAAAGTCGCCACCAGGCAGACCATCACAGTAATGACCAGCAGGACACAGATGAGCAACTGGGTCTCCTGCAAGCAAACATCACAAAAAGTTGTTTAGGAGGAAAACAGGTTTCTGATACTTGGTATATACACGAACAATTTTTATGCTACAAGAAGAGATCAGCCTCTCCTATTCTCTTTCATCAGATCAGAAAATTTAAGTATCTTGATTAAAATTTTGTATTTTTACCCTTAATACTTGATTAAAATGGCTACAAAACTTCACTCAGTTCATACCAGATTTGCACCAATACTGGGGTGGGCAAGGTAAGCAATCCTGTAGGCTGGCACCTCCTGGGGAGCTTCTGATGGTATTTGCAGGACACAACCGAGCCTGTTTTGTGCCTTCGGGGCAATAGAAACCTAGAATAAAGGAAACATTTGGTATTTAACAATTTATTTAGCTGAACTACAGAGAATAAAAGCATTAACATTGATTTGTTGGTAGTTTCTTCTACATTGTTAGTTTTTAAAATTATATATCTTTCTCTCTATATATGCATATTGCACCTGGTGGACACGGTCCAGCACACTGCACACCCCACTGGCACTGGGTTAAGTTAAACACTGGTCCCTGAGGGGTGAAATCTGTGCTTCCAGAAACGCAGATATACCCTGCAGCACAAACACCTTGGATCTTACCACCCCTAAGGAAACATACAGTTAGTTAGTCAGTACATAAAACCACAAGATTCACTCCATGCAGACAGAAACATATGCCTATGCACACATAATTAATTTAGAAGAATCTGAAACGTATTCTCCATTTAACAAATACAAAGATAATAACATCATCTCTTCTGGTTTAATGTTTACTCTGAGTTGATTATGATCATGCACATGAAGGCAGTCATTTAGTTTTGGCAGTGAACCGTGGCTACTGATCATGACATACTTGTGCATTCTGATGTGATAACAGTGAGTGTTTGTCTTTGAGCACTGTAACTGATGATTACAGTGTTCAAAGAGTTGATCATGACAGGAAGGGCAGTGGAGATACAATGTATGTTAAATGTTAAACGCATCATCCGCTGTAATTTGTGATGCTTTGCAAAATCTTAATTACTTGGAAGTAATTAAAAATGGCTAAGAGAACAATTTATGAATAATTTATAAGTTATTAAAATTAAATCTGTAAATTTATGTTACTAGGTCTCATTCTTTGAAAATCTTAAGAACCAGCAATTTTATATGAGCTATGCATTGGTCATATAGAGTTAATATAATGCATGATGTTTAGCCTGCATGCCAACATTTTTGACATAATGACAATTAACACAATGGACGCTATTATAAAGCAATATAGGATTTCTAGGAGAGATGATCGATGAACAAGGCTAACCTACAGAGTTTTAAGAAAGAAATGTCCAACTCCCATCTGAAAATCCAAATCACAGCACTACATAAGATCCATTTAAAACCGCAATAACCTTTCTGAATTATTGAAAGAGATAAAGTTGCTGTCGTGCTCCATGTTTTAATAAACTCAGTTAAAATTATCAGTAAAGCTGATATTGCTGGGTATCTTAATGAACATTTTCTATCAGCTAGTTCTGTTTTTAATGAAAATGTGGTCTCAGAGTTCTAATTTGAATCCCATGTCTTTTTCATCTATTACCTCCATATCAAAAGAACCCATTTGTCTTTAGATCAATTTCTTCAAAAGGTTTGAAATCCATTCATCCAAAAAAGTCATCTGGACCTGCCAATCTGATTCCCCGTCATCTAAAGCTAACAGCTGATGCAATTGCTGAGCCCGTTCCTCATATTATTATTTCTCCAGATTTTAGGGTGATTTAGTGTCCAGACTAATATCGCCCTAAAATCTGTAAAGCAGCCTATGTTCTCCCCTTGTAAAAAGTTTCATTTTAAAGAATTATAGCTAAACTTTCCACTCTTGTTAAAACTCTGGTATTTGCAATAAGCTCTTTGATGGCTTTAGATCAGTTCATAGTACCATAATATGTGTGGGTTACAAATTATGTTGTTAATGCATTTTTCTGCCCTGTTTGTTGATCTATCCAAGGCATTATATTCTCTTAGTCAGACTCAGTTCTCTGGGCCAAATCTTATTTAGAAGCTGAACTGGGGCAAAATGGAAAGGTACTGAAGGCATATACAACTTTTAGAGCAACATATGGTACCATCCAGATTTTGCTTTTTGTTTTTGGAACTGGGGTTTAGGGTATCTGGTTCGATAGTGTATGTATGCTGTTATGTTCCTTTATTTATTTATCAATAAATATTTTTAATTTGTAAATTTATAATTTTGTATTGGTGTGTCTTCTTGGCGTGGTCTCCCTTAAAAAGAGATTTTATTCTCAAGGGACTTACTGTTAAATAAAGCATAAATAAATAAATAAATAAATATGTCTGTATACACAAGGTGTGCATGGGCCTAGCTGTATGTTTATCTAAGTCAGTGCACTGTTTCTGAATATTTGAGAGTGCAAGACGTGCATGGGACTGTGTACCTGCAGAACTTTCCTGGAGGGCAGGGTGAACACTCTCTCTCTTCCTGTAAACCTCCCAGATCTGAAAGGGTGTATGTCCCATTAGGACAGGGCTGAGGTACCATTGTTCCTAGAAGAAAAACAAAAGGTGGGATAAAACAAAAGCCTTTATTGGTCATCTCATCTTGATTTTGAAATAAACCAAGTGGATTAACATTCTTGTCAAAAGAAAGACATGAGACTAATATTGGTCTCATGTCAATGAATATGTCAGTGAGCTATAAATAAAAGTTTAAATCTTTTATTGTCAAGAGCTTCTTTTCAGCATACCTGCAGGGCAGAATGAATGTGGTGGGCAGGGTAGTGGATCTCCCACTATGGCCTCCTCACAGTAGAAACCAGGTCTGCAGGGAATGCAGCTGTCTGATCCCTGGTTAGGCTGGTACTCTCCTGTGGGACACGGCAAGGCCATGGCAGAACCTTGCAGACAGTGGTGGCCCTTAGTTGGAATGAAAAAGGTGAAGGAACATCAGAGAAGTGGCACCCAATTTAGCAGAAAATTGATATTAAACTACGTGGCACAACCATTTATTACACATATGTCTGGAAAATAATAGAGAAGACATGGGGAAGTAATTCCGTTGGAGAGAAGTCTATATGTTCAACCTTACCTTGGGACAGAGGAATGCATATGGGGTAGTTGAAGAGAAGTCAAAAGGGCAGTAGAAACCAGCAGCACAAGGACCACTGGGGCTAGCCAGACCGTCTGTAGAGCAGTAGTGGCCAGCAGGACAGGAAGAACAACTCTCCATGGACACACCTCCTATGATGGGTGCACAACAGATAACAGTCAGAGAATATTGTGAAGGAGATAATGGGAAGCAGACAGCATGAGATCAGAAGTGGATCTCTTTTAAATTCAAATCCAGCAGCATGGAAATGCCTTTTCATGACATGTGCAAACATTACTGAAGTACCCGTGGAGTTGCGAATGCTGCCAAGAGGGCATGGAATTGGAGAGAGGCACCCTGCTGGACAGTAGTGGCCCACAGGGCAAGGGCCATTCCTGGGGAAGTTTTCAGAGCTGTGAGGGGCTGGTTCCATAGCTCCACCATGGCAGAAATAACCCTGCAAACATAAACCTGGATGGAAAAAAAAGAAAAGAAAAAGGTGACACTACCAGTTTGATGCCATGTGAGGATGCAGATGTGAGTATTTTGCTAAAAAGCCAAAGTTTTGTTAAATCAAAATTTTAATCTCTGTTCACCTTGTGGTATGGAGGCTCCATATGCGGCACAGTACAGTCCAGAGGGGCAGGGTGTGCAGGCAGAGAGCGTGTGGGCACCTGTCTGATTGTTGAAAGTACCTGAAGGGCAGGGCTGAGGCAGGGCTGTCCCAGCAGGACAGAAATGACCTAAAGAGAAAGCAGTTACTTTATGTTACTGCAGAAATACAAATTTGGACAATACTGTTGCTATACCTAAAAGTTTAAAAATATTTAATTTGTGACTGACTTAACGTTTATTTTTACCATCCTCACCAGAGGGGCAAGCGGAGGGCTCTTTAGTGGCTGACGATGGACACGTGGTTCCTTTGGGGCATAATAAGCAACGGGCTGCTCCCGGGGCAGGACTGTAAGTGCCAGGCTCACAGGGCTCCTCATGTGCTGAGCCAATAGGACAGCTGTGGCCAGCAGGACAGAGGTAGCCATGGGGACCATTGGATGGAGTGGGACTGGAGCTGCCGCCCAAGCACACATACCTGTAGGCACAAACAGAGGAAAACAAACTGCGTATAGATTTTGGCACAAGCTGCCACTAGCAAAACTGTAAGTGAGGGGAAATCATTCAGCCACAATTTCAAATTATGTTTTGTGTGTGTGTGTTTCTTGTTTTGCAGTACGGCAGAGTGCAGCTCATGGCACAAAGTCTGGCTTTATTAATTCACTCAGGTTAAACTGAATGAAAAAACAGAAGCCCTTAATAGCTAGCAGCAGCCAAGAAAAACGTATCTGAATTGTTCTGTGTTTTAATTTTCCTCCACAATATGCCTAAATGTTCCAGTCTTCTTATTTACAGTCTAATACCAGAAGAGAAAGAAACCAAACTATTGGCAGACACTGAAGTGATTGGAAGACATTAAAAGGCCTTTAAAAAAAAGTCACTATCCACTCTGAGAAAGAGTGGATTTGAAATTGAAAAGTAGAAGAGTAATAGTAGTGTCTACCCAGCCTGACACGGGAGCGCTTGTGAAAGCTTTGCTATTGCAGGACTGTCACAAAACAGTCCAGGGGGGCAGGGTGTGCATTCATCAACTCCCTTTAGTCCTTGAGCGATGGAGAAAGAACCAACAGGGCAGGGGAGTGGATAGCCAGTGCCTGCAGGGCAGTACAGGCCAGGTGGACAAAGATGACTTCCAGACGAATTTCCCTGAAAAAAGTAAGAAAAAGTTTTAATTATCTAAATAAAAGAAATAAAAAATATATATAGTGTATCATATGTGATACATGACTTTTTTACACCTGTACATCATCTGTGTGATTTTTGTTTTTTCCATGGAAATGCCTGATGCATACAATCAGACACATGCCGCCCTACTGTGAGCAATAAATTGCACATTGTTGCATTATTTAATGTGTCACTAGATTAAAAAACACTTCAGTTTCCAAAAAAAAAAGAATTTTATGACAATTTATTGTGGTTTAGGCTTTACAGGGTTAGAGTAGAAGAATGTATTTCACTGCAGAAGGTATCCTGGAAATGTGGCTCTTTTTCTTATAGTGTCTATCACACCTGATGGTACCACTGGAAGACCATTTATGACGTGCCAAAAAAGAGTTTTTTCTTCACAAATAAGACTGTAATACTAAGTTAAAGGTTGAAGGTCCCCTAAAATCATTAGGTAAATTTTACTGGCCAGCATCACAGAGGACAAGCATCACCTGATACTCAGTAGAGTTTGGACTGGTTGATCCAGCAGGACAGTAGTATCCTGCTTCACAGAGACCTGTCGGCTGGGATTGCCCAGACTGAGAGCAAAACATTCCTGCAGGCAACATAAATAAAATAAAGTCATCATAACAATAATTAGAAATAAAATAAGCTGTCATACTGGTTATGGTGAAGCAAAATGTTTTTATGTACCAGCAGGGCAGGAGAGACAGGTTTCAGGACTGGACGCTCCGAGGTGGTTCTGCACAGTCCCAGGTGGGCAAGGGAACTCCAGTCCTAGAGTCAGACCTGCAGGGCAGTAGTGACCAATAGGACACAGCACAGGCTGGACAGTAGCTTCACCTGAGCCACATTAAGAAAAAGAATAAGTACACACATTATATTTTCTTTTTCTTCTTCTTCTTCATTTTGCTGCTAACATATTTCCTCTATTCCTCCTTTGCACAACCCAAACCAACTCTCAGCCTTGCCTCTCTAACCTTGTCTCCAAACTACTGCACCTGAGCTGACTCTCTGATGTACTAATTTCTAATCCTGTCCTCCCTCCCAGTAAAATCTTAGCATCTCTAGCTCTGCCACCTCTGCCTCCTGACTTTTTGTCAGTGCCACCATCTCCACATCATACATCATGGCAGGCTTCACTACCATCTTGTAAATCTTCCCCTTTACTCTTGCCTCTGTCACAAATCCCCTGACATGCATTTCCACCCACTCGACCCTGTCTCTTCTCTTCTTCACTTCTCTCGGGCACAGAGATGCAATTAACAAAGAAATTTAGCAACTTTGGAAAGTCTGTGTTGTGTAGTTTTAAATGTCTTAAGACATCAATAATTAAAACAATTTTGTGATACTGTGAAACAATGTCTCAGTTAGTTTGGCTGAGACAAAGAGACTTTGGATAAGCTCCTCATAATTATAAAGCTTGCTCTGATTATTATAATCATCCAAGAAGGACTTTAAAGAATCACCAGTGAACACAAGTGAATTTGATCCATTTAACATAAAGGCTTGTAAATATTTTGGTAGCAAAGTATGGTAATGGATTCCTCTCTGGATTACTGCTGATCCCTGCAGGTAAATCCATGTTTCCCACCTTGACAGTAGTATCCAGGGGTACAGATGGTGCAGTTGTATTGATGCGTGTTGCCCGTTTGAGAGCTAAATGTTCCTGCAGGACAAGGCACCGGTGCTGGTGTTCCACTGGGGCAGAAGAAACCAGCTGGACACACAGCCTGATCTGCTTTGCTGGAGCCCCAGTCACAATAAAAGCCCACCCAGCAATCACCTAGAAGACAAGAGATTAAAAGAAAAACAAACTTCTATACAGAAATTTACAAGTTACAATGTGTTGTTCAAAGATTTATGCACATAAAAATTAAATTATTACAGCTGACATTTTGGGGGGCCTTTTTACAGCTTTATTTGAAAGGATAGAGTGAAGAGTGTCAGGAAAATAGAGGGAGACAGAAAGGGGAAGACATGCAGCATATGGTCACCTGCTCATCCCAGTTAGCTAAACCGGCGCCCTGACAGTGCCATTCTGGGATTTTCCTACAGCATGATATGTGCTACCATAGAATATTAATATTTTAATAAAGATTAAATAGAGTTCAAATGAATAGATTGAAGTAGCAGAGATATTGCTGATCTTTCTCTCTGACTCTAACAGACCACTAGAGATACTGCAAAGGAAAAAAGGCTGTGATCCACAGTTGAAATGAATAGTCCCAGTAACATGTGAATATGTGCTGTTGTCTCAGTTTAAGTACAGTGCTACTGGGGGTGTGGTTCCCCTATAGGAACATGTAAAGTGTCATTACAGGATATTAAACAGATCCTTTGCACATCAAAGTAGCCATCTGGCCATTTAGAAGATTTAGCTGTACAGACAGAGACTCCTAGTAAGATCACTTCATTGCTTGTGATGATAAGAATAGAAGAATAGAATAGAATCATCTTTAATTGTCCCACAAGGGGAAATTTGGTTGCAACAGCAAGAAGAAAAACACATATACAAACAAACAGGATACAGAAACATACACAATTTTCTTACATATTTACATCAAGGACAATAGTTATCAACTAATTTAGTCAAAACACTCTCACTGTATCTAATTCTATTATCCAATAAATCTACCTGCTCTGAGACCTTGCTGGCAGAAAATCCCAGGTGGACAGAGAGATCCAGTTCTGTTGTCAGTGGGGTTTGGCACTTTGGCACCCGTCAGACAAAGAAACCCAGCAGCACACGATCCTGAAGGCTCAACCAGACCTTCAGAGCCACAAAACTGCCCTGCCGGGCATACTAAGCACTGACCTGCAAACACAGACAATGACAGATTTCACTTCACTTCTAACAGCAAAACAAGCTCAAGATCAATCAGCACAGCTCTGAGGGTGCTGCATGTGGCTAAAGGTATCAATGTGTGAAGTAAACTATATTAGAGGGCACTAGAATAACACAGCAGAAAGACCGAAGTAACAAAATGCATGTAAACATTCACTCAATGACTCAATGTAGTCTTTGATTTTTGTTTTTAAACTATGAAAGGAAGAACAGCAATACTATTGTGCATCAACACAACTCAGACCTGTTTTTGTATTTTTCATATGATAAATAAGCTAAAACTAGAATATCCTATTTGTTTCTGTATATTTTTGTATCTAATATATAATAATTCCTTTCATATTAATTTCTTTAACAAATGCATTTCCAGATATGCAAATTATCAAAAGAACCTCAGGTCTGAATAATAGTTGATTAAATTACCATAAATCATGTGTCTGAATCAAGCATTCATTGCCATATTTAGACTTCAATCTAAATTAAATAAATACAACAACTAGCCATGAATGCAACATAACTGCACTTGTCTCTATTTCCTATAAAAGTTCTGTTATTTTACCTGCACTAGTGAGACCCTGCAAGGGGCTGTAGCTGCCTTTGGGGCACGGGAGTGGCTGATTGTGTGGACTCTCCTCCTTTGGACAGAAATAACCAGCTGGGCAGGGCAGAGGGCTGGAGACTCCAGCAGAGCTCCCTCTGGTGGGGCTGGGATTCAGAGGCTGGCAGTGGAACCCAGGGGGACAGGGATTACACTCGTTCTGCCCTGGCAAATCCTGGAACCAGCCTGGCAAAGACATTCAGACAGTGAGGATATCGTCAGAAATGTCAGTTTTGTGTATTAACATTTTGATTACCAAGAGGGCATGGTTTGCAGTCATGTTTGCTTTTTCCTCCAGTCTTATTTTGGTAAAAACCAGGCGGGCAAGGTGAGGGGGCACTGCTGCCCTCTGCACAGTAGTGGCCTGCCGGACAAACACCTCCCGATACACTTGACATTGGAGTAGCAGACTGGGATCCCTCTAAGCAGTAAAAACCTAGCAGTAGAAACATTTAAATGTGTTCAAGTCAAGCAGGATAATAAATCATTTGACATAACATAATAATGAGCATCACTTTTTACCTGGCGAGCAGGGTCCAGACACTTCAGAAAGGCCAGGCTGTGAACAGTAAAAGCCAGGTGTGCAGCCTCGACACAAAGAATGATCAACAATGCCGATCTGCTCACTGAAAGCAGAGGTGGAATTTGAATTGATCATGGGTCATCTTGACTGTAAATGGATTTGATTACATATGAAATAATTCAAATAATACTAAAAGGCACACAATGGGCACTATTTAGCCACCAATATTGGACTATTTGTGTTGTTTTACATCTTCAGATCATTCGATGTTTATGGAGGTACTGAAAGATGTCCACCTGAATGTTCCTTTTGGGCATGGTTGTGGTACAGATGTGCCTGCAGGGCAAAAGAACCCAGGCGGGCAAGGGAATCCTGTCACATTGTCTAACGGTGAAGGTTCACTGGCTCCCTCGGCACAAACAAACCCTGCAGCACATTGCCCAGTGGGGGTAGTCCTCCCTTCAAGCAAATATAATTAACAGAGTAGAAAAGTACATATATTTTTCCAACAATACATCAATACATTTAAACAGCAGTTGTCTGCAAGAAAGATCTGTTGAACGAAACAAACATGGCCAGAGAAATGTACCTGTTCCTCTGCAGTACATCCCGGGGTCACACTGTAAACACTGCCATTCCTCAACCAGTCCTGATATGTTTCCATAGGTCCCGGATGGACAGGGATGCTGATATGCTGATCCACTGGGGCAATAAAACCCTCTCTCACATGGAAGTGGAAGAGTCGTTCCTGACAAGCACATTTCAAATAGGAACATTTGCAATCATTTCTTAGAAAACTCGCCCCAGTTAAAAGGTTACATCTGGGCTCCAGCAGCTAAATGCTTTGTCGTTCCATCAGCTTTACCTTGCTCTTTACAATAGAAACCAGCAGGACACGTCTCGCAGCCGGCTTGACCTCGTCTGAACTGGTAGGTGCCAGGAAGGCAGGCTGTCTGTCTGGCGCTACCCTGAGGAAACCATCAGATTCATTTTATTAGATGTTATATGCGGAGAACAACATGTATCATCAGTTGTAATCGTAGTGCAACAATATCAGTGGACAGAGTCACAGCACAGGGACTCGGATGAAACACCAACCTGCTATATTAATGCACTAGTCATGAAAAAATAACAGAGCTGAGGAGGGGGGGGTTATGTAAAGACATCACATGCAATATTCATTGATGACTGACAGTAGCTTGAAGCCTGACACTACACAGCTGACCTTCTCACAGTAATGACCAACTGAGCAGGCATGTTGCTGTGGTCTTTCAGAGATCTGTCCCTCAGGACAGTAGTAGCCTTCTGCCCAGGGGCCACTTGGCTCAGCCATTCCTTGCTGGTGACAGTATTGACCTGGAGGACACAGCTGGCAAGCCTCAACAGTGGATCCACCAAGGGAACCTGGTGGATAATGTGCACATTGTAGTTAAACTGTTTATCTAGGAGTGATGGTGACGCATTCGTGCGCGTAAGGGTGTGATAAATTAAGAAATCTGAATTTTAATGAAATGAGCAACATAAATTGATTAAGAAGACAAAACTGTTGTTTTGCACACCCACGTGCACAGGGCATTTGCTCACTCAAAAGAAAAAGACTTTAAAAAAAATCACCATATCACTTTGAAATTAAAGCCTTAAATAGATTACAATGTTATTTCAATGCAAAGTGCATCCCAAGTCCCTCATCAGTTTCTAATTCATAACTGTACAAAGGAGCTACAGCATATAATAATAGGATTCTAGTTGTCTGCCGCAAGACAAGAATACAATTACACGATTAAGCCACTTTGTGACTGCAATTATTCATAGGCGCCCAAGGGGGAAAAAATGCTTCGGTGGAAGTTTTCATATTTTTCCACATGACTGAGCTGCAAAGGTATACACCAGTTCAAACAAGGACGTCAGTGGGAAAACTGATGATGTTCGGAGCAAAGGGGATTAGGTTTTGTTTTTCTCAGTTTTACTATTTTGATTGCGTACTCATTCATCATCAATTCATGGCCTGGGTACAAGCCAGGGATTACTGATTTGTCCTCAGTTGCTTCTCCTTTTTGATGGAAGAGAAATCACAATGCACAAGCTTCTCTTTTGTTAATGAAATCAATAAATGTACTCAAAGAACAATGTATTTGTTATATTACTCACAGATTACAGCTACGTAACAAAAGTGCAACAGCTCACTTTTTACAGTTCCCAGAGGGCAGGGCAGAGGAAGCTGGGTTCCAAGGGGGCAATAGTGTCCTGTGGGACAAGGGTTGGCGTGGGGTTCAGAAGAGCCTCTAGGGCAGTAATATCCAGCTGCACAGGGTCCTGCTGGAGCCTCTAGGCCAGTCTGGTTGCAGTAAGAACCAGCCTCACAGGAGTGAGGGTAAGCAGAGCCCATAAGACAATAGAAACCTGAAAAAAAATCAGCCAGACATTGTCCCTGAAATGATAACACTTCAACAAGAGAAAGTTTCCAATTAACTAAGTGATCCCTCCAGGGACAGAGGGTTTTCTCACTCTCAAACTTTTATTCTCTGCTTCTTCTGTTTCACACAACTACCCTCACAGCTTTTCCTTTACGTTTGAAGGAATGTTATTACTTGCAAATCTGTTCTTTTAGGCTCGTATATCAACAGTGTTACTTTTATGTGCCTCACCACCCAGCCATCTGCAGCTCTTTATCGCCCATTCGCTCTACTGTATTGTAAAGTCACCTTGTTATGTAAAGTGACGGGAGATGGAAATGAAGTCTATTTAAATAAAATCGAATGCCCTTGCCATTGGTTTAAGGTGGGGAATTTGAACCTTTCAGAGTGAGATTTATTTGGGGGGTTTTGTGCTGCCACTAATGTTTTTTTTAGTGCGCTTATTTGACAAACTATATTTCTCTCCTTATTTATAGAGCAAGCCATTAAACACTAAAACTAAGCATTCATCATTCAAACCACTTTAATGTGATTTAACATTTCAGCCATAATTTTCTGACCGAGTCGCTAAATAAACCGAGACTAAGCGGGAATCAAACCAAATTACATCACACAACCTGCACCAATCAGATGAAGTAAGTTGTGTGTCTTACCATTTTCAAAAAATGAGGCTATCATGTCATGAGCAATGAAGATAACTAAAGTATCACATTAAGTGCATAAGTTCACTGCCAGGATTTACCCACCCCTAGGGCATATATCTCCTCTGTAGGTGGAACACGCATACTGTGGCGTCTTGAGACTCGGCGGTGAATCAGTCACAGTCTGATCTAAATCTTCCCGTGACACTGCTGCTGCTTTGATCCCACTAGCATCTCTCCCTGTAACACAACATGGCAGATAAAGCATGAAAAATAGTTGAGTTATAATCTTTGTCTACCAGACAGGACGCCAAAGAGGAGCCTCCTTTTTTTTTCTCTACAATGCCTATTAAACCATTGTGTCAGGGGCAGACAATGTAACATTGTATGGCAATGATTAATTGCAGAACACTTAAGGTCAACCATGAAAAGCCACTGTCTTGTGGGATATTTATCACTACTTCTAAAGCTCTGCACTGTGGTAGACCAGTTTGAGCAAAGTGATGTACTGCCCTTATAAACAACGCATATGGTGTCTTTACAAACAGGAGAACACTATATTTTATCAGAATTACCTGAGTTATTAAAGCAGGGCAGGTTTTGCATCCAGGTGGCATTCGTCCTTATGGTGGAACCCTCTAGTATTTTCAGAAGACAGCTGGACAAAGATGAGTTAGCTCGAGGTGTGGGACTATCTGCACCTCCAGAACAGAAGAACCCCGCAAAACACAGACCTAACACAGAGAGGAATTAGAAAAGACTCTAAAGCAGCTGCTTATGAGACCCCAAAAAGTTGTTATGGGCAGAAATTCAGCAGACATGACTAATGGGAGCTGTGCAACTCCTGAATCTGCACTTAGGGTACTTGAGGTAAAGCTGAATAATAAAATATTGTATTCAATAGACAATTTATAACAGTCTCATGACTGGTCTAATTCTCCACCTGTGGGCTGTGAGGCTCCAGGATTCAGGCAGTATTTCCCTGGGGGACAAGGACGGCATTGGGAGAGAGAGAGTGCGCCGAGCTCGGGAAAGAAGCTGCCAACAGGACAGGGTGTGGGAGACCCACTTCCCTGAGGGCAGAAATGTCCCATGGGACAAACATCTCCATAAGTCTGGGAGACAGGAGAAGGCTCAGTGGATCCCGGGGAACAAAAATGTCCTGTAGTAAACAATGTGGTTAGACAACTCACAGAGGACGCTGAAACATTTACAGTTTAAAACATTGTAGGAAAACAGAGTTATTCAGTGGAAGCCACAGCTTAACATAGCACAGGCATACAGCAAAGATATAGAAAATCCAATCTTTCAGTTGTCTGACAAGAATTCCCAAGGTGATTATGGGCTGTCAGACCTGGGCTGCAGGGTCCAGGCGGCTCTGTCAGAGCGCTGCTGTTACAAAAAAAGCCAGAGGGGCAGGGGGAGCAGTCACTTAGGGACATCCTGCCAGCTGATGGACTGACGTGGCCGATTGGACATGGAGATGGCACGGAGGAACCTTTCAGACAGTAAAAACCTAGACAAGGTAGCATGTCTCATTTAATAATTAACATCAGTTTAAACATCATCTGTTTGTCTCTTTATAAAAAAATGATATAAAAATAACATATGTGTCATTTTTGCATTACCCGCTGGACAGCTGTTACAAGCCGGATGTCCAGACAAGGACTGAAATGTGCCAGGAGTACAGCCAGTCGGCTCCGCGCTACCACGCGGGCACGCATAGCCAGGTGGGCACTGGTGACCTGCCAAGCACATAATGAAAAATCCAAACTGTCATTGTTTACAATGAAAACAAAATTTGAAAAAAAAAAACAAAACAGAAAATGATAGTGCTGCCATGACACATCCTCTTAATTTCTTTTATGTACCAATTATGCATGAAATAAGCACATCTCGTGTATTTTCCCAGGCTCAGTGTCCATGGAAACAAAGCAATGAAAAGGACAGTGGCTCTTATCAGTATTACCGCTGTACAACAATCCTGTGGGAGGAAAGGAGAGCAGAAAGCGGGCTCAGCAGCAGGTGCTTTGTCTTGACAGACATGAGCTTGTGGCTATTTATAGGTTCTGCCCCATTTCATGCTCAAATTAGCAAAACATCTTTATAATAAAAGGTAAAAAGGCAACAAAGAATCTCTAGGTGCACGTGTAATATAACAGGAGAAGGATAGTTTATGGGCGGGATAAAAACCGAGCATCTTTTACTATGTAGATTATTACAGAAGCAAGCCTCAAAGTAGAACGTTATAGTTAAAATGACAGACAAAAGAGCTGATTCTAGTTAAATGGCAAATTTAAACGTGTAAAATGAAAACAATCTGGTTATTCTAGTTAAGACAACATATGTTGTCTCAAAAAATGAAGGGATAAGTTGAAAGTGAGCAAAAGAGATAACGTTGGCCTATACTGTATGTGATCACATGCTACATGAAAGTGCAAAGACCACTGTTAAGCCTGAGTTGACCCGCAGTGATGTGTACTCCACCTGGCTGATGTCCAGACGCTGATCCTGCTGGACAGAACCACCCAGGGGGACAGAGGAGGTCAGCAGAAGTCTGAGCCCATGAAGGGCAGTAAGAGCCTGGGTAACAAGCTTCACAGTCCGCCTCGGACTCAGCCGCAGACCTCGCAGAGAAGGTGCCTGAATGGAGAAAACAAATGATCATGAAAGTACATAGACACAGACAAAGAAAGACAAAAATACAAAAGACACAGCTTGGAATAACTGTCATTTTTCACACTGAAGTAGAAAAAATGACAGTAGTAAAAATGCCAGTAGCAGGCTCCATTAATTCACCTGGTTAAGTAGCTAGCTGCTCATCATGACAGCTTTATTGGACTGCTGTTGAGTTTTATGACCTTCTCTAAAGTTCTGGATAAATAAGCCATTATACTTTACCTCTGAGAGCTTTATGTCATTGTATACCACCTTTGGAGACAGTGTAATAAAAACCAAGCGTATTTGTAAAACGCTATAGCTGATGCTGTTGATGAACATATTCATCATACAGCTTTATCACAAAACTTTCAGAGTAATCGAAATAATTTTGTCCTTATTTTTTCCAAGGTCTTTCTTGACTGTCTCTTGTTTTCTTTACCTGGAGGACATGGGCTGGGCTTTGCACTCCCTCTAGGACAATAGTAGCCTTCAGGACACACATCTCCATGGAACTGACGCAGGGTTGATTCACCAGGAAGTGGGGATGGAGTTAGGATATCTCCTGTAACTGAGACAATAGACCTTTATTGGATGTCATTACTCATTAGGTAGGTGAATGACCTAAAAGGCCAGAGCCATTTTCTGCAATCACAGAAAGAAAAATAATAAGAGATGTAGTGGGGACTGGTAAATGTTTCGTGAAGACCTTCTCAGCTGTGCTGAGTCAAAGGGCATGAAAATGTTAAATAAAACCTGGAGTGCACCGAAAGAAAATTCTGCACAGAAAGATATTTTTCAAGCTGTGTCAGATGACCTTAACTTTTTGTTGTTGTTGTTGTATTTCAAATACCATTACTAAAAAAAACTAGTTTTGCATGTTTTATGCATTTATTAACACTATGTAAAGGGCAAGAGGAAGAAAACTGTCACCTGTGGTATTACCCCAAGGCGTGGCAGATCTGGATCCTTCTCTGCAGTAGAAGCCGGGGTTGCAAAGCCCAGATGGGAAGGAGAGACCATCCTTGGCACAGAAGTGGCCTGGCAAACAAGGCTGACATGCTTCCAAAGAAACCGCTCCTGGCAAACCAAGTTCATACATTTATTATAAAATGGAAAACTAAAAATAAAAGTTAAACATTTCAACTCCACATGGTAGTTATCTTAGGAGACACTTAACACTTTGTAACTTAAGCTACTGTAAGTCTGGGTATAATGTTCCAGTGTCAAAAACACTGAGTAATTAGTCAGTATTACATGTCACCTTCTATGGAGCTGAAAGTGCCTGCAGGGCAGGGAATCATGTAGCTGGTACCCTGTGGGCAATAGGACCCAGCAGAGCAGCGGCCTCCTGTTGGGTGATCCTCTGGTTGGGGAGAAACAGAACCCTGGATACAAAGGTAACTAAGTGCAGAGAGATGATGAGGATAGAGGTGATTGCAAGGGGTATGTGGGATTAAGGAAGTAATAGATAACAGAAGGACAGACAGGACGAGATGGAACATATAAGGAGATTTAATTACAGAAGGGGACGGTATAAAAATATAGGGAACGAAAATTTCTTTCTTAATCTGGCTGACCGCTTAATGAAGTGTGTGTTTAGTTAGCCTGTGTTTACCCAGCAGAGCAGACCCCAGTAGGAGCAGCCAATCCAGAGGAACTGCAGTATCTCCCTGGAGGGCAGAGCTCACAGTCTGACTTATTGGACAACCCCATCTGCCTGCTGAAGGTGCCAGCTGGGCACGGGAATGCTACACCATCCTGCGTTCCTGTAGATAAATACGTATAATAACTACAGATTGCCCCTGAATACACATCACTGAACAGTTTGTAAAGACCCCTCTTATCTTGATTATGCTCTATAATGGTCATTTACATAATTAAAAAGCCATTTTGTGTTAGAGTCTTCTATTAGTGTGCGCACAAAACAAGAGCAACACTATATTTAGTATTTGGCACTCATGTCACACATATCTTTATTTTATTATGCAAATGATAACCTTGTACATTTCTCATGAATGTATTACAGCAGTGATACTAATCTTCACCTACCTGATGGGCAGTAATGTCCTTTAGGACACAGCATGGGAGTGTGAGTCCCTGACACATGCCCAGTGTCAACATCCACTAAGCCAACACAGAAAAATCCTGCAGGACACTTAACACAGTCTGGCTGTAAAGAAACAAATGATGCAGAGTTTTCTACACATTACATACAAAATGATAACTACACTAATATCAGCAGATGTTAGAATTGGATGCCAGCCTCACAATAAATAAAAACCCACCTTCTGTTGCTCATATATAGTTAGTTATTAACCTTATTCCAGATTTACTTTTTTAAATATTTTTCAAAACAGCATATCAGCCTATATATGGCTTGTACACGATCACAGTCATGACAGCTGTATAGTATGTGCACCTTGACTATTAAAAATAAGCAACCATTCATCTTCATGTTTCTCACCTGTCCTGGTAAATTTTGGTAGGTCCCTGGCAAGCAGGGTACCTGTCTATCAGAACCAGGTGGGCATCTGCTTCCAGGTGAGCAGGTTTTTGAATTGTTTTTTCCGCCTGGACAATAAGAGCCAGCTGGGCACATATGAGAAGGGAAAGAGAGCCCTCTGGTGTCACACATGAAACCTAAAAACATAAGCAACACTGTTAAGCAGATACAGATGTAATATGAAGGTATTATTACCCTATAATTACCCTTCACTTACATTCTTTGAATGTAAGTGAAGCTTTATCTTCTTGAAAATGCAACCATTTCCAACCTGGAGGACAATGCAGGCAGTCACTGAGATGACTGTTTCTGGTTTGGTTGCTGTAATGACCTGGTGGACAAGGAACTGGTGCTGATGAGCCCTGGGCACAGTAATGACCTTTAGGACATCTGTCACCTGTGACCCCACCATCCTCCGGTGTGCGTGACCAGGCCCCAGAGACACAGTAATACCCTGCGCCACACTGACCTGATGGAGCACCTTTCCCATGATGTGCACAGAAAAAGCCTGGTTTGAGAAGAAATAATGTTGATATCAACTCGAAGGGAATATTACCACCAACAACACCAGGAAATGAAAATGAATAAAAAGTACTGTATATAGTATCAGTTTTAATGGAGAGAGACAGAATATCAACCAAAAATCCAGAAAAAAAACCCTGCATTGCATAAAAGCTATAACATTACGTGCATGATATTGAGTGAAATGGGCATTTCATCCTCAAGCAAAACATGGCTATTTTTGGTAAGAGGTTTAGGCTGTTACCTTGGTGGTATATTTTGTGTCACTGCTGGATGACCCATCCACAAATCATCTTAAATGTTATGGCTGAGAAAAGGAGGTTCCTGTGCAAAATGTTGTGGTACATGTCCCTGCTAAGTTGCCCTGTACCCTTAGAAGAACATGAACCCAAAGCATAATGTTTCTACTTCCATGCTTCACTATGGGGATGATGTTCTTTGTGTCATAGTCAGTATTTCTCTTCCTCCAAACACAGCAGTTTGAGTTGAGGCGAAGAGCTCAATTTCGGTTTCTTCTGACCTCAGCACTTTCTCCCTAAGCCTTCTCTGAAACATTTAGATGCGCACTGGCAAACTTAAGATGGGTCTGTAAATGTGCCTTCTTGAGCAGGAGACACCGTGATGTATTACCAGTGTTGTTCTTGGTGATTGTGGTCCCAACTATCTTTTGATCATTAATACACTCCTCTCACGCAGTTTTGGTCTGATCCACCATCTTTCTCATGATCATCCTCACCCCATGAGGCAGGATCTTGCGTGGACTCCATCTGACATGCATTTTATATTTTTTTTTCATTTCTGAAACAGTTATCACCTCCTCACGAAGCTTCTTGATGATGATCTTGTACATCTTGTCCCTGCCCTCCTTTGAAACCCTCTTTGGCTGAGATCAAGAGTTTCTGTTTCTGATTGATTGATCAATCAATTGATTGGTTGATTGATTGATTGATTGATCTGTGACAGCCAGAATTCTGGCTGTGTTGTATGGGATCTAATATCTATTTCCCTCAATAACATGCAATTCATATGTGTTTTATACAGTTTTATACAAATACTTTTTTATAATGTATTGTGTCTCTCTCTATTTAAATGAAACTACCATAACAATTATACACTGTTCATCTTATTTTAAGTGAGCAAAATATACAATGTTAAATTACACCCTGGGCCAACTACTTAACCTTTAATACAGTGACATTTAATTGCCGTAAATGATGTGTGACCTGGAGGGCAGGGAAGACAGTCCTGGGGTTTTGCCATCTGAGTGTGGGGATTGATAGTTCCAACTGGACAGGGGTACTGGTGTTCGGCCCAGGTCCCAGATGGACAGTAATGACCCACTGGACACTCATAACTCTCTGTCAGAGAGCCATTAATTGTGCCAGGACAATAAAAGCTATGCAGACAAAAACAGGATAGAATAATTTATCTTGTAGCAACAAAACTTGAATGTAATTGTGTATACATGTATATACAGTATAAAAATCACTCATGCACTACTCTATGTACAGTTACAGGTCTTGGTTATTTTTCTGTATCTGTTTACAGTCTCAAGTGACTGTGCAAGGCTGATAAGTGAGTTTACCCCTGAGGACAGGCACTGCAGCTGGCTTGGCCATCTTCTGTGCTGATGGTTCCCAAGGGGCAGTGCTGAGGAGCCACAGAGCCCTCAGAGCAGTAATAACCTGGTTGTGTGAAGACAAGAGTCATGAAATAGATGCACACTGAAGCACAAACTAAGACATGCACAATCCACAGGAGAGAGGCTTTGATTTCCAGTGTGAGTCGAGTAGCTGCTTATGTGTAGCTCTATTATAATGAAAGAGTTTTGCTTGCCTTTTCATTAAACTTGCTTATGTGAACTTTAAACCTCCCAATCCTTTCGCACTTCCAACAGTGTTAACGCTGCCTGATTAAATCATCCAGACATTTCTTTTTGTTTTGTTTTTTATATTTGTTTTTAATCTGTCCTGGTATATTTTATTTTGACCAGGTTCTGCTGGGTTTTTGAATAGTAAGCTACAGATGCAAGGGGATCTGATCACCTTTTGGGCACGGCCCTCCGTGGCTGTCTCTCAAAGGAGGTTCAGGACGCTCTGCACCCCCAGAGCAGAAGAAACCTTGCCAGCATTTTCCTGAAGGTGCCGAGAGCCCCGCAGCATCACAGTAGTAACCTGGGAAACATGGCTGACAGTCCTCCTGAGAGGAATAATGATAAAAACAAAGAGGGAGAGGGATTAGGGAAAGAGAAAGACAGCCGATAAGAAAAAGAAAAATGTGCTTTGTTGCAATATTAATATTGAACTACACATCTACTTGCTATTACAGTGAATGACAGAAATAATCATGTAAGTTACTGTGTAAACAGTTTTTCACAATTGCTAAGATCCATTCCTTAAACCCTTAACGACGTATCTCAAAGTTGTAAACAAAAAAACGCAATGAAACAATCAAATCATCCACACAATCATCAAAACAAAAACACTGCTCAGCACTCATTATGCACCAGAGCAAAACACATTGTTCAGGACACGGAGTTCTCATGTCTCATGTTGTTTTTAAGTCTTGCAAACTTTATGCGGCTAATTTATAAATGCATAAAAATGATTCAAATATTAAATAAAAGCCATAATGAACAAAATGTTGAGCTTCCATTTTAGATAACACGGTAAAGAATCAAGACGACTAAGATTAGGTTGTTCGCTTTGTTCTACATCCAGTAATCACACAATGTATTCTATATGAAGTGTCACATATTGTGCTATTTGTCTTCTACTTTTAATTGCTCATATCAACCTTCAACTTACCTTTGCTTGCTGTATATTCTGAACAGGCTTACATCAGTTTCATCACATCTGTGCTGTAGTTGTCTTTTCAACTTCAGTGTGAATCACTGTGGACCATCTAGTTTGGTAATGTTTTTAGGTTTTACAAAATGAGATCAAAGTGTGTCTAAAAAAGTGAAAACTGTTCAAATTTTGATTGACTCAATAAACTGGATTTGGATATTGAGAATTTACTTCAGAGAATAGGAGTCAGTGTGGAGGATTGAGTGAACCAATGTATCTCTCAGGTCCTGTCTCGGGGCTTTGCTGGATTTTTCCCTTATTTTTAGGACATGATTTTCATCTGCTTTACTTTTTTAGGTCTGACACTTATTCCTTTGTCCTGCACCTGTTTTTCATGGACACCCGGCACACCATGTCAAGATATGCCAGGTTTTCAGCTAATAGCACTTTGGAAATCACCTTGTTGGTTCAAAAACACAATTTTATGCCTGCCATACTGTGTTATCTTTGGCATTTTTCATAGATTTCCTAAAGCAATGGGAACAAATGATGTGTTTCGTGACAGGCTGCTAATAACAAAGTGCCTAAAGATAGAATTTAAAATGGGCTCTTTGCTAAGGTGACTATTATGTATAAATACAGCACTGTTAAGTGCCTTTTTATGCTTGAATGATTCCAAAGTCTGTGAATTAACAAAAAGAAAAACATTCATCTGAAAATGGTCTGGATGGAAAATGAGTGGGGGGGAAAAGTAGACAATGTCTAAACAAAAACTTTGAAAGGCTTTCAGAAATTTAGGAAAACTAGTGTCATTCCTTCAAAGTAAAACATACAGAAATGAGGGGTGATGTCAGATTTTAATTCTAAACTAAATAAATTAGCAACTTTTCAAAACATCAAGAATTATGAGAATATTTCCACTTTTTCATCTTAGTTTTGATAGGAAAGCCAGGACAGCCTTTGAGTGTAATAATTTGAGTATGTTGAGTTAAAGCTACCTCTGAGACTAATTTGGTCTGGTTAGAAAATGTTCCTCGTGGACACGGCAGAGGCTTAACCGTGGCCTGGGGACAGTAATGACCAGCAGGACATGGCCCTCCTTCTCCTGGTGAGAGACACAGCATCAGCAATCAAATTTTGCCACATATAAGTAAGACAACACATAGTATTACCAGAATGTAATTTGCTTTATTGCAGTTCTTGCAGTTCTAAAGAAGCATGTTCACCTGCAGCCACTGAGAAAGGCTGTGGAGAGATGTTTCCATATGAGCAGTAATATCCTTTCTGACACGGCCCAGTGACAGTTGTGCCATTTCTGGAAGAGCAGTAATGGCCGGCGTCACACTGCCTGCACTGCAAGACAGACTCATAGCCGGGGTCAGGACCATAAGTTCCCTCTGGACAGCTTCTCAAGTCAAATCCAGTTCCTTGGGGGCAGTAAAAGCCTGCAGGTCATAAAACAAACAAAGAGAAATTTGGAAATAAAGGATTAAGGATAAAAAAATATCACATTTCTTTGTTGTTGTTTTTTTTTGGGGGGATTTAGCAGAATTTCTCTTGATAATTTAAATAAAAATAGCTTACAAATGCCACTGTACTATAAGGACATCCAAAGCAGCAAATCACAAACCTGCAGGACAAAGGTACAACGAGCCAGACACACAATACCAGCCTGGCAGACAAGGTTCACACTGAGTAGCATGTGTAACAGCCACATATGTCCCTGGTTCACAGGGCACAGGTTGAACAGTTCCCTCAGGGCAGTAGTAACCCTCAGGACAGGGTCCCCCTGTATTTCCATCAGTGGGAGTAGATGTGACAGCTCCCTCTATGCAGTAGTATCTGCATAAGGAAAAGACAGCATGAAAATTCTGGGGATAAAAATGATATTTACATTATTTTCTATATGGATATATATAACAAAGACGATGATGATGTGATGGTTATTTCTTTAATCATCACAATCTGGTGTACCCTGCACGACAGGACCCACTGGGTTTTGTAAGGCCAGCAGAGTTGCAATAAAAACCCCCAGGACAGGGTTTGCAATCCTTCTGGCTATGCAGTCCTGAGCTGTTTGACCAGCTCCCTTCAGGGCACGCTTCAGGACCTGTGGTGCCTGCAAAGATGGCACAAGCGCAAAAACACATCTTGATTCCAAGAAGCAGAATGACTGCCACACTACAATAAAGACAGCAATTATTAAATGTAGCAAAAAATTTAATTTAAGACACTGTACTCAAAATTCAGCTACAACTAAATAACTGACATGCACCCATTGTTGGGTCCAGGGTTGAGGAATTTAGGGCAAGATGTAGCTGTAGGCTAAACAAGAAGTTTACCTTACAGCTGCATTTTTAAGGTATGTGTCAGTGCCTCAAGTTGAAGAAAACAAGCACACAAATTAATTTAATGAGAACTATATCAAAAGTTGCAAGAAAACATGTTTTTGAACTTCCTTTAGCGCTCTAAATGCTAATTAGTGTGACTAAAACTTGACAGCCACAGACTATAAAAGAGCAGAATGTTAATATCCTCACACAGTATAAATTTGGTTACATTAGCTTAAAAAGCAAGCTGCATCAGCACTGTGTTACAAAAAAAGTGATGTGTATCGTTGAAACTTGCATCATCATTGCAGCAGCAACTGTGGGCGACTGCTTGTTCGGGGAAGACAGATGAGGTACCTGAGGGGCAGTAGTGACCAGGTGGACACAGGGAACCTGAGAGTCCATCCAGTGGCCTGGGAGAGGAGGCTCCCTTTCTGCACCAATATCCAGCATGGCATGGTCCTGTGGGTAAAAGAATGTCACAACACATTTCATCGTACAGTCACATAAATATATCTGCAGTCCTGCAGTACACACTAGACGCTGCACCTTCCGGGTTTTACAACTGGATCACCAAACTAGGTCACCAAGATTAACTTTTAATATATGATTTTGACTTACATACCCCAGGCCAAATACAGTAAATCCAAAGCTATTTTCACTAAAGTTGAGAAAACAATGTTTATTTTTGCATTTTGGGTGAAGAGACACGTGGGATCATTGTTTTGAACTTTGCAAAAGCACTTCAAATAGCTTATCTAACAAGACATAATGAACAGCATGAGTTTTGTGGGATTTATGGGAAGTATTTTCAGTAAGACATAGTAGAGAAGAGAAGAGAAGAGAAGATGAAACAATTCCAACAGTTACATAAAGAAAAACAGAAACATATACTCACAAACACACCCCACAAAAACAGAAAAATGTACAATTTTCAAAAACTAAGAACAAGCAAATCATTGTTCACTGTACACAAGACATTGAAATGAAAATATCAAAATCTGCCATCATTTTATAATGAGTCAATTCTATCTTGATACGTGCAGATAAGGTCAACATCTGTAGACCCTGTTCCTTTCATTTTGTTTCTCCTGGTTAGCCAGATTCCCATTTTTGCCTGACTTATGAGAAAGTTGGAAAGACAAATCCGCTTCCTCTGTGCTGATCTGTATTTGGGACCACAAATGAACATTGTATTGTCCGGCACCTGTCCATATCCAGCCAATCACTCTTCCAGCAATTTAAAGAGGGAAACTAGGACATTCAACCCACAAATGTTGCAGGTTCTTCTTAGATTGAAAAAAAAAAAAAAACACAGTTACCCTCTACTCTTTGATCTGTATGTGTTAAATGTCTGTCTCTGGCCACTGTCCCATGCACCACCCTTCACTGGAGAGCCACGCTACGTTTCATTGGAAGGTTTGTACATAGACCTTCAGCTGTCTCTAGGATAAGAACCTCTTACACTGCAAAAACTCAAAATCTAACCAAGTATATTTGTCTTATTTCTAGTCGAAATATCTCATTACACTTAAAATAAGACACATTCAGCTACAGAGTAACATTTCAGTGAGATTTAGGAACTCGTTTTTAGACAGTACATCTTGAAACTGGAGAATTTTCACTTGTTCCACTGGCATTTTTCACTTATTTCAAGCAAAAATATATTGTATTAAGTGAAAAAACTGAATGAGAAGCCACTTCCAATACAAAGACACCCTTTGCGTATCACCCTGTCAATATCTTTTCTTCAACCAAAATCTTTTCTGTTTACTGAGTTGCTTATACCCTGCCATCCTAATTATTTTCAATACTGAGTTTATGAACATCAGACACGGTGATCCACATTGATGGCACAAATAAAGGTGAACTAATGCTCCTTTCAACCAACAGGTGAACTAACTGTTCCTCATGGAGAAAGACAACCACAGCCTTGTTCATCCAAGAGCCATAAGTAATGTTCTTGTGACCTACCGGTTCACCAGCAGCTAGGAGAACCTGCTCCACAGTATACTGCTGGGGAGCCACAACACTGGCCCCTTTTATAACTGACAGAAGAGGTGAGCCCTTATTAGGGAACAGCCAGTTAACTTAACCTTGTTCACTCTACATCAAACAATGAAAAAAAAACCGTATCTTTCCTGTTAAACAACCAAAGGGCGTGAAGAAAATGTATCTGAAATGTCAGTCTAAACGTCCAAAATCCATTTAGCAGCTCCACCCTCTCACCAACCACCTTCACACTCAGTCACTCACACTCCCAGCATGCAGTGCAAGGAGAGGAGAACAGAGAAGACTTTCAGATTCTCACCTGCTGGCTCTGACAGTCCAACAGAAGGACAGTAACGTCCAGATGCACAAGGCATGCAGCCAGCTGAGCTGTCTATATGCTCTCTTGGGTTAAAGGAGCCTATGGGGCAAGGGTGTTGGTTGGGCAGAGCTGTACCTGGAGGACAGTAATGTCCCTTAGGGCAGGGCCTCAGCAAGGACACATTAGCTGCACCCAATCTTGAATCACAGTAGTAACCTTAAAAGAGAGATTTTTTTAAATTAACAATATCAATGTGGGAAAAGGGTAAAAAAAAAATTACACATTTATATTGGTGGCATTAGGGAAAAAGTCAACAATCTTGCAAGGATTTAAAAAAAAAAAGCAATCAACTTCAATAAACACTTCTTCAACCACTTATGAAAAGGCTAAATAACAATGTTGAAAAAGTCAAAGGATTTAGGTGTCCTACCTGCCCCACAGATGGCACAGGATGCCTGTTTGTCTCTATCCTGATAGGTTCCTGATGGGCACGGCTCTGGGGATGAACTACCCTCTAAGCAGAAGTGACCAGGAGGACATGGCAGAGCCATAGCCACAGTCTGACCAGGAGGACACCAGTATCCTATGGAGATTTACAGAAATACAGTAGTGTAAAAAGGTGTTCATCGAACATGTGATCAAATTTATGAACTGACCATCGCTGCAGAGTCCAGTTGGAGCCCTGAGGCCTGTTGTTCTGCAGAAGAAGCCTGATGTACAAGGCTGACAGCCCTTCACACTGGTCAGGCCTGACACTGGGGAAAAAGTACCAGCAGGACAAAACTCTGGCTCCCCAGACCCCTCAACTGCAGAGAAAAATAAATGTAGTTTAGGCCACCATTCATTCCTTCTATTCATTCATCCTTTCTGAGTTCCAGTGCCTACACAGGGTTGAGGGGTGTTGGAAATTATAGCCATCCACCACGCAGAATGTATAAGGGAACACTCTACACAGGTCAACAAAAAAACAGAAACATGCTGAGTCATACGTAAACCTGTGGGTAATTCAGGGTGTCCAATCCACCTGACTCATAGTTATAGCTACTTTGGCATCTCCAGTCTACTTAATATGCATGCCAAGGAAGAATGCAGACATAGTGCCACTTTAGAAACTTGGCATTTCAGCCATAGAAACAATTCAAAACTGTTTCTAACACATATCGAGTGTATACTGGGTGTTGGCAAATGTACGTAAACATAGTTTTCCCCATTAAACTTGTGACTACAGTATTAACATTGCTGTTGACTCAGTGTATCGTACTTTCCTTTTCACCAAGCCTTTTACTTTGCACTTTGGCTTAAAAAGTTGGCAAGATGTCGATACAATCCTTCCAAGGAAGTAAAGCTGGGCTTACCACAGTATGTCCCAGGTGGACAGATGTTGCCTGTTTCTCCATCTGTTGGTCTGGCCTCAGTGGCTCCTCCTACACAATAATACCCAGGAGAGCAGGGGCCCATTGGCAGAGCTAAACCTTTTGAGCAAAATGACTAAATTGGTTATTTTGATTGTGAACAGCCAAAAAAATATTATCTATAAGTTCGCGAGAGATTGGCATCCCCTCAAGTGGAACAACAAGAATATTTCAGAAACCTCCTGGAACTGAACTGTCCAATTTACTTATTTACTTTTTTAAATACATTATACAGCAATGAAATCACATGCCACAGATTTGTCATAACTGTAACATCGATATACATAGAGGCAGAACACACAATCTATAGCTGCATAGGCCAAATGGAGAGCCAAACCCATTCTGCACATTGTGTTTATGTGCTGAAAGAAAAATGATTTCCTTGCTACTAAAATTGATCCTTAAGTATGATTTCACTGATTCATCTACACAAGGCATTTTGTAGAAGGTATAGCAGCAACTTTCAACTTCATTCTCAAAGTATTATTTTGATGATATTATTTTATATAATATACATATAATTTTATTTCTTTTTCACAAATTTAGCTGAGAACCTATATGTAACAATATGCCTATTGTAGCCTAGAAAACTGTGTTTGTGCACCTGAGACATTACAGAAGGTTCCGGGTGGGCAAGGTAGGGGCTCTGAGCTGCCTAAGGGGCAATAAAATCCTGCCTGGCAGCGCCCCCCTGTGGATGTAGCTGGACAAAGACAGTTGGCATTTGTATAATTGTCAAGGTCAAAGGGCTGGGAGTTCCACGCTGCAGAGACACAGAACCAACCTGAGAGGAACAAACAGCAAGAAACAAAGCAAGATATCACAAACTCTGT
This sequence comes from Haplochromis burtoni, assembly GCF_018398535.1. Taxonomy (NCBI): domain Eukaryota; kingdom Metazoa; phylum Chordata; class Actinopteri; order Cichliformes; family Cichlidae; genus Haplochromis; species Haplochromis burtoni. The sequence goes on from NW_024582376.1 coordinate 1,463,397, forward strand.
GTGATATAGAAAAGATCCTGCAGCTGACACGTCTAAGCCTTAGTGAAACATGACTTTCTCAACATATAAAGATATATATATATATATATAATATATATATAATATATAATATTAATATATATATATATATATATATATATATATACACTCAACAGATGGTGATACAGAGCAAGGTGGCAGAGATAAGACATTGTTAAGAAAAGTCTTAATAAACCAGTTACTCAGGCTTCCACATCAGTCTATCACGTGTGCATTATGTGTCTGATGTGTTGAAGTTCATTTGCATCTTTGCACATAAATAAATAATACACAGAGAATTATTTAAAAGCCGTTGTTGTTGCTGAAGTGTGGCTGGTGTTGAGCTGTGATGTTTCGTGTTTCATGTGCACTCTTTGTTCCCTACTCTAAAATCTTCCAGACTGTTTTGCTGGGCCCCGGAGACACGTACGCTGGCACAGAGGACAAAGTCCTGACACTGAGAAACTAGGCTGCAAGCTGTGATTGTATCTTTGGAACAAATGAACAAAGACAATGTTACTGACCAGCTTTGCATTTTCCAGACACTTTGGTCAGCCTTTCCTTCTCACAGTAGTGTCCTGGAGGACAAGGCAGGCAGCTGTCCAGACTCTGCGTCATGGGCTCTGGGTTGTAGTATCCACGTGGACAGGGAAACTGGGTGGCATGCTTAGTTCCTACACATGTAATGCAATTAGATATAAACAAGTGCCATGTGTGCAACTTCTTTTCTATTATTAAAGCTGGGGACAATAACTTACTGAAGCTGAAACCAGCTTTCAGTTCAATACGAAGCTCACACTCTGCTTCTTTTCAGACTAAGCTGAACTTTTACTAATCATTCATTCTAATAAAGAATCATAACCATGACCACAGTTTTGGGGTGATTGTACCATCAGGGCAGTAGAATCCAGGTGGACAGGGAAACTTGGAAAAATTGGCGGTCCTTTCTGGACAGTAGTACCCAGCAGGGCAGCGGGAACACACTGACTGGCCTGTGAGGTTGTTGTATGTTCCAGCAGGGCAGGGCAATGGGCTAGCACTACCCTCAGGGCAGTAATGAGCAGTTGGGCAAAGCCCTCCTTTTGCGCCTGGAGAGGAAAAACCAATTAGATGTGGAAATGTACTGAAATTATGGCTGCTAAGCCCTTAATGTGATAAATCTCGTGATAACGCATGATTAATTCAGTAATCGCTCATTCAACAAAACACCCTCACACATTCTATTTCCTGTATTTATCAGCATCTGTTTCTCTTCTCTCTAAAGCCTATTCATAACATTTATATTCACACATTATACATTAGCTCTGCTTTACAGGAGTTTTAATTCATGTAAAGCATGAATTAACATACATTGATTAATTATAGCTGTGCTGACATGGAATTGCATAAGCTGAATCAAGAAAACCTGCGCTTGTTGTGTCTCCCCCTGGACAGTAGAATCCAGTCTGACATGGGCCAGATGGACGAGTAAGACCTGCAGTGCCACAGAAGTGACCCGCTGGACATGGACTACAGCCAGAGGTGTCCACCAGATGAAGACTGCAACCATACAAATGTAAACACAAATGCGCATAAACATTTACAGGTCCATGGTATAATAGTGTGTGTAATATTTTGACCAACACACCTAGAAGAGAAGGTCCCTGGCGGACAAGGCATAGGCAGACTGGTGCCCTCAGGACAGTAACTTCCCTTCGGGCATGCTCCTCCTACTCCTGTGCTGAAGTTGCCATCGGGGTTCTGAAAGTTCACGCCTGGAAATGTTGCACATTTTGGTCACATTTTAGCTGTGAAAGTCGGTTTAACAGCACAAAGGCACTGAACACGCTGTATAATAGATTTTGTGTACCAGCTATGCAGTAGTAACCGGCCTGACAAGGCCCAGAGGGTTCAAACAGACCCCAATCCTCACAATAGAAGCCTGTAATTGAAGCAGAGAAAAGAAAACTTCACTGCAGTGGTAATAATTAGAAGCATTTATTGAATCACGTCATAAATTACTCCTTGTTTAGGTAATTAAATGTGGTAAGTCATTCTGCCATTATCTCTTAATTATAGCAATTAGCTTTAAAAACCCCAGTTCATAAATGACAAGTTAATATATTAAAATCTAATTCAGCTAACCACTGTATCCACAGATTCCCAGTATCATTCAGGCAGTTTAAAAAAAAAAGCATGTTACAATACTCTCACCTGCTGGACAAAGGAGGCACTGCTCCACTTGACTGAGACCAAACTGAGGACTGTATGTACCAGGTGGGCAGGGTAGTATACCTTCAACGCCACCACCAAGACAATAGTGTCCCACCGGACATGGCTGGACACCTTCTCCAGATAGGCAATATGTTCCTATGGGGCAGTCATCGCACATTTCTGCCCCTTTAAACAAAAGAGAATAATTTAATAGTGAAGTGACATCTGCATTTAAAATCACAAATATGATTTATTTGTGTTTAATTATATTTTTATACCTGTTGTGTTTGAGTAAGTCCCATCAGGGCAGAGAAGAGGAGATGCTGAGCCCATTGGACAATAATATCCAAGTGGACAAATGTCACCTGTCACACCATCAGAGGGCGCTGAAACCACTGCCCCTCCAGAACAATAATATCCTATAAATCAGAAGATGCAAAGGTTTAGTGACTTCTTAAACACTGGAGAGCGTTTCATCCAATCAGTTTCTGTTTTTCTGCTTATTTTAGTGATAGACACTATGGCAATGACAGATATACACAGATCACATCAGGCACTGCTGACACTTCATTACCTATATCACAAATTTCAGAAGGCTGGCTGAGTCCAGTACTGTTACAGTAGAGTCCTGGGGGGCAGGATAAACAAGAGGACCAGGTTTGGGCTCCCACTGTGTTACTCCAGGTTCCCACAGGACATGGGTGCTGCTGTGGGTACTTGGTTCCTTGTGGACAGATGTAGCCTGCAGGACAGACACCGCCAGACGCCACAGCCACCTGTGAGAATGATGGGGTGATTATAAGGTGACTGAGAGCAATTAATCGGCAACAATTTTCTAAATAGTCCTTAATAATAGTAAATATCTTTGGGGTGTTTTAGTGTTGAACCAAAGAAGCATTTTGAAGAAATTAGCTTTGGAATACAAAGAAGTTTGATCATCTGACTGTTCTAGTCAGAAGTTTAAAAGTTAAAGCTGTGGGCTGTTCGAGTTGGAAGCTGTCATTAATTTCCTACGCACTATCAGCAGCCTATCCAAAAAGCACTTGGGTTATTTATTTAACTAATGCAATTCAAACTAAACAGGCCTTTAGATTCATGCTCATATCAAATGAAATTAGCAGTCAAAGTGTGTGGAAAATGAATAGCTGCCATCAAATCAACTGCACGACACTAAAGCAGACACGTTCAACTTAAAAACCAGGACATTTCCACCTCTTTAATTGCCTTCAGTTTTTCCTTTTCTGTGCTCCTTCCCCCGCTCATATACTGCACCATGCTGACAAATTGCTTCACTTGAGCAAAAGTGAATTATAAGCATAACCAGAGGTGTGGACTCGAGTCACATGACTTGGACTCGAGTCAGACTCGAGTCATTAATTTTATGACTTTAGACTTGACTTGAAAAAATGTTCTAAGACTTGTGACTTGACTTGGACTTTTACACCAATGACTTGGGACTTGAATTGGACTTGAACCGGTTTACTTGAAAAGACTTGATATTTTACCCCAAATATAAAATTTAACATGCATATTATATAGAGATTGAAAATGTGACGTCATTCACGGGTAGAACCGCAAAGGATTCTGGGAACTCGTGGCAAGCGGTACTAGCGCACGCAGGCTTTCAATTAAAATCAGTTATACAGCGATAAAAAGAAACACAAAAATGTCAAGAAGCTGTTGTATTATTAACTGCAATAGCCGGTCGCATGACAGCCACGGGAAGCCGACGGGTAAAGAGATCGGTTGTTACGAAGCAAGTCTGGCGCTGAACAGAAATTGTCGCGCTATGCTCCTTTGTTTATTGTGCATAAATAGTGAATTGTCCTGACACAATATTGCGTTTCGCTTCTGTTATTATGGTACATTGACAAAAACATATACTTTTATTCACAGGATAAAACAGGTTTTTTGTATCACTAATTGCCCAGTACGATTACAGCATACAGTATTATTGTCACTGCTACATTTCTGTGATGCTACCAGAAATTATTTCCACTACTAATTAATTACCGTTGAGCTCAAAGGTTATATTAATAAACGGTTAACGAATGTGTATTTATGACGACGATTTGTGAGACTGGTAAACTTATGATACGTACGATGGTCTTTCGTTCTACACGGTGCATTTCAAGGTCCTGCACCCATCCGTCGGTAAACTGTACCTGGGCTTGTTGCAGTGACCTGAAGTTACTAAACTTCATGAGTGTATGCACTCACTCCAAGAACCGTATGATTATAAATATGCATATAAATATGCTACGATGAGATAGCTGACTTCATCTAACTAGCAAATGTTGTCCAGGCTACGTTGGTGATGCAGTTTTTTTAATGTGTATGATATTTTTGTCATGCGATTTTAAAGCCGGTCCTACAACCGCATCCAAGAATAACATGCAGCTTATCTCAGAACTGTCGGTGAAAATTATTCTTGGAGCTAGGTTTAATTGAGCTGCATTTTAAAGAGGTGCAATTTCACAATTTGTGTATATTTTCTAAGTTCACTATTTTGTCATGTGTTGAGAAAAACACAGATTTTAAAATTACATGGTCTAATATTTACATTTAGCATAACTGCAACATTATTTTTTCGTTTTTTTTTTTTAAAGACTCGAAAGGACTTGAAATTCAAAGTTTCAGACTTGTGACTTGACTCGGACTTTTACACCAGTGACTTGAGACTCGACTCTGACTTGCCTGACATTACTTGAGACTTGACTTGAGACTTGAGGATAAAGACTTGAGACTTACTTGAGACTTGCAAAACAATGACTTGGTCCCACCTCTGAGCATAACTCAACAACAAGCCCGTAGAAGAAGAAAAAAGTCAAATATTTCGCCATTTGAAACTCTTCGGAAATCGATATGGTAAATATAAAGACATTTGAGACCAGTGTCTGAAAAGACCATAAACCAATAAAAGCATGACAATAAATATATGATATAATATTTCAGTACCTGTAAAATAAGGAAACTGTAATTCTTAATGAGTCTGCAAATACAGATACTGTCCCAAAAACAAATAACTCATTCTGAGATGAGCTACTACTTAAAATGCCTTTATAGAATTACAGTTTTCTGTTAATCTCCAACAAAGAAAATCATCTGATCCTTTTCAAATAAGATAATATTACCACATAGTAAATAAAATTATTATTCATTAAATCTTACTGGTGAGGCAGTGGAAGCTCCAGAGGTGCAGTAGTGTCCTGGGTCACAGAGACCCTGAGGTTCAGAAAGACCACTTCTGCTACAGAACAAGCCTGCATCACATGGCCGGCAATGCTGCACAGCATCACCACCAGGCTGGTCAGAGTAAGAGCCCTGAATAATAATCACATGGAATCATTTTAATAGGGTGGGATTTATGGGAGGAAATTCAAAATCATGAAGACAGAGTGAAGAAGTAAAACGTGCAGCGAACACTGACACTCTACAATGACACATCCACAATTTCACACCACATGAGAACATGAAGGTACTCACTGAAGGACATGGGTGAGCAACAGTGGATCTTAGAGGACAGTAGTGTCCTGTGGGACACAGAGGTGGCTGGGACAAGCCTGTGTGGTTACACAATCTGCCTCCCTGACACTCCAAACATGACTGTGCACCTCGACGCTGCCGAGCACAGACAAAAGAAATAACCCTTAATATACCATTAGCCTATCATCCAATCATAAAGAAATACAGGCTCAGTGTAGCAGCACTTGGCATGTAGTATATCCTACCGGCTGAAAATAACCAAGAGGACATGGCTCTGCCCTGGCTGCCCCTTTTGAAGTGTAATGCCCTTCCTCTGCTTCATTCTGAACAGGTGACGCTGAGCCACCAGTGCAGTAGAAACCAGGAAAACAAGGGGCTGATGGTGACGTGTTGTTAGAACCTGCACAATAAAAACTGACAGGGAGAGAAACACACTGACTCATGGAGTAGAGGTTTCAGCTGTACATAGTCCTCCAAAACAAATCGATAGGATTACCCTGGCGGACAGCTAGTACACTCCTCAGGTCTGCTGAGGCCAGTGCTGTTGCTGAAAGTGCCAGAAGGACAGGGGAGAGGAGAGGGCGAGGCTAAAGGACAGTAACTTCCTGCCGGACACAGACCTCCAGTTGGTCCATCGACAGGAGTCTGGCAATAAGAGTGAAGAGAGGCCAAAAACTTACTGCCGCGTAATGAAATCCTACAACATAAAGTTGTTATGTGTTGTATTTGTATTTGTTGATCCCAACAAGTAAAGAAAATTATTGGTATACCCTGAATAAATACAGAATAAATGACTGTAATAACATTAGCATACAGCAGACTTGGCTCCCTCTCTGCAGTAAAAACGATCTCTGCAGCTTCCAGAGGGCTCTGAAAGTCCCACTCCAGTGCAATACTGGCCTCCGCCACAAGGGGTGCATTCAGACCTATCACTGAGAGCAGAGCGAGAACTGTAGGTTCCTTCAGGACAAGGTTCAGGAAGAGAAGTGCCGTCTGGACAGTAAAACCCCTGAACGGAGGCACAGAAGGAGAAAAGGAGCCATTTGTGCCTCTGGTGTATTTGACATAAACAGATTCAAGCACACTTAAAAACTGTCTCACCCATACAGCAAAACAGTTTTTTAAAAGTCTTATTCTTACTTGTGGACATACTGAAGGAGTGTGAGTTCCTGGGCTGCTACAGTAATGCCTGGATGGACACAAAATACATGCCTCTCCACTTTGACCAAGTGTGTTGTTTCTGTATTTGCCAGCTTGGCAGGGGTAGGTGAAGGGGTAACCGGTCCCAGCGGGGCAATAGTGGCCATCGGGACACTCCTCTGTCTTAATATAGGACAACATAATAGTGGTTATGGTACTTACTTTGAACATGCAGTCTTCATCTAAAATCACTATTAGGTAGAAACTTGTGAACAGTATTAACAAACTGACTATAATTGGTAATGGTAATGCTGTCTTTCTGATCATAAAAAAATCTATGGTCTTACAGGCCTGGTAATAGGCTGCTCCTTAGGTTGTTGGGAGTAACAATACTTCCCCTCAGGACACTGGATACACTCACTGGCATCACGCAAGCCAGGAAATTCACTGTAGGTGCCATTGGGGCAAGGAATGGGATTGGGATCCTGTGAGTAAAGACTAAATGTAGTTTAAGAGGTCAAATGTGTCCAAATATGAAAACATAAGTACATAACTTTAATTTTTTTTTAAGTCTCTCCTGAATTTATCAGTCTGTGACTCACAATGCCTCCTCCGGGGCAGAAGAAACCTCGAGGACAGAGGGTGGCTGATCGCTGGGGGTCTCTGGCCAAACCCTGAGAGCAGAGAAAACCTGGAGGGCACACCATGACACTTAGCATGGCTTCCTCACTAGTGGTCTCATTACTGCAGAAGTGGCCCTGCAGGCATGGAGAACACTCTGCAGATCCCTCATCCTACACACAAGAGAACGTGAAGAAAGAAAGCTGAAGTTAAAGATATCAACCAGTATGGGGGAGGGATACAGCAAAATAGACGTTGAAAACGCAAAGGAGAGGGGGATCTAATTTGGAAGATGCTGGAAAAACACTGACACTGCTTCAATATTGCGAGCAAAATATTGATTTATGAAAGAAATTGACTTCAAAAACTCCTCTACCTGACATTTACTGATATACGTTACTAAGTGAGCAATGCAAGACGATATCATGTGGGTGGGAAATCTAAAAATAGGACAATCAAAACAGCTACTGAAGGATGAGAATACAAAGGCTTTAGTTTCCAGAGGTTCTGTCAGGGGTCCAGTCACATTGGATGTTTTATAGTTAAGATCTTACAGAGTAGCTGCCAGCTCCACACACTCTGGGGCTGACAGTGGCTGAGTGGGGACAAAAATAGCCAGCAGGGCAAGAAGAGCAGTCCTCAAGCCTCCGACCTCCTTTCAGACGGCGAAATGTAGAGCTGGAGATGCAGGGCAATACACTAAATCACACTCATTAAACCAGCTTAATGCTAACAAAAATCCATATCGTCATCATTCTCACATTTTTCTTTATGACTGACACACAATCACTGCTTACGGTGGGCAAGGTGAAGGTTTGGAGGTGCCCTGCTGACAGAACGAGCCCTCGGGACATATCAAGCAGTCATCTCTGCATCTGTTACCCATTTGGATGCTGTAGGTGCCCTCAGGGCAAGGAAACTGGGTGCCATATGCAGTCCCTGGTGATGCAATATCGACATGATTATATCAACACGAATGACTCATGAATACAGCTCGGGTAGAGAAAACAAATCTCATTCTACAAAATTAATTTCACATGGAAACCTGTATTTATCTCTAAGAGCATGCAATGCTCATAAAGGATAAAGAATGTTAGCTTTTTTAACACACATATATACATATATAACATATTCATGTTTACCTTCAGGACAGTAGTGTCCAGAGCTGCATCGACCTGATGGAGCTCCTGAACCAGCCAAACAGTACCAGCCATGTGGACATGGCTGGCACTCACTTTCAGCCTCCAATCCACTGTGACCGCTCCATGTACCCACAGGACATTTGTACTGGGTGGGGAACATAGTTCCAGCAGGACAATAATGTCCAGGAAAGCAGAGAAGTGGGGGTCTCTGGATATCTCCAGTTCCTGACAAATAAGAATTAACACAGACAAGTAGATTAAGGTGACACTAATATATGACAACGTTATTAAACAAATATCAACATGTGACAAAACTTGCATTTTCTTTTGCTTCGTCTTCTTTTTTCTTTTTTTTAATAATGACTTTTGTGGATTTTAGTTGTTTAAATGCGACATCTTTTAAAAAGAAGCAGTGATGATCAGTTCTTAGTTAAAACATTTACTGTAATGTGAATGTCATTTATTCCGGCTGATTAGCAAACTGTAACAGTTGTGTAGTCGTAATCATAATGCATTTGAAGTCTAGAAAAACAGAAACCAAATATAATGTCTCATATCACAAATATATACACTCAGTTCGCACAGTATAGTAATACAGTTGTATACATAATTGAGCTTTGTATGAAAACCTGACCTGAATTCATATCTTCAGATACTATGAAATATCAAAGAGTACTTTTAAAGGTTATCTGAACATCTATATGAAATGTCACCTCGAAGACAGGCATATCGTGCTGGACACTGCTGACACTGTGAGCGGTCAGTTAGGTCAGTGCGATTGCTCAGTGTCCCCGGTGGGCACGCATTGGATGGCGCGTTTGGTTTTGAAGACCCAGGAGGACACACAAACCTGTCAAGATACGGACAAATTGATCAAAGTCATAGAGTAACAATGTCAAGGTGGGTTGAAAAGGAGCAACATAAAAATCAATGTCTCAGTGGCTAAATGCAAAAGTTACAGGGCTCCCTTATGTCAGATTTACAGTACTCTAAATATAGGAATACAATAGCACTAAAGCATGCTTGATTAAAAAAAGAATAAAACAACAACATTTTTTTAATCTTGAGATTGCAACTTACCCTTGCATGCAGTCTACATCAGGGGCTCTCAGGGCTACCTGTGTGCAGGCCTTTCCTGCATAGCACTCTCTGCAATCAGCCACCTCATCCTGACCCTCTAAAGGGTTGAAGGAGCCCGGTGGACAGGGCACTGGGTCACTTGTCCCCACAGGACAGTAGAAGGCAGCAGGGCATTTGAGACAGTCTTTCACACCTGGGGGGAAATCCTACTGTCATGGCAAAGATACTACAGGATTAAGGCAAACAGTAAATCTGCTCCATAAATTCCTATGCTGTACTCACTGCTTGTGCACATAGTTAGGTTTCTCTTTACAGTCACCCATCATTTTTCTATACTGGGCTCACTGCTACAGCTTGCCATCGGCAGTTGTTTTTGTATTGCTAAATTAGATGTTTTTCTATTTGCCCTCTCAGTGTCCATCTGTTGCAATAAACAACACCTATATTTTTATATAATCACTGGGATTTGCTGTGATAGAGCGCTATAATATCATATTAGGCTGGGGCTTTTGTGAAGGAGTATAAATTCATTTCAAAAGAAAATATTTAGTTTGACTTACTAAATATAAAACAGAGCTTTGTGTCTACTATAGTGTATATATAAATCAGTAATAATAATAATAATACTTATAATTATTATTATTAATAATAATAATAATAGCATACTTAAACTCACTTATCGCCCCTTGATGAGGGGTGAAGGTGCCTGGAGGACATATAACTTCTTCCAAAGTACCAGCAGGGCAGTATCTACCCCGAGCACAGGGCAAACCAGGACTTGATGACCCTGTTTACAGATACGCACACACACTCTAAAATCTATATTTCATCTTATTTCTTCAACTATGAAAATAGTTACTTTCTGGGACACATCTTAATATTTTTGCCAAGTGAAGTCAGTTTGTTAATGCTGAGACTTACCTGCAGGACAGAAGCGTCCTTCCCTACATCTCTTGCATCCTGCCCTACTTGTCTGACCCAGTTGTTCCCCCGCTGTGCCAGTGGGGCAAGGTGACCCCTGCGGGGTGGCAGTGCCCTCTTCACAGTAATAGCCTTGTGGACACAGGAACTGGGAGGTGGGTCTCTGTGAGGTACCTTCCAGACAGTAAAACCCTAGAGAAAAAGTATTTTTTATACAATGCTATGTATAACACTCTTCATAGAAGAACATTTTAAGAGGATATTATACAGTCATACAGTCCAGATAAACTATTACATTTGCTTTCCAAGGGTTAGGTATGTTATAGATATGATGAGACATACTCTTCTGCACATATATAGTTTTTGCACATGGACAAACAATTTTACCACTTGTCCAGATGCTTTGCCACCATTCCTTTACCTGCAGGACAGATTGTGCAGTCTCTCAGTCTCTGCAGGCCTTCTTTAGGGCCGTAAGTACCTGCAGGACAGGGTATAGCTACCCCTCCCACACAGTAATGACCTGCGGGGGTAAAACACAGGTACATTTGACATTTCTTTGGTAAGTAAAGGAAATTATAAGATGAATGATAACATGCAGCACTTAACACCAACCTAATGGACAGACCATACAACCAAACTCTTCTGTCACATCTTTGTATGTTCCTGGTCGACAGGTGATGGACTGGCTGGCTCTGTGGACTGGCTGGCTCCAGCGGGGGGTTATAGCTCCACCACACAGTATGGATGTGTTATTACAGCTGCTGCAGTAAGCCTGTCCAGGTGTAGAAGACCAACCAGGAGGACAGGGAAGTGGCTGAGACATTCCACTATCTGGACAGTAACTTCCTAAGAAACAAAGAAAAAAAGTGTTTTTTACATTTTCATGAGAACTTTTTAGTTGTAAATAAAGCTATTTATATCAAACTTCTTTAAATGTTTGGGAGCAGAAGATTTGTTTTGTTTGTCTTTTATACCTGCTGGACACTGCACACACTGGATCGTACACATAGTAGAATAAAAGCCCAGAGGACAGTCGTTACACACGGTGTGATCTGGATTGGGCTCCTTGCCAGGTCCACACTATAAGACATGTTGACAAAAGAGAAGAAAAAAAAGAATGCCTCAAATGCACAGAATGTTGGAGGATTTAACTTCTAATCCACTATTATTAGGTCTGACCCTATAAGGGAAACCCGAGGTGCAGACAGAATCCACAGGACAGCTCAGACACTGCAGGACCCCCTCTGGCGAATGCTGTCCTGGGGGGCATAAATAAAGAATCCCAATGGTTGGATCACATGAGAAGCCTGCAGGACACAGCTTACAATCCACTCGTTCCTCTGAACTGATGAGATCTGGAAAACAAGGCTGCGACATAAAGAAATGAGCAATAAGAGCACACATGATGACAACAAAACAGCTTTGTAACTAATTATTCATTCCTGCATCACTCTGCAGTCACTTGTCTTCACTTTGGCTCTTCTATGGGCTCTGCTATGACAAGTCATCATACTGTAGTTTAAAAAACATGCATTTTCTCTTAATTTGAAAATAAAGCATGAAGCCAGAAGTGTTTTTGTTGTTTTGTTTTGCATTAACATGTCTTACCTTGCAGTCAGTGATACTGCTCTTCCCTGTGTACATGTTGAATGTTCCTGCTGGGCATCTTTGCGGTGCAGGTGAATTGCCAGAGCAGCTATAAAACAAAAATAATTTATAATTTGTATAATTTATTATCCATTTTATAGAAAACTCTCTTACTAGTGAAAGAATACAGATCTAACAGTTCAAAAATGGTTGATGACTCACAAATGACCAGAGGGACACTCTAAGCAAAGCTGGTGGGAGAAGTATTTTCCTCCTGGACACTGATCCACATCTGTTTCCTCACTGAGGGGGTAGTCTGCACTCCCTTCAGGCGTTACATAAATTATTGTTAGAACAATAGATAGAACATTCTCGTGCAGTCAGTGTGGTTTTGGTAGTTATTTAGTTTAATTTGTCAATATTTAAAAAGGAGTTGCTTACCTGAAGAAACTCCAGACTCCGTCCGCAGTAAAAAGATAGCAAAAGCTAAAAAGAAGCGCAGGTGTATTATTTCCCATGAACACATTATTGCTGAATCACTTAGAAGTTGGTAACAACTAAGTTAACGTTAAAGACTTAATGGAGTTAGTCTCCCAGAGTGATCGTTTAAAGACTTGAAAGTGAGAGGCCCCCAGCCACTAAAAGTGAAACGTGCATGAAATCTGATTCCCAGGTGGTTGCTTCAGCTGACAATAGTGTGCAGTAATGTTCGGTAACTATATCTGCTTCTTTCAATAATGCATGACGCGTTGAAGTTCACCTAGATGGTGTCTCTGCTGGTGGATCATTTAAATTATTTATGTTGCTCTTGTAAGTCATTAAGATGCAATAAAGAAGAAACTGGGTTTTTTTAAGGTATTAAAAATGAAATTAAATCAATTCCATTGCCAAACATTAAATGTTTAATCACATAAGACCAATTATATTTTCACGAGGTAAAAATTTTAGGATAAATTATTTAATTACGGTGTAAAAGGAAATTCAAATGCAGCCTCTGTGGGTGCAGTGAGGACTAGTGGATCTGCAGACATTTTTGCGCCTGCACTTTGCAGGATGTCAGGTGCAATAAATGGAAAGTTATGAATATTTTTAAACAGCAACGTAATCTTTGGGTTACCACTTCCTGTACCCTCACTCAAGCGTTGGAACATGTGTGTGGGTACTTAAGTGTGTTTGTGCAGGTGCATGCATCACCAACCTACAGGAGCACAACAGATCCAGTTTCATCTTTTGAGGCAGGAGAAAATTAGAAAAACAGAGAACAACAATGAACAGCTCAATCTATCTCACTTTACTCTTTTTTTGGATGACACGAGGTAAAGTTTATATGATGTTTGTTATTGCCCTGGGCTTTAGATATTTCAAACACATTTATTTAGACAAATGTGCGCTATTTGAGGTAAAAAAAATTTATTACCTTTCTTCACAGATTGTGTAAACTGTATTTACACGAAGACACCCATTGATTTAGTGACTGTGGAGTTGGGGGACTCCGTTACATTAAATTGCACTTACAATTGCTCCAGTGGATTCGTTCAAGGCTACTGGAGTAAAGCGCTCGACATCTTTGGCTGCCACATGATGTTTAGAGAAGGCAGCTTTTGCACAGTGTTTCTTTGTCTCACCAATGTGTCCGCGGGACATCTGAAAAACAACTACACTTGCTACACAGTAGATAAAGAGGATCCTCAGCTTCAACAAAAAACAGAGCGTCTCTTTTTGCTTCAGCTTCGAGGTAGATAAACTTTAGTTTCTGCAAATATGTGCAGCTGCTCAATAAAGAGGTAAGCAAATTGGATTTCACTTTAACTTTTCCTTTTTTCAGCTCAGAGAAGTCTTCCAAACACAGATGCTCCAAAAAATTACAACAAAAATGGTAAGAAGCTGTGATTTGAAGAGATGCAAAATTTTTCATAGCTGTAGCTGAACATTTTTGAGCATGACTTTCATTTAATATATTGCATTCTTCATTCTTCAGCATCTTTTCCTGCCAAGCCAAATTCCTCTGGAGGTGAGATGGGACTCTGAAACAGTGGATATTATGAAAACTTTTAAAGAGAATCATTGTTACTTATTAACATCTGTATGGAGAAGGGAGAAGTAAATGTTTGCCTTTCGATCCAGTTCAGTCTAAGTTAATACTGTTGTTTCCATGTTAACAGGAGAATTTACTGGAATTAAGGTTTTGGCAACAGTTTCTGTAGCTGTAGCCCTGGTTCTTGCAGCATTGGCTGTATACCTGTGTTTTAATCGGAACAGACAGAACTGGAACGGTAAAGGTGATCACAAGATATTACACTGTGAACATACACCAGCTTTAAAAAGTTCTGAATGATAAAATATACACAACTGTGTCCGTATAACTATTTAACATTATATTGATAATATCTCATATTCCAGAGGAGCCTGTTGTGTCCAAATTGGAGTGAGTACAATTTCAGAACTTCTCTTTATTTAAATCTGAGTTCAATTACCTTTAAATGTTAGACTTGCAATATTCTTTATTGGGCCTTTTGCTATATGTTTTCCTTTTCAGCTCACCACAATCACCACATGTAGCCCAGCTACAGATAAAAGGTAAACAGTTTTAAATATCAAATGTAAAAGCGACAAATACGAGCTTCAATTTTTGTTCCTTCTATTATTCATACCTGTCCTATTTCTCAGGGTCAACACAAAGTGAAAGGGTGACTTTGAGGATTCCTCCGCCAGGTAAGACAATCTCAACACTTTTCATTTGAATGACACCTTATCATCATCTACCCTATAGAAACAAAGACAATAACTAATGAAACAAATGCTTTCTCTGACCCAGATAATGAGAGTGATACTGAAGTTCCTTACGCTGACATTATGATCACCGTCCGTGGTGTCAGCACACCAGAACTCACTCAAGTCGGCTACCTGATAGCCGGAGACCAAAAAGAGGTGAGAGACAAAGTAGTAAACATGTTTGTTACTTGTGTTTCACTGAGCTCAAAACGTTATTTCCCATGCTCTATTACCAGCTACTTGCAGTGTGCTGCAGCTCACATACCTGTGCATGATTCTGAATTGCTAATTGCAGAATATATAAGCAATGAGATTCATTTTATATCAGAAACGTTCATGTGTTCATCTTACTTGTTCAAAAAGTTTCTTTTACTCATTTCATATGTGAGGAATGCTATAAATAAAGCTAAAGCAAAAATAGAATATTTTTTAAGGTTTTAAACAAATTGTGGCTTTTTTTTATTTACGTGTAATTGTAAGGCATGTGTGCAAAGCAATTTTTTGAGTGGTTACCTTCTTTTAAGTGGTTACCTTGTATAGATGTGCTTTGATAATTTAGAAGAAGAAAAAAACAGAAAAGCCTACAACCAGTATTTCTATTACCAGGGTTATTTTATCTAACTAAAGGTTAACTAAAAACTAAAAGTGGATGTGAAAACAAACAAACAAACTTTAATTAACTCAAAAACACAAACTTGAAAAACTAAATAACTAAAATAAAAAAAAATAAAGGAAGTTTTAGTATTTGTTAGTTTGGTAAAAAAGAAAATGTTATCACAGCTTATCTGATGAGGTTTTGATTACTAAGACTTTGAATGTCTACAAGACTGAGTCAAGTTTTTTCAAAACGTTCTGTGTTTTTATTATAATACCTGTGCTGATTTCCATTAATCTTGCCCATATATACGTATATTTTAAAAAAAAGTCTAAAACTGTAAATAAATAAATAAATAAAAGCTAGTAAAAAGTGCGAAAGTATAAAAACTCTGTTTATAGCACAAACACATTAGGGGTCTTTTTTTATCCTTCTTCCCCTCCAGCGGTGGGGAGATAAACCGAGGTGTCACCTGCAGGCCTCTCGTTCAGCTGACAGACTGCATGTTCCCCAGGTCAGAGAGGTCAGCCGCAAGATGAGCACCAACTCTGAGTATGCAGTGATCACCTACGCCTGACTTCGACTGCTGCTGCAGAGGAATGTGAAGAAAAAATAGAGATGTGTTTTTTTATGTATATATGGTTTTGAAGGATGTACTTGTTTTCCATTTATGCTTTTTTTATTCTATTGTTCGCGTGGTGTATCTGTATTGACGTTTATATTCAATAAAGCTGTCATTTCTTGACTTTCATGTCATTTGACCCTTCCTGATGGCCGTAGTAGCGCTAATCGTTGCTTAGAAACAACTATCAACAAAACACTCCGGGGTGAACAGTTGGTTTGGGGTTGCTGCCAGTTTTTAGGTATCCACTGTGACTAATTCATAAAAAATTTTGTTAAGGTTTCTGGTATTCTGAAGTCAGTTAATGAGAGTCGTTTAGAGCTAGCTGTCACAGACGTTTGTGCCCCCTTAAAAAATGGCAGTGCCTTTCTCAAACACTCACCTGCGGGTCCCGCGAGGATTTGGTACCATACTAGAGGGACTGACCCGTGAAGTCCTACGAGACCAGCCTGAAGACATCCCCAAATATGCCGCGCAGTACTTCGAAGCTCTTCTAAAAGAAAGACAAGGTAACTATAACTTTCTAACTTTTAACGTGATGAAGTAACAGTATGTCCCGTTCAAAGATTTGTGTATGTTTCTTTTCTTCGCTAAATACTTGTAATAGTTTGCCTATCATATTTCCCATAAGCTCCTCGAAATTACTAGCATGTCCTTGTGACTTTGCATAATGTAAATGAAACTGAATTGACCTGAAAAGTACGGCTTTTCTGTCATTGCAGAGAGTGGCATGGACCCTGCCGAGTGGGCTGCTAAACTGGAAGATAGATTCTACAACAACCATGCGTTCAAAAGCCTTGAGGTAGTTGTATAAGTTTAGGTAATGGTCGCACCATACTTGTGCAACCTCATTCTCCAAAGAGTTGGACTGCTGTGTAAACTGTAACACGAAACAACATGCAGTGATATACAAGATACTCAATAAGAAAAAAGACAAACCAACTCTGTGTTTACCTGAAAATGGTACCAACAGATATTAAAGGCTGAAAATAACTTTAAATTTAATTAGAATTTTATATAAATGTAATATCTGCTCATGTTTAATTGGACAAAACATTAAAAAAAAATCACCAAGAAAACTGCGGGCTAATGTTCCAAAGACTGGTTTTGAAAGCATATGTTGCCTTTAGTTGCTCGGCATATTATTTCAACAGTTGTTGTTCTTTTTTGTCATATATTGTGGTTCCAATGGGCCAGAAGTTTTTATTGGATGACAGGTTTTAACTGCAAACAGGCCAGTTTAGTTCTCTGACCTATACTGCAAATGTGTGCTGTTGTAAATACAGTGCCTTCTCATTTTTATTTATTTTTTTAGTTTGTCGCACTTAAATGTTTCCAAGAAAAGATTTCATTTATTATGAGAAAAACCTACCTGGTGTCATGACATGGTCTAAAGAAACACAAGAACAGATAAGAAATAAGGTCTGCAAGTAAAAGACAAAAAAAAGTCCACCTCAAAATGGCTCAGAAAAACAAAATCAAGGCTTTGGGTTACCTAGTCAAAGTCTGGACTTAAATTAGATTGATTCCATTTGCTATGACTAATTTCCTTCGGGATTAATAAAGTATTCTGATTCTGATTCTGAAAAACAGGCTGTTCATGCTGCAAAAACCCTAGTCCTCCAATGCGAAATAAAACAAAGACAAACAAGGTTAACTTTTTACAAAATGTGGTCCTGCAATCTGTGAAGCTTGAGATCCTGCCACCAGTGTTTGATAGAGAAAAGAAATCTCATGTGACCATTAAATCTGCTCCTCTACCATCATAAACTAGTACTTGTTGGTCTTCTGAACAGGAGGAGTGCAGCCAGTCCCAGAAGAAGGAGGACATTGTGGACATCATGGACATCCCCCTGGATGATCCCGAGGCCAACAGGGCTGCTGCCAAAATTCAGGCTGGCTTTCGTGGCCACATGATTCGTAAGCAGCTGAAGCCAGAGGTCAAAGAAGGAGATAAGGTGAGCAACATTGTGTTCAACAGCAGCCAGTTGGACTGAGCTTGGGTATGAGAGATATAAGGCAGTTAATGAGGGCTAGGTTGTTTAAGCATAAACCAATTAAACATTTTAGGGAAAATTTTCAGAGTTTAAAAAAATTAATTTACTAAATAAAAAGTTTGATATTGTCTTTGATGCAAGAGGAAATTTTAAGGGAAAAACTCAGTTTTACAAAAGATAAAGGAGTGTTCTGAGAATTAAAGCAAAAAAAAAAATTATAAGTGAAACTAATTATTTTTTCTTCCTCATTCTTCAAACTTGGATCAAGCTCATTGCACCACAGACTTAAGCACAGTCATAGTAAGGAGATTTGAAGAGACATTTCCATGAATTGGACAGCCTGTTCAACAGCAAGACGGCAAAGATCCAACTTTAGTACTACTCCTACATTGCAATAGAGAGACCAATATGACCATTGCTTCTTACAGTCTTGCTGCTGTGTTTTATCGAGAGCACTTTTTGAGTCTTGGGTCTGTCTGATGAAATAATGAGGTTTAAGGACAAAAACACAATTTTTCTCTCATTTCTGGAAATATTCATGACTATTCGAGGATTAATTGCACTAATGTGCCATCTTAATAAAACATCTCTTGAGTCCTACCATTAAAGCAACTGAATAATCAGTACATGATAAGCAAACAAATTTTATGCATGGTCTTAGGCAATTTAACATAGTTTGATGTTTTAGGTATGCTCCAAAACCAGTTTTCCATTTACACAGTAGAGGAAAAAAAAATCAGTTTAAATGGTATATTCGTCTTCTTCTTCTTCTTCTTCTGGCTATTCTTGTTAGAGCTCACCACAGTGGATCTGTTTCCATCTCACCCCATGGTCAGCATCCTCCTTTATCACAGACCCCCGGCATGTCCTCCTTCACTACATCCATAAATCTTATCTGTGGTCTTCCTCTTTTCCTCCTGTTGGATAGCTCCATAATTAACTTCTTTTGTCCAGTACATCTCGCCTCTGTTCATGTCCTAACCACTCTAACGAGCCTTGCCTCTCTAACTTTGTCTCCAAGCTGCTTTACCTAAGTTGACCTTCTGATATACTCGACTTTATGCTCTCCTTCTGTCACAAATCATCTCTGACACTCATCCCCTCCCACTCCACCCTGCCTGCACTCTTTTCTTCTTAAACTCATATACCTTCGCTACCTCTACTCCTTGCAGCTTCACTTACACCTGTCTCCCTCGTATTCACACATATGTAATCTGTTTTGCTTTCCTTCTCTCTCACTGCCTCCTAACATGCCTTCCGCCTTTACTCTTCATTTGTCTTTGGCTAACAGTAGCACAGTTTCCACCGGCACCCTGTTGGCAAACAGCACCAGAGGCGGTCATTGTTAACCTGGGCCCCAGCTGATCCGGTATGGAAATCTCATTCTTGATGTTTGTTCGATTTGGCAAAGATTTTAAACTGGATGCCCTTTCAGCAACCATCCCCATTAATCTGGGCTTGTGACTAGAAGTACACTGGTTTGAGGTGACAGTGAGCCCAACTGCAGTTATGTAAAGCCAATGAGAAGCTCTGTAAGCACAGTTCACTCGAGTCAAAAAAAGACTGTACAGCATCTATGGTTAACTTTAGAAAATATGGTCCTGCGGTCTGTTAAGCATGAGATTCTCCCACCAGTGTTTCACACAGCAAAACTTTCTCATATAAGCATGAAATCTGCTCCTCTACCATCATACTTTCTGGTTCTCTTCACAGGAGGAGTGCAGCCGGCCCCAGGAGGAGGACATCATGGACATCCCCTTGGATGATCCTGAGGCCAACAGAGCTGCTGCCAAAATTCAGGCTGGCTTTCGTGACCGCATGAATCGTAAGAAGCTGAAACCAGAGGGCAAAATAGAAGAGGAAAAGGTAAGTAAAATTGAAGATAGCAGCCAGGGGGCCTCAGGTCAGTGGTGTTCAACTTTGGGATAAGACATGTAAGGCGGTTAAAAAGAGCTAATCCTATCAGGTACAACAACTACACTTAGTGAAATTGGTAAGTTATAAGCAAACTGCCACTTACATTCATCCTGTTGTATTTTACACAGAGCACTTTTGAGTTTTCCCAGTTTGCATTTGAGGTTTTATGAAGTAATGAGGTTTATGGACAAAAACACAATCTTTTTTTCTCATAAATTCAAGACTTTAAACCTCATATAAATATTCAAGACTATCTAAGGAGGCTGAAAGTTTGTAACATAAAAATAGTCATGATGTGCCATCTTAGGGAACAGTCTCTTGGGTCTTGCAGCTAAAGCAATTCAATATTCTATATAAGATAAGAAAACAACTTTTGGCATGCTCTTCAATAATTATTAGCGTAGTTTTGATGTTTCAAGGTGGTTCCATTTACTCCATAATGCAGGAACACAGGCCATTTTTTCCCATTTACACTCCAGGAAAATATTTCCTCTAAATGGTATACATAATTAAATACACCTTTTAGAGCCTTTTTGAGGCTAAGTGAGATTAATGAAAGACGTAGCTGACTAATTTAACCACAGGTGATTTAATCTTTCAGGGGGGTTTTCTGGTATATCTGCTTCCAGATATACTTTAAAACTGCTAGTGATAAAACATTTTCATCAGAGCTTTTTCACAGATGTTTGTAAAGGCAGATTGAATGGTTGCTGTTTTATTTTCTACACCTGTGGAAATGGTGTTGACTTTTGAAGTGACAAAGAGCCCCATTGCACTTACTTAATAACAAGAATAACCACAATTTGTTTGCTGTCAAAAAAAGCAAAACAAATGTGCAGCTATATGGTTAACTTCACAAAATATGGTGCTGCAATCTGTTAAGCATGAGATTCTTCCTCCAGTGTTTGATGAAGAAACTCGTTCCCATATGAGCATGAAATCTGCTCCTCTAGCATCATAAATTCATACTTGGTGGCTCTACACAGGAGGAGGGCATCCAGCCCCAGAAGAAGGACATTGTGGACATAATGAACATCCCCCTGGATGACCCTGAGGCCAACAGGGCTGCTGCTAAAATTCAGGCTGGCTTTCGTGGCCACATGGATCGTAAGAAGCTGAAACCGGAGGGCAAAATAGAAGAGGAAAAGGTGAGCAACACAGGAAATGTGTTTAACAGTAGCCAAGGGGACTTAGGTCAGTGTTGTTGAACTTTAGGATAAGAGATATAAGACAGTTAAAGAGGGCTAATCCCATCAGGTGCAACTATACTTAGGGATCTAAGGTAAGTCATGGAGAATATGGCTATTTAAGCAAAAACCAGTTTTATTCTTTTTGGAAAAAACTTTCTGAGATTAAAGTAATAGATTTGAACTGAAAGGTTTGGGGTGATGTTTAAGGGTTACATTTTAGGTGATTTATTGTCCCTTTCTTAAATTAAAAAAAAATATATCGCCACACGGCTGCCAATCGATATACAAATCAGCACGGCATTTTTCAGAAGATATTAACAATTCTCAATTTCAGCACTCGACGTGATGTCTTTCTTCCAACTAATTATAGGGTTTAAATCATTTGCAAATCAAAGCAGATTGTTTCTGTTCAGCAGCTACTTTCAGTTCACTGTTGCAGACTTTTCTTTGTGTCTGTTTGTTTGTTTTTCAGACTAACACTTCAAAAGAAACAGCAACAGAGGTGACCGTTTCCAAGTGAGTCTCATGTGATGTGCAGTCAGGAGGCGCGAGTGGAAAGGGAGAGGAGGAACGAGAGGGAAAGGACAGAGAAGAGTGATGATGATGAAATACAGCATCTTTTTTTTGTTGCTGAAGTGCTTCTGGAGTCATTTGGTTTAAGGTTTTTTTTTTGTTTTTGTTTTTTGTAGGCACAGTTGTGGTTTTGTGTCGCTGTGGAAAACTAGAAAAGAAAAGTCACGTGACTGCAGTTATCCTCGCAATAAAACTGATATTTTTTTGACATGCACTATAACAGTCTCATGGAAGCTGAACGTTTTTAAAACCAGAAATAATCAGTATTTTAAAATGAATGCTGTAGTGTAAGAAGGTTTGCAATTAATTAATGTTGCTAATGCAGTATTAAGCTTACATTTAGTTCATTCTCTTTATTTAATAGCCACACATCCTATAGAAATTTGGCATTTTCAGGGGATGTTATCAAGAAAAGGGAAAATACATTGTGGAACAAAAGCCTAAAATACCAGAAACTCATCAGCTTAGTAATGGAATCACTGTTAGATTTGCAGTGCCAAGGTTGAGGAGAAAGGGAAGAACTCATCAAAAAAAGACCACCAGCTGCAGGAAGATAAGCATAATTTCCAGATGAGTTTTACAGAGGCATCATTACATGTTCTCTTTTGAAAAGCATCGTTTTGCTCTGTCATTTCATGAGCATTTTAATTGCATAAGTTCTATTTTTACTTTTTAGAGAAAAATCATTTGAGTCCCGAATTGAAGACAAATCAAGTCGTTCAGATGAAATCTCGCACCCTAATGTCTCAAAAAAGACTGAAAACACTGACAATGAAGAGTCAGTCTACAGGTTCCGAACAGCAGCTGCACAGTCAGAGGAACCGAGTGGCACAGACAACCAAAGCGATCCAGCAGTAACTGTATTTGATCAAGTTGACAGGACGGCTAATGAAACTGTTCCAGACCAAAATATACCTCACTTTGAGTTAGAGCCCACTGACTTGTCATCATTCAGAGGGCTGTCAAATGTGGATGTGTGTGCTCTGGAGTTAATAGCATCAGAAGATGAGGAAGTTAACAAACAAGGACCAGCAGTTGCACACGAGGAGCTTGTCGATTCAGGAGAAGAGGAAAATACTGAAGTTGTAGAGCCAGTGGAAGTCATTCAGTATTCTGGCCTAGCTGATGTGGATGTGTGCGCTGCAGAGCTTGAAGGAACAGAGGGAACAATGAAAGGAGCAACTGCTGAGAATGTTACACGTGTTAGTGAAGAAAATCTGAAACACCAGCCGGAGGACATTCTTGTAAAATCGTCAGTGGCTCAAGCTGAAATCACTGAGAACAACCGAGAACAAGCAGAGGATCAGCCAGACAAAGGAAACGAGGAAAGAACAGAGACTGAAGCTTATTCTGGGGAGACTCATGAAAGTGTAGCTCATAGCAGGGGTAGCTTAGATGGTAATGTTATTCCAAAGGAGGATTCTTTGGTTGAAATTAGCTTTAAAGATGTTCCAGAAGCTCAGCAGATTAGTAAGGCTGCGGAGAAACAGCCAGAGGAACAGAGTTCAACAAATGCCTTACAGATGGACGTATTAGAAATGCGAGAGAAGGAAGAGTCAGAGGACACTACTGCAATTCCAACTGGCCACTGTGTTGCTGATACACAAGGCAGCCATAAACATGAAGCTGAAAAGGAAGTTAACAGGGCCAAATGGACAGATGACTTCAATTTAAGTGATGATGATGATGATGATGATGAAAAGGAAAAAGGTGAGGACACCAGCTCATTAAATCAGCATAGCACAGAGGCAGAAAAAGAGAACCAAGAGTATGAAACCAATCCTGCAATTGAAAATAATGAGCAGCTAAGTGAGGCCATATTTCTCAAGAGTGAAGATTCAGAAAAAGAGACAGGCTCAGATGACCCTGATTTCAAAGAAGGCCACATGACAGATGTGGTTGGAGGAGATATCGAAGAAACTCACAAGAAGGTTTACAGCAAGACAAGGGATCAGGAAATTAATGATGGTGGGGCGGAAAATAATTCATCACAAGCAACCCAGTCAAATACATCAATGGCTAGAATGGGGGCAGAGAGAGAAGTCTTTGAGGAGAGAGCGCAACATCCACCGGAGGAGAACGAGGAGAGTCGGATAACACTTGTATGGTCGCAGCCAGAGGACACAGTGGAGGAAAAAGAGGTCACATCAAAGGAAGGAGAGGAACTTGGAGAGGGGATGACTGACTCTGAAATACAAGAGAAAAGTGCCATGATGCATGAGGAGGAGAACATCACGCTCCCTCACAGTGCAGATTGGGCTGCTGATGTCCACCAAGGAGAAGAAAAGCTACCTGAGGACACCACAGTGCAAGAGAGTACTGACAAGGTAATCTTGATTCTTTTTAACACTGGGTGTTCACTCCTCCCTTTATCGTTAAAATGTGAAAGCTACTTTGCATCTTAAAGGTATTAATTAATAATTGTACACAGTAAAGACATGACCCTATTAAAAAATTAGCAATAAACTGGCAGCTAACTTCATGCCCTCCACTTTCTGTTAGCCAGCTGAGGATGAATGTTTGACACAGAGATTGCTTTAGCTAGGCTACAGTTTGTTCTGTTTCCATTCCTGTCTCAGGTAGCCTATATAAATAACCTCTGTGAGGACAAGCCTGATCAACAGAGGCCTTCATTTTCTTCTCCCTTGGTGGATCTGGGGGTGGGTGATTGAAAATACCTTCGAAATAGTTCCTTTTCTGGATGACTTATGGTAGTTTGCACTTATACTTTGAATGTCATTATCTCAGCTGAAATCTACAGGAATTTCACATTCAAAGTTAAGCGCAATCAGTCTTTTTTTCACATTTGGGCACGCGGAAGAGGCCGTCGGAGGCCTTCACTCCTGCCGCACTCCTCCTGGGAGCCTCCACTGCCTCCACAGATTGAAGCTTGATTCTCTAATCTGTCATCATAAAAGACCAACTAAACAATTTGTCTTGTGAATTAAGCCTGTAATTTTTTTTATTGCTGTCACAGTTAGCCCCGTCTGATTTGTCTGGACCAACAGGACTCCAAACACACGCGCGCGCGCGCACACACACAAAGTAGGAGTGTAGGAAGGGGTACTGACGATGTTACTATGGTAACCCCTCACCATCCTGCTCTCTTCATGTCGTCATGGAATTAATAGGAGATGGTGATGCTGATAGTTGCTAGGCACCCTCTGTATCAGTAATCTACCTTTAATAACAGTTTTAGCCGAGTGATTAAACATCAGTTTCTGTATTTTCCTACCTAGCGATGGATTTGACTTTAGCTGAAACACAGCAAAACTGTGGAGTGTATAAATGTAAATCCAGCTGCTCAAGCAGTAACCTAGCAGCTCTCCCCTGTAATGTTGGACTGTTATGCTTTTAACTGTCTATTTACAACTGCCCACAACGAAATTCCTATACATTAATCATCTCAATACTGTGTTAGATGCACTCATGAAAGCAGGATCGACTTCTTAATTCATTCCAGTGAGTATAAATATAAATACCCAGTTTGAGAAAGTTAGCTGATCGATAAAGCAGATCAGCCCAGTGAAATTAGGCGTTTGCATAACTTAGCATATTGTCTGAATGTGAATGGCAAGCAAACCAGCAGGAGTGAGTTAATGTCAGAGATATAACTCAGATAAATGGATGTTTTCTGTTTCTCCCTCTCTCTCCGTCTTGTCTCTGAGGCTGGCAGAGGAGTGTGGGCGGCCATACCAGCTGGGATCAGAGGGATGGAGAGGGCTGTTAGCTCACTCTGCCTCTAATAAATTTATAACACCTCCTAGTGTAAAATAGCCCAAGATGCTTACACAGTTTTATTTTCACACTATTTGTAGAATTTTCAAAGTCAGCATTTATTGTTTTATGGCCATCTGGTTTACATAGTAATTCCAAGTTTGTCACTTGTTTTTATTTGGGGAGTTTGTTATTGTAACACTGCAACTTGTGTGAATTTTAATGGTGCTTGGTGCATGTGGTAGTCTTTCCTAGTTTGCATCCAGGATGAATTAAGTTGTGGGAAAAACTGTCAAGCTATAAATTGCTGAGAGAGAAATAGAGCACAGTCCAGCCTGTTTCGTTTACTTCAGTCATCAGGTTGTTCTTAGTGAATGTTAAGCTCTGTTACATGTTTGTAACTGTAAAATGAACACAGTAGGTCAGAAACCCTAATGAGACTGAAAAGATGAACACATGCTGTTATGTTTGTAGGAGGTCTCTCTTTCTCTCCCTCCCTTCCTCTTCCTCTCTCAATCGCTCCCTTGCTGCCGCTCTCCCTCTCTCTCCCTCTCACTGTATGTCTCTCTCTCTCACTCTGTGCGTGAGCGGGTGTTACTGAACATACAGTGATTGTTAGTAAGAGCCAGTGAGACATCTGTATTATACCGGAGACTCGTTTAAAGAGAGCTTTTGCTTGGTCCACATAGAAATTCGGGCACAGAAGTCATAGCAGGTCATATCACCTGAAGACTGAAATCATCTCTGAGAGTAAGAAATGGACTGTCATAACGTAAGTACGAGCTTCAGATGAACTTTTTCAAAAATATTTTTCGATCTATTTTTAGGCACTGATCAGTTTTCCAGGTGGATGCATGTACAGTTATAGTTTGTTAGTTGCCAAATGTGGTTGTCCTCGGATGCACACCGCTGTGTGTGTTTTTCTTTTTGCCTTGAGTGCAGTATATGGTAGCCACTGTGGTTTCATGGTCCTCAAATAATGATCTTTTTTTCCACATAAAGGCTTGTTATAAAACTATTTCGAGCTATTTTCATCACATTAAAAGAGAATTTTCACCAGAATATTTCAAATCAATCTGAGTCAGAATAAATCAAAGAGCCCTCGAGGAACTCAATAACAGTAAGACTGAGAAGGTGTGTTGCCAGAAAAATCCAGTGCAGCAGCAACCCTGCACCTCTGCTGCTGTGAAAGATCTGGATTCGGGCTGCTCAGTGAGCAGTCAGACAGAGAGGCTAATGAATGCTGGCTGAACAGGTGGGTGGTCACACTCCTACACTGGAGGGGTTTCACTGGAGACATGATGCACTGCTTCACTGAGGTAGTGGGATGACAGTGGGATCATTCTGTGGGCTGCCTTTGTGTGAAATGTCAGTCTGTTACCATAAGCGAAGCACGGGGTGTAGCTGATATGCGTTTGCCACACGATTTGAATTGGTGTTTACATAACTCGTCGACAGCTTTGGCACTCTTCCACTGACAGTTTGTGACAAGCCAGAATTTCCACCCACCCTATGTTTCCTTTGGGACAGTGGATTCTGTACTTTTAGTGTCTGAACGAGAGGCTGCTGTGACTGCGACGCTTTCGCTGGGTCATCCTTTTGTTTTTTTTACGCTGAATGCGGCAGAATTACAAGTTTATCTTTTCTTTGAAAGGTAACTTCTAACTTCACTTAAGCTTTGCTTGATGAAACTACAGTTATCCACAAACATTAAACTACCACGCAGTCTTTTTCATCAATTTTGTGCATTGCTTTATGTTTTGTGATATGAGAGATAATGGCTTTTCCAGGCTAAACGATGAAATCAGCAGTATTATATGCTGTATGTGACAAGAGGGGAAAGAGTGAGGAAAAAGCGGGCCATTGACCTCCTAAGAGCCCCAGTGAAGTTGTGTAACAAGAATGAACAAGTTGCTTGCTGTCAAAAAAGACAGTGCAACCTATATGGTTAACTTTACAAAATATGGTCCTGCAATCTGTTATGAACATGAGATTATCCCACCAGTGTTTCATGAAGAAAAACATGAAATCTGTTCACTCATACTTTGTGGTCCTCTACACAGGAGGAGTGCAGCCGGCCCCAGGAGGAGGAGGACATAATGGACATCCCCCTGGATGATCCCGAAGCCAACAGGGCTGCTGCTAAGATTCAGGCTGGCTTTCGTGGCCACATGACTCGCAAGAAGCTGAAGCCAGAGGACAAAACAGAAGGGGAGGAGGTGAGCATCACTGGGGATGTGTTCAACAGGTCAGTGGTGTAGAATCTAGGGATAAGACTTTAAAGGTAGCCAGCCCCAAAAGGAGTGAAATAAGGTAAGAGAACAGGTAAATTTATGAGGAAAAAAATTACAGTACTCGGAAAAACAAGACTTTTTCTTTGTCACTTTGCAGATTCGTGTCAAACTTGTCACACCACACACTGCTGTAAATGACCTGATTATGTTATAGCCTAATTTGTAATCGAAATAACAAAATTTTACATTTTTGCTGTGAATTGCACAGCTTGTTCAACGGCAAAATGGCATGATGAAGGGATGAAGCCGGATCTAATCCAGTTTTTTTTTAATCGATTTTTTTTTTCTTTAATTCAAAACTTTGTCCTCCTCTTTTTTTTAGAAGGTATAATCTTGGAAATATTCAATATTATCCAAGGGGAATAAGACCTTGTAACATAACAGTGACACTAAAGTGCCATTTTAGTAAACTGTCTCTTGAGTCTTGCAGTTAAAGCAATTTAATATTCTCCAAATGATAAGCAAGCAAATTTTAGGCTTACTGTTAAATAATTTAGCACAGTTTGATGTTTTAGGGATGTTCCAAATGCTGCATAATGCAGGAACACGAGCCATTTTTTCCCCATTTACACAGCAGGAAAAGAATCAATTTAAATTGTATACATAATTAAATACAACTATTAGAGCCCTTTGAGGCTCAAACCAAGTGTGATTAATGAAATACATATCTGACTCATTTAGCAACAGATGATTGACTCTTTGAATTATTTTTTTCTACTACATGAATCTCTTTCCAGATTTACCGTGAAAGCGCCGGTGATAAAAGACTTTAATCCGAGTTCAGTTTAGTTTCAAAAATGTCAAGCTACATTGTCACAACAGATGCTTTTTTTTTTCTTTTCTTTTTTTTTGTAAGCAACTGTGGAGAAGTGTGAAGACTTGTTCTGTTTCAGCTCGAGCACACGCTGCATTTAGATGGATTTTCTGCCTTCTGCAAACCAAGATCAAAGATAAAAACAGTAAAAGTTAAACTCCCGAATCTGCACATCTGCGTTCCTTCAAATCATAGTTTGTCTTTTTAAATCTGGACCACTGGAAACTTTTTGAAGATATAAAACTTTTGAATCCTAGCTCTCAAAATGCCACTTTTTCCCCCCTGTGAGACAAAGGAGCTTTTTCTTTGGGGATGAGGTTGACACAAGGCGTCTACGTCAGTGATTCTTCCTAACCCAGTTGCTGGCTGCCTTGTATCCTTATGTAGGAGAAGTATTTATAGCTTCAGGTGCATTAGGTACACTATATGCTTTAAAGGGCCAAGCAGAATTAATGGGCCTGTCGTACTGGAACCAAGCGTCACAAGCACCTCCCACAGGGGCAGACCCCCTTTTTTACAGCTGAAGTGCTCGTCAGTTTTATCGGCCATGATAAGGAATCAAGTTCTAAGCGTTGCATTATCTCTTTAAAATTAAACATATATTTTAATCATATTTGTTATATATATTCATCGTAAGAGTCATATTTCTTGGAAATGAACCGCCCTTAAATAGAAACTCAGTTTAAAGTTTCCTTCAAGTCCTATACGGTGCATAACTGCCATGCCGGTTTCTGTTTTTAGAGACAGGAAGATCGGGGGCAGTAGAGAGAGACGACACATCTGTGCCAGAGCAGTGACACCCCTGTCCCGACCTGGATGAAGAGAAAGAGGCAAAGCAAGGTAGTGAGAGACAGCCGGCATACGCTGGCTAGGCTGGCTTTCAGGCAGACCTTTTTACCCCAGGAGTCTTTTTTCAACACAAATTAGCAGTAGAAAATGAACAGTTTTGAGGGTGTGTTATGTGAATCTTTTTTTCCCTTCTCTTTTTTTTTTGTGAACTTTAACACTCCTTCTCTGCTTCTTCAGCAGCCTCATCAGTACGGATGTCTTTGACCCAGAATTTGCAACTCACTGCATGTACTTGTGAAACTTCTGGTAGTGTGCTAGTTTTTAGACGATGATCTGTGAAAGTGAAAATGAATGTCCTCTAAATGCTAAACAGAGCTTTTTTTTTCCTTTCTTTCTTTTTTTTATGGATGGATCACTTCATATGCTCTGTGTGTAAACCTCGTACGCGTCACGTTGGGTGATTAGTGGCTTAAAAAGACTTCTTATTTTGCATTGTTTCCTGATGTGCTTGTATCTTGACAGTTATTGACCTATTTGACTTGCTTACAAGACTGATTAAAACATCAAAAGAAAAGTAGCTATGTATGTTCTATTTGTTTATCCTTTTGGTCACATGGTTAGTGAAATCGCTCTTTCCACATTTCCAAGCATTTTCTATAAATCTGATCTTCCAGAACAGTACGCATGCAGTAATTTACACTCCTCTTTATTTGTTTCTCCAGATGCATTTGGTACAGCTTTAAATAATAACACACTGGTTCAGTATGCTCTGTTGTTGTGTTGGTGGGATTTACTTGTTTGACTTCTGTTAAATCGGGTGTGTAGAAATCCTTTGTCCCTGTATGCAGAGGCTTCATGCTTAAAAAAAAAAAAAACACAAAAAAACTGAATAGTACCTTGCTGAACTTCGGTGTAGAGACGTGGCATTACACTAATAAATCCACCTTAAATATTCAGTGAGATGTCTGCTTTAAAGTGTCTGTCACCTCAGTCTTTGTCCGTGAATTAAATCCTTGATATTTTTGGTGTTTTTTGTAAACATTACAGGAGCCAAAGCAGCTCATTTTTCTGTGGAACATAAGCAAGGCTGGCAATTAAAAGCAGTTTCAGTGAAGCTGAAATAGTGTTCTAACAACAACTCTAATGAATGATTAACACAAAACTCTTTTGTACTAAAAATGTTTTTTTAGATGTTCAGATCATGTAAATCCACCAGCAGTTGCCTTGTCATAAACACTCTCTGTGTATATCCGTTTTACATTACATGCCAAAATCACAAAAGAATAACACAATTTTGCTTCATCTGCCGAGGCAGTCTTGTTCACTTTATGAGAAACAGGATAGAGCATCTTCAGTCTCCCGGTGCACCCACTCAGAACACCCACACACATCTGAGCCACACAGCGAACTGCACAAACTCTAACGGCACACACGCATTCTCAAACAGGAAAAACACGAGCCGTACTTCATCACGCAGATCCCGTTAAAGTCACTTATTGTCGCTCGCACGTCGCCAGCTGCAGAGGTGGAACAGCCAGCGCCTTTGCTTGCGGCGGTTTTTCGCAAAGGCAGAGCGCAAACACTTCCTTCTCAAGCTGACTTTCCTCCTCTCAGCCACAAATCTCATGAACATCCTCTACGGGTTTTATATGGACCTGTTCTTTCTTTTCTCCTACTCAGTCCCAGAGGTGCCATGGCCACGTTCTCCTGTCTCTTTAATGACTGTGGGTGAACAATCAATATCCTGCACACCTCCAAACATAGCACAACACCCACTTCGTGCTGTAGATTGAATTCTGAAGGTGATGGAAAAGACAGTTTTACAAAAAAAAAAAAAAAAAGAGAGAGAGACATGAGCTGGAAAATCGTGTGAGGATATTAATACATCATCATGTGAGAGCCAGATTTAAACACACTAAAGAATAATATTTTCTTCCCTTCGCAGCTTGCACTTAACTAAAGCTGACCCGGACCATTTTAAGAGTAAATCACGAGAAAGATTTGCTTGGTTAGTTCATTTTCTTCCTCAGACAGTCTGTCAGTGTGCAAAGATTTCTGGTCTCCTGGGTGATAATTAGAGAAGAATAAGCCAGGACAAACAGCAGGGGGCGTAATTATCCTCTTTCCAGTGGTTATGACTGCCCTCGCCATCTTAGGAGAGACCATGTTTTCTGAGTAGGATACACAAGTGGGCAGTGTGCAGAAAATATGAGCTTTATTTCTACATCTGCACAAATATCAGCTAATAGGAGATGTTGTTAAATGCAAGAATCCCAGATTTCAAAAGATATGAGTATCATTTGTATCATGTATGCACTGTGTTGCATCTGCATGTGTGGGGATGACATCAGTCTTAATGGGGTCTAAAAGTGACAATAGCTTCTGTTATGACACATTCAGCCAAACTAACTGAGACACACAGGCTCGGTCTGTTTCTAGTCCCCTCTTCGCTCAGCTGACTGGAAATTGTCCCCCTTGATTTAGAGCCTGTAAGAAGATGAGAGGAAATGGGAGGTGTTTCTTTTAGAGAGGGCAGAGGTGGAGGGGAGAGGTTCGACTTTGATGGCTCACTACACAGGAGTACCAGCCCTGTGAGAGTGGTAGTCAACAGCAGCTGTTCCCACAGTCCTGGAAGGTTTTTTTTGTTTTTTGTTTTTTTCTTCCTATCAACGCAGGCTTCCTCCTCTGCATAAAACATCCCTTTGTTGTCAAACAAAATGCTCCAAAAAAACTCCTGACAAAAGACTTTTAGAAGGTGGGAGAGATGATTTATAATGCAACTGACTCATCAGTGCACACAAACAAATAAAGAAAAAAAAAACAGAAAACAGACTGATCAAACATACGGGAATTTCACACATGGCAGCGTGTCTGCTGTAATAAAAAGTGACTGCCAAACTTCCCAACTGATATTAGAGCTCCATGCAAACTGGCAGTCAGAGGAAGGATCTAAAGCAACAGAACTATTGAATTTTGACTTTTGTTACATTGTCACATGTACTTTGTACCTCACATGTAAGATTCCCATTTTGATTTTCACATGCATTTGGATTTATGAAAAGTTTAGCATCACTTCCAATAATTTAGTTATCTTCTCTCTAAGCTTTGCCTCCGGCTCCTGACTTCTTCTCATATGTCACTTTGCTACTCTGGTGCAGTTTCGACTCCACCTAGAGGACAAAGCAGGTACAAAACCCTCTCTATACTTGCTCTTCGTTTGCTGCTATTACTATGAATGTCTTGTACATAGCATCGTGCACCTGACACAGTAGTGCGTAAAAACCAGAAGCAAAATACCTAAAAGGCTCTGTGTGATTGGTTTGGTGGCCAAGCAGCAAATTGTGTGTTTACTGTGAGGCTCCAGTCCAGAAAGGAGTTTGAACAATGCCACAAAAATAGGCCAAAGAGGGGGGGAAATGAGTTGTTTTTCAAACTCAGACATTTCCGAGCTTTAAGTAGATTCCAGAAGCTCTAAGGAACCTACTTAAAGCTCAGAAATGCTTCTGGCTGAATTAAGTAGTCCTTTCCAGCGTGAATTTCTTTCCAAAGTAGCTGAACTCGACATTGAATTGCTTTTTGTGTAGTTAAAAGAATATAAAAACTTTTAGAAAATAGCAGACGATCTACTAAAAGCAGAGAGTTTCTGTTAACTACTTTTTGAAAGGGAAGAGGGGAGCTCGTCTAAACTATGTGTCATGAACACACACATGCAAACACACACATACACACAGTTGGCTGTTGTTGGCAGTGAGTGGGGTGCTGTGTGGAGAGTGGGGCTCAGTGTGACCAGGCAGAGGCCAGTGTTGCAGGCAGGCAGGCGGTGGATAGAGTGTTGAGCGGCAGAGACGTGCCCAGGGTGGACAAACCATGCTCACTAAGTGGGAGAAAGACTCTGCCCAGGACACAAGATGAAGGTGGAGAGGAAACCCTCCTCTAGAGACGGCAGTTTCGCTGACATTCCTCCTCTGCTGAAGCTCCTTGGCCTCCTCGTCTTTGTCCTTTCAGGTAAGTCCAAGTCTTTGTTTGACTATTAACAGAAAAAAGAGGGTAATGATCTGCAGGCTGCTTTGCTGAAGGAATGTAAATAGTAAAATGAATGCAAATAACAGCCTGAGTGTGCCAATTCACAATAATTATCATTTAGTTCACATCTTTATTTCAGATTTATATTATTTGATAGCCTTTAAAACCCAGATCCAAGTCTTTCACACCGACTCTTTTTGAAGCAAAGTTAATCCCAGTTAATTTAGACGCTGATGCTTTTATTTTTGTCCTTGCACTTTGTGAGGTTGGCAGCATAATGGATTTGTTCTAGGGTGGTGCTCGTTATTGGGCTCCAATTTAAAGCTCAAAGGAACATGGAGAGGCCATTGAAGGCGTGCGAGGAGGGGATGTCTAGGTTAAGTGTGATGATAAAGAGTTTTGTGGAGAGCTGTTGAACTGGGCAGGGCCTTCTCCTGAGTGTGTGGGTAGTTTCAGATGAGGAAATGATGACCAAGTGTCAAAAGTTTACAGTACGGTGAGTTTGGTTTTAAAAGGTTTGGATTGATTTCTCAGCTGTACCAGTTTACCCAAAGCAGGCGAGTTTGGTGGAATCACTGAATCCTGTGTCCATCTCCAACTTCACCACTGACAAAGAATTTCTCTCTCTAACCCTCCCTCACTCTTTTCAAGGGAGGAAACTAGTCTCAACAATCATGCCCTTTGTCTTATTGCCTTGGCAACCCCTGTCAGGCAGACCAAATGGTTACCACGGCAATGAGGCGATGCCTTGCTAACTGCCTTTCTGCAAGAATGGTCGCTCTCTCTCTCGCCCTCTTTTCCCCTCTCTCTTCTCTGTCGCTCTCATAGATTGATCTCTCCATCACTGAGCCAGAACAGTAGGATGCCCCTCATGGGCCCGAAGCCACTGTTCAGACCTGCATGTGTCCAGCTACAGCTGATTTACAGGAACTCCACTGTGGACATAATGGCTTTGCTGTGTTTGGTTTCCAAGACAGGGTTTCTTAAAAAAGCTGAAATGTGGCTCACGCTATATTTCCTTATTCCAATGTCCCTGTGGGGGTGGAGGATAGCTGGGGTGCACAAATCAAAATTAGTGTATTACTTGTTCACTCCAGGAGATTATGAGGAATTCTTGAGAAGGAGGGTGGGGTTCACAGAAACAGGGTAGTAATCAAGACATGAACACTGAAGTAAAACCAGCATGTGTGTATTCAGTAAAACTAAAATGTGCCAACCTTTTGATCGTTAAGAGAGAGAAGAAAAAAGTGAAAGTTTAAAAAAAAAAACATGTCAGAAATGTTATTAAAGGATTTATTGCCCACATTTAAGTCATCGGTCATGTAAAAGCGATTCTTTTTCACATAAAAGAGCAAAAAAGGTTTCGACACTCGAGAGAAAAGCACTTGCTATCTCTATTTCAAGGCGACCTCTGCACATTTAGGTCAAATGCATTTAAATACTTACAATCTCCTCTTGTATTCTAGCGGCGTAACACGACTGCAGTGATCACAAAAGTTCCCAGTACAAATAGATGCTCTTAGACACTTTAAACTACTTCACTTTAAGAACTGCAGGTTTTACAATATTTGGCAGATTTGCATTTGCAGGTAAAATTTTAACTCAAATACATATGTATAAAATATCAGGGTGATCCAGTAGGAGAGCAGCTTTGGAGTATACCGCATAGGCGCAAATGCCAACAGCTGTGAGTTCTTGGTTTGATTTCTGGCAAAGTGGACATTGCTACATGGCACTCCCTGTAATTTAATAGGTTTTACAGCTTTAGGTACTGATAAAGAGCTTTTCCAAGGTAAATACGTAACATAGTGTGTAAAAACATTTTTACACAGGATTTTTTACAATACGAAAAAAAGGAAGAAGCAGAAATCTTTTATATGACTTAACAAAATCTTTCTGTTTTATACTTCCAGGGTAGTCTGGGCAATGAGCTGCCATTACTGTTTCTGTCATTTTGAACATTTATGACTTACTTCAAGCCTCAAATGTGACAGATATCTTACTTTTACTATAAAAGCATTTCTACATAATGTGGAAAAAGAGCTGTGCCGGTTAAACTGCACTTGTTTTTATTATATTAAGATATTTTATGGATTAAATGTGTAGTTAAATCTTCTTTACACTGACAGAATGAGGAGTTTTGCTGGTCCAGCCGACTTGAGAATAAAGTGATGGTGTATGTGGCCCACAGTGGAGAATAAGTTTCACATCCCTGCTCTAGAGAGGAAGAGGAAGCATTCATCTGTAGCTACATTTGTGATGAATGGTCTAAATTTTCTTTCTTGTTCTTCTTTTGTCGGAAATAATTCCTTGCAAAGCTGTGGCTTCAGCCTACACCTTTTTGGTTTGTCATTTTTTTCATCATTTATTTCTAGCAATATAAATGAACTGAACAGGGATAAAGATAAAGATTCAAAATGAATCAAAGGAAAACATTTGAGTAAAATACCTGTGTTGCACTGTAACTGTGTATTGCATGTGACTATTTGCGTTTGCCCAGTAGTATCATTTAGTGCATTTTTTTTTTTCATTTGTTAGCTTGTTTTGCATAATTTCCACATGTATTTCCAATCACTGGCAGAGCATCATTGCCTCACACTGTCTTTACACACCTCTATATTTGCTCATCAGTTTAAGACCTCACCATTGTGTCTTTCCCCCCTTTTTTTTTTTTTTTATAACAGGTGAGGTGTCAGGAGTGAATGTCACAAGCCAAACCCAGGTGGTGAGAGGAACGGTGGGCAAAGAAGCCCTTTTGTCAGTCAGCTACTCGAGCAGCAGCACAGACAAGCCTGTTGTTAAGTGGCAGCTAAAGAAGGACAAAGTGAAACCGATCACTGTCGTGCAGTCCATAGGGACGGACATCATTGGAAACCTGAGGCCCGAGTATCGCAACCGCATCCTGGTGTTTGAGAATGGCTCTCTGCTGCTTCACAACCTGCAGCTGTCGGATGAAGGGGTGTACGAAGTGGAAATCTCCATCACAGATGACACCTTCACTGGAGAGCGCTACATTCAGCTCACAGTGGACGGTAAGCAGAGTTACTCTCGTTTCTATAGCCAAGTTTACTCGTGTTTCAAAACATCTGAGCAACAAGAGCAGAGCACTGGAAGATGAGTTAGGACCTATAAAATTTAATACAGGTTGAAAATGAAATTTCCTGTCCAGAGAATGTCATTTCAATCTCATTCACCTCTGTATCTTCTGCCCTGTCCTTCTTCTCAGTTCCTATATCCAAGCCTTACATCCAGATGATGGCGTCTTCTGTCCTGGAGTACAGCGAGCACTTCAACCTCCACTGTTCCCACGATAATGGCACAAAGCCCGTCTACAGTTGGCTGAAGGGAGGCAAAGTGCTGACGAATGACTCGCGTCTGCTGCTTTCGCATGACCAAAAGGTGCTGACCATCTCACGGGTTCTGATGTCAGACGATGACATTTACGCCTGCACAGTGGAGAACCCCATCAGCAACACGAAGAGCAGTCCTGTCAGGCTCACTGTCTACAGTAGGTGGCAAGTTACGCTGGTAGGAACTCAAAAGACACGTGTTTACATAAAAGAGAGGGGGGTGGGGGGTATGGGTGATAACATTTAATAATAGTTGAACAGAGCTGGAAGAAGCATTAAG
This sequence comes from Haplochromis burtoni, assembly GCF_018398535.1. NCBI lineage: Eukaryota > Metazoa > Chordata > Actinopteri > Cichliformes > Cichlidae > Haplochromis > Haplochromis burtoni. The sequence continues at coordinate 1,500,521 of NW_024582376.1, forward strand.
AAGTATTATCTATGCAGCAGTATGGCAGTGTAAAGATTTTGCATTAAGACACAAGTATACACCGGTACATGCAGTAATGTGCAAAAGTACCATTTCTCTATATTTTGCTAATAGAAGGAGAAATCAACGATTTCTTAAAATATGTCCAAACACAAAAGTGCAGAATATAAGGCAAAAACAGTACATTTCTAATTCTACTGCAACCATCTGCACCACCGTCATACAGGCTGTTGTTGATCATTTGCAGTGCTGTCCTAGTCACAAGCGGATATATTTATTTTATTTCTATCACGCACTACTGCACTACACATAGGTTGAAATTTCTCTGTTCCCTAGAGCGCCCTTCATCTTTCTTAAATCTTCTCTACAGTAAACTGAGAGAGAGAGACAGTATTTTGATTCTCCTGTACGTTGTGTACATGTCAAAAATTATTAATAAAAATCTTTGAATCTTGAATGTTTTAATCTTGAAAAAGCTTGGCAGTCAAAATTTGGTATCTTGTCATTTCTTTAATTAGTCTTCAGGAATAGTTCTCCAGGCTTCTTCGTGGACATTCAAAGCTCTTGAATGTTGGCGACCGTCTGTTGAGTTCCCTGTCAAGATGATCCCACAATAACAATAATAACCTCAATAAGATTACTCTAGAAACTCACAGTTGTACCTCTCTGCTGACTCCTTCTGTAGATACTGAGCCAAAGATGTGAAATTTGGCTTCATGACAGCCACCCTTTCCCTGCGACTCATTTCTGATGAGACTTCAGTGAACAGTAGATGGATCAGCTGAAGGGTTAGATGCATCTGTTAGGTCCTGTGTCAGGTCTTTTCTGGATGTTTTTTAATTTCTTAAAGATGTGACTTTCAGATACTGTTCATCTGCTTTAGATTGTTTGTTTGTTCAGCTTATAGCTCTAGGAATTACCTTATTGGTGCAAAAATTTTATTTAATGGCAGTCGGACTGCGTAATCTTTGGTATTTTCATAAATTTGGCAAAAAATATGGGAACAAATGATGTGTTTTTGTGACCGGCTAGTAACCTAAAGTTAGTACCTAAATACCTAAAGATGCACTTTAAAATTGGTTCCTTGCTATGTCGTCTGTTATGTGTATATACAACTGTGGTTGATTGATTGATTCAGAGATCAGTGTTAAGTGGCTTAAAAGAAGAAGAAGAAGAAAATAACATTCAGGCCAGGTCAGAGAATTGGACTAACAGTGAAAAAGCATGTAAACGTAAATGTAGCCTGTAAAACAAATAGCCTGTAAACTGCATTTATGTTGTAGCTGGTTAAACTGGAATCAGTGTAAATTCTACTTACTGCAGGGCAGCATAATCTTTAAAAATCCTTTAAATTAATTTGAATGATAGCTTTATATGTTAAGGTAACTATGCACAGTAAATTTCTTCTCATTATTCACAAACCCTCCATCTGTAGGAGCTAGCAGGAGCAATTATCATCTCATGCTGACCCATACACAAACATGCTGGCCTCTCAAACAATGTTGTTTACAACAAGTGCAAATCCAGGCTGTGATTGTAACAGAGTTGGCTCAGAGTGCCTGTTACTGGGCGCCAGTGAAGAGCCGCATGTCAGGCTGAGAGGGAGCAAGAGAGGGAGAGGCAGTCTAATCCAATGAATGGACAGTTATTTATGAGGAGGGAGAAGGGAAAAACACAGGCAGGTGGGAGGACGCTGTGCTTCAGTGGACCTCAGTAATCCTGACTTCATTATTGCTGTACTGTGATGTTCTGCACGAGGAGACAGCTTTAGGCTTTCAAACTACTCTGTTTCCTCTGCTTGCATAGTTTCATAGTACAGAGTTTGAAAGGGCTACTTCAGTGCAACTATTCATGCCAGCACACTCAATCTACACTTTTTGCCATATTCATATTCTTTTTTGTGGTTATATTCGTAAACAATTGTTTTCATTTTGTGGCTTTTTTAGTTGTGACTTCTCTTTGGACGCTGTCGCTTTTTGAGAGAGTGAGAGCGGTGCCACAGCCCAGCATCACAGTGGAGCAGTTGCTGTTGGCAGTTTGAGACGAAGTGGGGCATGGAAATATTGCATACGCCTCCTGTATGAATAAGGGAGTTGCTTTTGTTAAGCAACCTGAGTTGGTTAATCAACTCACTCATTTCAATAAATCATGAGCTCATGATTGCTATACCATCCACCTGGATTACATCGTCAGAAGTTCCACCCTTTCTATCTAATGAAGCACTGGCACAGGAGCTTAAGTGCCTCAGATTCAAAACTGTGAGTTTAGGGTGTAGGGACTCCAAACTTAAACGCCTTTAGAATAATTTCAAGATAGTTAGACTTCACTAATGTTTCTTATTTTCAGTTTTTTCGTGTCTGCTTTTCTTCCTTTTCTCAATTGCTAAATTTAAAGGTGACCTCTTTAAATATAAATTTGGGGGAGGGATGCACAGAATAGAGCTTTGATTACAGAACTTGAAGACAAAAGAAGCTAGATGTATTTTTTCTACAAGAAACCCACAGTGATAATTTTATGGAAATAGAGTGGAGTGGAGTTTCTGCTGGGCACAGCAATGTATTTTTAACTATGGAACAAATTTCTGCGAAGGGGTCGGTATTTATTTTTGGCCCACTTTGGACATACAGCTTTTTGGCAAGTACAGAACATATTAATGGTAGAATTTTACAAGTAAAAGCAGAAATTCAAGGTGTTATCATCATGATCTCTGGAGAGCAAAGAAAAATGGGTTTCAATCTCTAATTACACGGTGGGAGGAAGGGAGAGCTCAAATCAAAGATATCTGTCAGCGATACACTTATAGATCTGCTGATAACATTAGGAGGGTAATTCAGAAACAGCAACAGGAAGAACAGTGTTTCCAATCAGTCAGTCAGAATAGTCAGCAGGATTTATTGTATCATACAAAGATGGAATTAAGTTATTTTCTTCAGGAGAGCACTAAAGGGGCTCTAATTCAAGCTCGCTTTACCAAGCTTAAGGACATGGATGTACCAACAACATTCTTTTTCACTTGGAGAGGTCAGCAAGTCACAATGAATCCAGCAGATTCAGTAGAGACTACCGTTGCTGTTTTGTGGAGAACAGCGACTCTTTTATGCATCGAATATAAAAAAAAAAATTCAAAGGTGTTATCTAACAGACTTTTAAGTTCCGGAAGATAAGTCATATTGTGTCCCAGCCAGATCTATGTTAGAAAATGTATTTATTATGAGAGATATATTTAATGTCTGCAAGACATATGACCTAAATGTGGGGATTGTGAAAGCTAGAGTAAATGGTTTTACTTTATTGGTTGGTAAATTGTGTACAGTTGACATTCCAACCCTGCCAGGAAATTTATGCTTGGGAAGGAATGTAATAGGAATGGTGGGGCAGGGATAACTCGGTAGGTAGAGTGGTCCCCCCCATGCTTGGAAGGTCAGTGGTTCGAATCCACTAAATGGCTACCTGAGGTACCCCTGAGCAAGGCACTGTCCCTGTACACTGCTCCCCGGGCGCTGGATTGGTGGCTGCCCACTGCTTCACTGAGTGAATGGGTTAAATGCAGAGATCAATAAAGTTTACATCTTTATTCTTATTAAAGCATTTATAGGTAATGAACATTTTCAGAAACAGAACTGGAACGGGGTGCAGGAGAAAGGTTGTCTAAATGGAAATGACTGCTACTCCGGCTGTCTGACACAGAAAGAGCTCTGGTTGCCAACAATCTGGTTGCCTCATCCTTGTGGCACAGGCTTCGTGATGGCCTCACCTGCTGGGCTCACTGAAGATGTCCAGCATCTTATTGTGAATTTCTTCTGTTCTAGGCGGCACTGGCTAAAGGCACCTCTTTACTCTTTCTGTGTCAAAGGAAGGACAAGGACCCCCTCTGACACAAGACTGGCCAAGACTGCTGCATTCAGATTGCAAACTGCTCAGAAGCTGCTTTATGGATGCATTGGAAAGGATGTGCAACGTTACCAACATCAAGTCCGTTAGAATCTTAAAAAGGATTCTGGAAGAAGTCAGGCAGTCCCTTACCTGTGCCGCTGAGAGTGTTTGCTGAAAACCGTGCTCTAGCTGACCAGTGGAATTATGAGTACATATTTCCAAGACTTTCAGTCACCCCAGCTTTTAATAGTTGGTGTGAGGAGTGTGAACCGCTTCTTTCTTTGAGAACACCTGCATCAGGTGTTCTCACTCCATGTGGGAAGAAGTATCTGTATCAAAGTTGTGTAAAGGTGCTGAATATGTGCTCTCTGGCTGGTGTTAGAGAGTCGAGGAAAATGCAGGTTTTTGCTTCAGACCTTACCCCTAAAGGCAGATGGAGGGTCCTGTATAAGCCACCTATAGAAAAACACATTGGTGACCTTCGGTGGAGGATGGATCGATAGCTACAAACAGGCTCAGAGCTGCATGACGAGTGAAAGTGGAGCATGCCTTATAGTGTTACTTGTAATTTACAGATGTTTACAGATTTGTGACGTGTTAGAAACGTTTTATGTTCACTGGGGGAAGATCAGGAACTAATGTAGCATTTTTAGATTATATTACTACTCTTTGTATAGTTTTACAAGTGCACAAGGATTTAAGTGTGTGCATGTGTGTTTTAAGCTCTTTCCTTCTTTCCTCTTATTTTCTTTCTGGCTTTCTTCTCTGCCTCTGTATCACCTTGGTTTAGGACGGAGCTCGCTATACATCATCCTGTCCACTGGGGGCATATTCCTCCTGATCACCCTGGTGACAGTGTGTGCCTGCTGGAAACCTTCCAAGTGAGACCTTTTCTTTTTGTTCCCCCCCTCCCAGTCTTTTTTCTTTCCCCTGCTGCTCTGTTTCTTCCTCTCCTTCTTTCTTTCCCCCCTCTTTCTCTCATTGGCTTTGATAGTGCACTTGAACATGTGGCTAGAATCTCAAGTAGCTCCACAGTCTCTAGACATTTGGTGGGAAAATAGTACAAAACTGTGATCTGCAGTATATATAAAGGCGTCTTTTAAATCAGTTGATTGTTTTCTTGTTTTGTTTTGTTGATTTATTTTGCTTTAGGAAGAAGCACAGACCTGTCCCCCAAAGAGCTCCCGTGTATGTGGAGCAAAGTGAAAATGGCCATGATGGTGAGCAGCAGTTATAGTTCGCAGTCTATTAATTGTGTACAGCACTTTCATGATGTTTGCATCACACTGTAGGCTAATATTTAAATTGTAACAGTCAGGATTGACATTGCATATTACGAAGTTAAAGCTAAAAAAAAACTGGGACTGCATGATAATACTCATACATCTTTTACAGTTGATGTTGTACCCAAACCATCTACACTTGGTCGAAGGAGTCCTATGCCTCTTTACGTTCTCAATGAAGATGTAAGTCCTTCTTTCATCTGGGGAAAAACCTTTCCAGCAGCTCTGCTACTAAACTGTCAGTTGGTTAATAATAATTACAACCTCGTACAGTCACGACTATGAACATAGTCCAGCTGATGTTCTGCTACAAACTATGTCTTGATTACATGAGAATCACCGATGAAAGCCCACAGCTGTCACACATGTGTCATCATCTTATTTCAGGAGAGCCTGGAGCGACTGGAAGAATGCTCTGGCAATGCTATGAGCCAATCAGAAACGAGTCTCCCCGCTACCTACGCTTCAGTCCCGCCTCCTTCCTCCCACAGAACTGATCGACCAATCTGGTCCACCCCACGCAGATACCCTCGCAGCTCCTCTCCACTCGCACAACCACTTCCACAACCCCTTCCAGGTTCCTCCCTACGCCCTGTCCGCTCCCCTGCTCACTCCCCGGGCTCATCTCCACGCAGTTTCAGTCCTGTGAGAAAGGTCCGTCCTCCTGTAGGCATCCCAACCGGCCACCTGCCTGTGGAGGTGGAATGTGCAGACACCAGCGATCAGACTCACACCCCACCACAGCACTGACAGCTACTCATGTTATGTGATGTACATGTATAGTTTGTTGGTTGTGTTCGGCCATGAGAATAATGGATCTGATGCACTAGGGTAATAGATGAGTTCACTTTCAGCTAACTTTCTGTCTTCCATTATTTATCATCTATTTCTCTGTGGCTATGCACAGTGTTTCTCTGGTCCTTTCAAAATATATCCTCTCACAGGAAAAGTTATATCCTGTCCACCAGCATGTAGTATATAATGTATATGATGCTGAGACATTAAAGAGTTTCTGGGTCTGATATATATTTTGCTCCTTGTTGAGTTATTATTGGGAAGTTTAAGATGTGACTGTACAGTTTTTGTTTGTTGTTATTTTTCTTTAGTCAGTTAAAAGCACACCCTGTATCCTTATGCCACATTAGGTCACTGTGTAACTAAGGTAATAAAAATTATTTAAATAATTTGTAGTTTGTCAGCAAGCGATCCTTTTATTTCTATCAAAATCATAACTGCTACAGATGTTCACTCTTCTTTTATGTCTTGCCTGATATCTACATAAACACTTTATTGTTATGCTGGCTACACACGGCACAGAAGAAATAAAGACACACCTTCCTCTTTGTCTTTGTAAGGTAGCTGAACTCGATGTACCGTTCTGAATATTAAGTGCAATACTTGTCCGCTCCATTAGGTGTCACTCAAACATTTCCTTGAATACTTGAGTTTTATGCACTCTGGCAGGAAACAATTTAAATAGTACAGATTTACATCTAACTGTATTTTATATGATCTGTTTTTCATGATAGTTTGCTTTTTTTATCTTTGTGGGTTTTTTGTTTGTTTGTTTGTTTGTTTGACAAACTCATGAAGACTATTTTGCCCCTTTGTTTTGCCTAATATTGGCAAGTGCAGGTGGTACAGTGACAGCGACCTTTGTTTAACCCATAACTATATCTGCTTCAGGTATGAATAATATGAGCTAACTGACTTTAAAATGAGCTATTTCAAAAAGGAACTTTTAATTTATGTAACATAAATCATATTTTCCTTGAACCATTTGTATCACATTTACCCTTTGACTCTCACTTTGAATAGGTGAAGGCTGCATTACAGACAGGCATGCAACATACATGTACAGAATAGCCACGGGAAGCTTCACCAACGCTGTGAGTTCAACAGATGTGATGATGCTTTTAGTTAAATGCACTTTGCAAGATTTACTTATAAAGGTAAAAAGGTCTGAAAGGAGAAAATTAATTTTTGATCCTGGTGATGAGACTCGCACACACAGAATAAGCGGATGTGAGCTTGTGAAAGTGTCTACAAACACATGCAAACAAAGTATCCCGGTTTATCACTATTATCAAGATAATGTGATCCCTTCAGAGGCCCAGCTGGGCATCTTTTGTCATGAAAATCTGCATGATTTTACTGATTGCTTTTGAACTGTACCTTCCCTCACTGAAGGTGTGAGTATTATGGTTGCATAAGCGAATCAGGGGCCGCCTGTTTTGATCTGGGCTTCGTGGTCTTTGTTCTGTTTGAAACACCATTTATCACTTAGCAGGCAGGCTCATGAATACACATGCATCATGGGATTACGCAGCGAGAAGAATACATGTGCATAATCACATGTGTGTTACAGTAAATGGAAAATGAAATATCCTTTGGTAGTGAGAACAGGCCGTTTTTATTCAGCTGTGTACTTTGATATCACATATTGATTATTAGTAGCACAGTCTGTCCCATCATCTTCCACCTGTTCTCCAGTGGTTACAGAAGAGCTTAGAAGTCAGAGCAGTAATTAACCTCTGGGGAACAGCGACCCGTCTGTCTGCAGAAAGCATGTGTGTGTTTGTATATGCAGTAACTGAATAGAGAGGATGTGTGAAGTTTTCCCAGTTTATTGAACGACCACCTCCTGCTGCCTGACGGAGCCTCTGTTTTTTAGCACCTTTCTTCACACCAAGCAGTCAGTGTGAAATTCTCTGTGGAGGAAGGTGACATTTTACTATTGGAAAGTTCTTATCCAGCTTTTTTTCTGAATAGGCAAAGATCTAGTGAAGTACTGACTTTGGCTTCGATATACACAACTGTGCAAAATTCAGAAGGTCTTTCAAAGGTTGGACATTGTTTTTTTTTTAAGTCAGTTAACACGGACCTATGAATGATTCAGGACACCTTTAAATCTAAAAAAGACATCTAACTCAAGGGACAAACAAAGAAGCAAAGAATCGATTTTACATTGACATTCTTAAGTGAGGGAAACGGGGAGAAAAGGTTGAGTTTGCCAAATTACAGAAGAACTGGACTGAAAATCAGCAGTTACAGGTCTCATAGCATTTTATAAAATTTTCATTTACACAGTTTGATCCATAATTTCTTGGATAAAGACAGTTTTTATAGTTTTGTGTCTGTACGGGACCACGGTGGATTTTAAATAATAAGCACGATGGGACTGAAGTGCTCACTTTCAGTTTGAATTTAAGGGGTTTAACACCATTTGATTTTATTTCATTTTCTTGCATTCACTGTTTAGGATTTAAAGTCAGACATGTGACAGCCTGGCGACCTGTCCAGGGTGTACATTGCCTCTCATACTATGGCTGCTGGGCTTCAGCCCCCCCATGACCCTGGATGGATGGATGGATGAATGGATTTAAAGCCATTATACACAGTCCCCCATTTTCAGATGCTCAAAAGTAATCAGACAATTGACTAACAAGCAGTTTTATGCCCAGATGAAGATTATTTTATGACAAATGAAGCAAACATAATGGCTTGGCTTACTTCAGTCCAAGTCCACACAACAGTGGTGCACATTCTTAACTAGATTTATTTTGGAGAGGCTCATGAAATATTTTGCTAAAGATTAAGAGAGCGTTTCCCAGCAAATTTAGAAAATAAATCCATACAATCTGTTCTGGCTTCTGTGAACCACTTTCCCCTTTAACATTGCAGAGTTTCTGTGACCCAAAGAGTCCCTGTTATCTAAAAGTATACAAAAAGAGATCAGAAAAGATAAGACAAGAATTTAAAAGATGCGACAGAGCTTTATTTATTTATTTATGTGTCATTCCTCCACTCATAAGCCCTAGAATATATCCCGCAGCTCTTTGGGCCTCAGTAATACTTTTGATACTGCTGGATTAAAATACATGTTTAACATGTTTGATAATTAATGCATCTGTTCTTCTTTACAACAGAGCCGTTTTGATTTTAACTACTTTGTCCTTCAGGGTTATATCTGCTTCTCTTTCTGAAGTTTTTCACCTTGGAGCATTTGCAGTGAAAATCTACTTGTGCAGTATAGATAAACAAACTACAACAACATCAAAACTTAAATCAGAAATGCACTACATGAAATGCATCAAGCCTGGTCAGTCAATCTTTTACATGGCCTAAATGTGAAAAAAAAAATGTATGAAATCATTGTTTTGTAGTATTTTAGTGTTGCTAAGAAAAATAAATGTGCCTTGAAATCTTCCCAAGTGCCCTTCTGAACTCATCTGACCAAACCCTCTGCAGGACCTGCCATTAAAAATAAAGAAGATGAGCCGACTGAGAGGAGGAACACACACGCTCACACATATTCACTAACACAGCACAAACAAGCTCACTGGCCGACTCAAAGAACAAGGTCATTTGAAAATACACCCCTCCTTTGTTGGACATTTAGTCCCCTTGATAAGATATACTTTTCTAGGATTTTCCACGTAACCCTGAGTCCCTAATCAGAGTTTTGTTTGAGCCCTGTGTGCCTTTTGGCCCAATAACAACCGCTGTTGTTATTGCAACTGTAATGTAATTTTTCAGACAGGAGTGGCATAAATAAATTATCTTCAGTATCTGATGATGCTTTTGTGTTTTCCTATAATTTTCAGGGGATTGGACGTTGTAGATAAGAGGTTCAGGTAAAAGCCCCTAAAAGCTCCACGCCACTTAAGTTCCATGGCAACCAATACAAGTACCAGTTATCTTCATATTACTCCATACCCCTCCAGCTCCCTGACATGTACCCTTCCTCACCAGCTTCGTCGCTCCCAGCCTCTCTCTCCTCCTCGTAGCTTTCCCTTTTGCATGTGCATCGATTGTGTCTGAGCATGTGCGCGTGCATCTGCATGTGAGTCAGCTGCATCCTCAGCACCTGGGTCATTACTTCCAGCCTCCGCACGGGAAGCTTCACTAACGCTGTGAGTTCAAAAGATGTGATGACGCTTTTAGTTATTGCAACTGTTTTAATGTTAAATGTTTCTGTTTTATTGGAAGATAATTTAAGTAACTATTTGACTGTGTTCATTTTTGTTTTATACACAATTTTATGTTTTTCATAGTGATATTTTGTATCAGTACTGTTCTGTTGTGACCATTTTTTTTTGTTTGTTTTGGTTTTTTTGCTGTAAAACTTGTTTTTTGGTAACTATCATGCTTTTATAAGCTCTGCAGAAATACCCTGGTGGTTCCCAGGTTTGTCAGGACTCCAACACAGAATATCTGTGGGTGTGTAAGAGAGGAGAGGGAGGCCAATATGGGTTCCAGCTCTTCCTCCTATGCCCCCAAAACTATTTACCTGGATGTGGATGGAAAGGTGCAGAAGGTGAGTCTAATTTTAAATATTTGCATTATCAATATTACGGATCCATTTTTCATTGGTTTAACTCAAACCCTTACCCCATTTCAGTGACTCGGTTTTTTATTATTCTATCGATTTTAGGATAATAATTAGAATTTCATAATAGGTTTAATTGTTAAAACAGCAATCGATAACTATTGCAGTTAAATGATTCCATTTATAATTCACCTCCTAGGCTTTCCTACATGCAAATTCCCAGTGGATACACTTCAGCTGAGGAGGAGCTAAAATTAGAGAGTGATGCTCATCAGTTTGCTTCACAGGTGTTAATGACAGACCCAAACACCTGTTTGTGAAGCTCTCACAAACCTTCGTTAATGTTTGATGTTGTACACAGAACACAATATAGATTTACATCTATCTATCTATTCAATTACATTAACATTTCAATAAGCAGGAATTGAGTTAATAATGGAGGGCGATGTAGAAACGGGAAAAAAAGCACAGATTTTCTTCAGACTCTTAATCATAACAACAGCAGCTGCCATGGCTAATGCTTTCAGTACACACACTGAGATTTGCTGATCTGGTGATGTAGAGTTCTTCTGGCGATGACATGTCTATTCAAAAGCCCCAAACTCACAGCCTGAGGCTGATTGTTTGTCTGCTACATCTGCTCACTTGAGATTACATGGATAGATGCACACACTTTTGACCACCAAGTCTCTAAGCAGATTTTGTAAACTTGGTGCTTGTATTTTACGCTTAAGTTTCATGAACTTAGCAAATTTATTTCTGCAATTTGAGATCAATAAAACCATAAACTTTATCCACCTTTTTAATGAACAAATTATTTTTTTTATTGTTCCCTGGTGTTTTTGACTTATTTAACTATTAAAAATAATTTACTCTTACCTTATGTTCCCAGGTGATGACACAGACACTCTAAAGCCTCAAGCTTCAACTGTTTGTGTGAATGTGTACCTGATACAAAAATGGCAGCACTTTTTTTAATGTTTGCTTTTGAGAAGACTCATTTTACATGACTGTAACTGACAACTAATTTATTTGATCTATACCTGAATATGAGAATAAGATGTGTATCTGAAAAAATAAACCAAAGCAGGAGCTGTGTTTACATCACAGGTGGTGTTCAGCCAGCATTGCAGCCCATGTGACATCAAGGAACTTCTGTGTTCATCATCTAACATTCCCAGGTTTGTTGTTTAGTCTTACTAAAGTTACAGAGGTTGAATTCAAAAACAGCTTTATTGCTGAGCTCTCTCAGAACACACTGAAAGTTGCTAAGCAGGAAATAATCCACATTTAATTCAACACAGGGAAAACACACACACAGGGATACTCAGACAAAATATACACACAGAGGACAACGAGGGAAAAAGGCCACAGGCGGGAACACAGCTGACACTAATCAGAGACTAATGAGACCAGAACACAATACAAAGGAGGCAGGAGACTATCAAAATAAAACAGGAAATAACACACACTGAGACCTAGACTGAGATACATGAACTTGACACAGGGACTGGCCCACTGAAAAGTTACCATGAAAGGATAAGGAAACCAGTTAGGAGACAGAGAGACCAGACAGACACTGAAATATAAAAAGGGAAACAAAGGATAATAAAACACGGAGACTAAACAGACTACAGCAGGGAGACGCTGATGACAAGACGGAGACGAGACCAGCAACAGACTGGACTTGAAAGGGAACTTAATGTAACAAAACAAGAACCACGAACAAGAAATAACAAACTGAAAAACAAAACTCAAGACTAATAAAGAACTAGAATATTAAAATCTCTTAAATCCAAAAGAATAAATCACAAGACCAAAATAAATGTAAAAACTGGGTCAAAGACCCAGGAACATGCCTGTCAAATTATGTCACAATTATGCTTTTTAACAGCAAATAATAGAAATATTAATACAATTAGTATATGTGTCTTACAAAAGGTTCAAGTTTAAACTTATTTCCACAACTGACACACAAAAATAAATAAATAAAGCTTAATTTTTAAAAGATTTTATACATATACAGTGCTTAACAAACTTACAAGAGCTTCACCCAATGTAAGAAGTGACCATTATCAAATTCATTTTTATATTTATGTAATGCTTAAGCCATCAATATATACCAGACTCTTTAATCTAAATTATATTCATAATGCAAAATTTGATTATTGTTATCCATGAATTTTCAAATGTATTGTTTACAAAAAAGCAGAAAAAAACAGTCTAGAGTGATGGATCAAATTTGGATATAAAAACATGGAATAGGCTTGTTACTTGCCTAATAGATTACATCATTTTGAGATTTAAACATGGTTTTGGCAAATTTTAAAATTGTGTTTCCTTGTTTTATAGCAGGAGGATAATAAACAATTAAGTATGTAAATTATAAAAAGTCAGTGTGACTCTCTTTCTTTTCCTCATCTTACGACAGGAACACTGCCATTATGATGGTGGATCCAGAGGGTGCCTTGGTCTCCATCGATCCAACCATGCCTACCAACTCTCCAAAGTATTGTTAAAGTATTGTTAGGCATTGGGATATAATTACTTTCGGGAAAGTAGCAGAGTAATCACGATCATTATCATCATCAGATCTAACTAGCTGCAAAGAAGCTTTCAATAATAGCCAGATAACAGTTGCTTCTCAAATTTGCATGAAGCAGTGTTTCTAAAATTGAAAAAGACTTTAAAACCTTGAGGAAAAGAAATAATAATAATTGTACATCTGATTTCCTCACAGCTCTTTGTACAAAGTTGTTCCACTGTCTACTCCTCAGCTCGGAGGTAAAGTGTTTCAACAGCTCGGTGTAATGTACATTGAAACATCACATGTTTTTCAAAGTAATCACTGTAACAGAAAGTAATCAATACCCAAATATGACAACATAATTGCTTATTGAGACTATACTGATGTTTGCAGAGAAGGAGGACATGTTTCAGAACGTGCTGTCCCAAGTCGCTGAGCAGTTCAGCAGGTAATGTCTTCATCTTTTATTCTTTCACACGTACCTAACCAGTGTTGGTCAAGTTACTTGAAAAAAGTAATTACTAATTAATGATTACTGACGGAGTCAAACTCAAAGTAATGTCAGTACTTCCAAGCTTTAAACGCTGCATGGTTGTACTCTCTCCCGCACTCCATATTATCCATTTCTGATCTACACACGTCTGTTGCAGCCCCGGACGTCGCACACTTGTACGTCATTGTCATGACACACTTACAAACAATCATGGTTTAGTAACGCAGTGTGCTTACGGGAAAGTAACAGTAATCTAATTACTTTTTTGAAATAGAAATCCCTTTCTTTACTCATTACTTGAAAAAACTAATCAGATTACTGCCAATACCTAACACACATATCTGACACCGTGGTATTTCACTGACAAATGCTCAGGCCTTAGAGGCAAGTTCAGTCAGTTAGTAAAAAGAAAAATACAGTTTAGTCAGGACCAATATAGTCAAAACAATATTGTCAGTTCCAGTAATTATGCACACAAATCAGCAGCAAGATCCATGGTGCATAACAAAGCAGGCATCAGTGACAGCAGATATCACACTGATAGTCAGAAATTGCATGAGGAGGAAGAAATAGGGTGGAGGCTGGTTGCAAAGCAGATTGTAGATATGCAAACTGTAGGCACACTAAAGCAGCTTAAACAATGTGCTCTGTATACTGATTTGCCGACAGGATGCATATATAGGCTGCATCGTCAGCTGATGTTGGCTTGTTTTCTTTATTTTTTCGTTCAATTGCACCACTTGAAATTCTCCATAAAATTCTCATATTGTCATTTGCCTTTCCCTCACAGAGCCTTTCGCATCAATGAGTTAAAGACTGAGGTCACCAACAGGATAGCCATGTTGGAAAAGAGGGTAGAGTGTGAGTGGTCTATTTAATACAACTAGTAATACGTTAATGTAATAGTATCGCTGTATGTATGCTTTTGGCTATGAAATTAAAACGATAAAATGCTTTTATAAGGTGTTGTAAGTACTTAAAGGTAAAATTGCTAGTCAACATGAAGACATTATATCATGTATGATTCAAGTTGTTATGATGTAATTATTATTGTTCTGAAATAAATGTCATATAATGCTTTCAATAGGTGTTTGTGCTTTAGCAGATAATTTTAGCATGTTCCTAGGTGGTTGCTAGGCAACCTGATAAAATCAAAATATCCGACATAGATAAAAACCTTAAGGAGCCTAAGATGTACTCGTGTGCCAAGTTTGGTTGCTCAACTCCTGATCATGTAGGTACTTGACAGTCAAAGGAACAAGTAGACAATCAAGCAAAGATTTTGTGTGTTAAAGGAAGATACAGCTGAGAGGATCTGAAAGGAAACATCATTTGGATTGACTATAACCTGCAATATTCCAGAGGGAACACATTCCTTAAGAAAATATTACTCTTCTTGTTTCAGTGGAGGGCTTGAAAGTAGTGGAGATTGAGAAGTGTAAAAATGAACTGAAGAAGCTTCGAGACGAAATGACTTCAAGAGGTGGTGGCAGGTGAAGTCTGATATAAAGCCTCTACAATTTCAAAAGTTATATCAAAAGTTAGTTAGTAAAAGAAAAAAGGGAATACGTCTCAAATTGTTTTCCTTCTTATCTCAGGGTAAATTGTCCATGTAAGTACAACTTCTCTGATGATGGGAAGAAGGTCACTCCAAGACGAGATGTCCCCAGTTACCCAAAGGTGTCTAATCTATGATAAATGTTTTCTTTGCTGTTGGACAAAGCACCCTTCTTAAGATATAATAGGTCTTTGATGATCTGATGGCTTTACTTGCTTGGCCGTTGCAGTACACGCTCTCTCAGGAGACTATTGAGGCGCTGAAGAAGCCAACGTTCGATGTATGGCACTGGGAACACAACGAGGTTTGTCAGTTTCCTTCAACCACTTTCACTGTGTCATCCAAATGACTGATGTTTGACTTCTTTTCTCTTTTCTTATTGCTGTAGATGCTGAGCTGTTTGGAGTACATGTACCATGACTTGGGACTGGTGAAGGAATTCAACATGAACCCCATCACCCTGAAACGCTGGCTGGTAATAAAGGACAGCAGGGGTATACTGGGTTATACTAAATAATGCAGAGAGTTCAGACACAGATTGAAAAAGAATTTTTAAAGGGCACAACCTATAAAATGCTTTTAATTCAAGACTCTGCAGTGAGCACAATGAATGAATAATTTTCTGCCTTTCAGCTGGCAGTTCAGGAGAACTACCGTAACAACCCTTTCCACAACTTTCGTCACTGCTTCTGTGTTAGTCAGATGATGTATGGCATGATTCATCTCTGCAATCTGCAGGTATGGTGTAGTTTGCGGGTGTGGATGTGTATACGCACTCATGCATTTCAAGTGTATAATTTGTCTGACTTTTCCAGCATTTATGCCATTTTTGCAAAATAAAGATCATTTTTATGATAATGATCATTTACATTTTGTAACAAGCTCTTTCATTTACACTGCTGACCAGGAGAAGCTGACGCTCACAGATATGGGCATTTTAATGACAGCTGCAGTGTGTCACGACCTGGACCACCCGGGCTACAACAACACGTAAGATTCGCTATTCTCTCTGTAGGGGGTGTTGATTGATAGAGCTGCACATACCTGTTGACCCCCGGTATATATATTGACATCATCTGCACAACACTTGTTGATGGACTGTGAAACTAGTTCTGCATGGAGAGAACTCGGTTATGTAAACATGGCAATTCATTTTTATCGTATTTGTTTTGGGCTGTGGATTTCAGGCAGGCGAGAATATCTCTTATCAGAGAAACTTCATGAGAATATCCTATCCATCCATCTTGAGTCCATCCATTCAACAATGTCTTCCATCTATCAGGTACCAAATCAATGCACGCACAGAGCTGGCAGTGCGCTACAACGACATCTCTCCGCTGGAGAACCATCACTGTGCCGTGGCTTTCCAGATCCTCTCTCTTCCCGAGTGCAATATCTTTGCGAATGTAGATCCCGAAGCATTCAAACAGATCCGAAAGGTTAGACAGGCATTCAAAACTATTACTAGTACAAATATATATTTATGACAAGCATGCCATTTCATTTCAATTCCTACAAACTTGCCACATATTTTCATGTTTCATGTATAAGCAGATGTCAAGTTTACTTTGACTTTGCTCTTATGCTTCCAGGCAATTATCGCCCTCATTCTGGCCACCGATATGGCTAGACACGGAGAGATACTAGAGGCTTTTAAGCAAAAAGTGGACAACTTTGACTTCACCAATGAAGAGCATGTGACATGCGTACGTAGCCTGTGCATCATGGAGGTCATGTTGCAACTCTGCTTGACATAGGCTGTTTCTTTTACTGTGCTTAACAGATGTGACCTCAGAACAAACAGACTCATAGATTGTACTGTAATTTGCAGAAGTGAAACTGGTTGTGTTAGTGTAATTGGGAAATTGGTTACAGAAATACAGTGAATGCTGAAAGACAAAAGTTTGCATTTTACTTTTATTCTCAGTTTGTGTGTGTTGTGCATGTGTTTCTACAAGTGTATGTTTGTTTTTTCAGCTGAAGATGCTTTTGATCAAGTGCTGTGATATTTCCAATGAGGTGAGGCCAACTGAGGTTGCTGAACCGTGGGTGGACTGTCTACTTGAGGAGTACTTTATGCAGGTGACGCCAACCAAAGCGCTGATGTTCATCAGTAAATCTGTGATCTAATAATGCCAAATTAAAGCAAAGAATGAATACACTGAACTTAATAACAATACTTTGACAAATTTGTTTTCCAGAGTGACAGGGAGAAATCTGAGGGTCTCCCCGTCGCTCCCTTCATGGACAGGGATAAAGTTACCAAACCCACAGCTCAAATTGGATTCATCAAGTTTGTCCTTATTCCAATGTTTGAGACTGTCATGAAGGTATAACTCTGTCTTTCCAGCTATGTTCAGATGTACAGTACTGTGCAAAGGTTTGATGAGGTTTCATTCAACCGTAGATCACTCAGTTGAGGAACCAGACATATCTCTTAGGTCTTGGCATTCAGATACTATTCATCTACTGAAGTTTGTTAGGCCTGTCACTTCTTTTGTCCTCCACTTGTCCAGTTTCTATTGCTCAAGATCACTTACAAAAATCACAAGAAAATTTGGCACCTAGGAAGCAAATTATAAAGAAATAACAGCTGGCTATTTTGCATAGTACTGTAAACAGATTATGTTAAATTTATACTGTGGTATTTTCCACTAGCTTTTCCCTCAGATTGAAGAACTAATGGTTCAGCCTTTGAGAGACTCTCGTGACCACTATGAGGAACTGAAGCAGATTGATGATGCTATGACAGAGGTAAAAACCTATTCTATCCCTACTCTTATCTATCTAGCTCTTTCTCTGACCTGACATTAATGTAGCAGCTAGCTAATGTGGCTATTTTGTGTGTTTATCACGATAGTGAATGGAATCAACAGTTTATAACAGTGGGGACAATGAAAGTTGTGGTTTGGGAAAGTAATCTAATTTTCTTTCTAGTTTAAAGTTAGATAGGTAATTAAATTTTCTTCTTTTCAGTAAATTTATTACAGCTAGCATACAGACACAGCTAGCTTGCCTCTGTTAGCTCGTTGCACCTGCCTACCTGAAAGCTCACCTTATACTTTAGAAAACCTTATATGGTTTATTATTTTTGAAACCATACAAAACAATGCCATACTACACTCAGTGGCCACTTTATTAGGTATACTCTGCTAGTACCAGGTTGAGCCTCCTTTTGCCTGTAGAACTGCCTTACGTTCAACAAGGTACTGGAAACAATTCTTATAACATCTTATGACATTTCTTTTTTTCATGTGCATATTCATGACACACTTCTCAAATACTCAGGCTGGTCTGACACCAACAACAGTGACACATTCAAATTCACATAAATCATCGTTGTTACTTATTGTGATGGTTGGTTTAAACTTCAGAATGTAATTTTCACTGCATCTACATGCCTAAATGTATTGTGTTACAGCCCTCTGATTGGCAGATTAGATATTTGTGGTAATGAGCAGTTGAACAGGTGTACCCACCAAAGTAGCCAGTGTGTGTATTTCTTCATTTCAGCCCTTACAGGCAAGTCAAATCAAATAATTTTTGTCTATATTGTCTATTGTCTGCAGCAGTATTTAGCCTTTGCATTAGTATCTACATGTAGACTGTTGAAGAAATCAACAGAGAAGTTGCTGAGTCTTGTATTGATATCATTTTTTTATAAGCAAAACTTCATATTGTGAGTGCAGCGTGATGCAGCGTGCAAGACTGGGAACAATACCAGTTGAGCATGTACTTGTCAAGCAATTAAAATTAACTAATGTTGCCATAACAAATTAGAGCTGGGGAAATTGGTAGGAATATCAAAATATGAGATATTCCTCTCGCACGAAAAAAATGAAAACTGGTAAACAAATTCATGTTGACGTCCACAGTGCCATTTAAGCTTTCCATGGGAATTACCGATCACTGCCAGTTTTCAGTTATGCAATGTGTTTCACACGGCTGTTGCCTCAGTTACACACACACACACATGCACACACACACAAATGCCTGCAGTAAGCCTACATTCATACACACACTAAAGAACTAAATGCTAACATAAAGGTGTGTCTTTTGTTCAATGAGGCACAGAAGAAAAAAACTGAAAATATGTCATTAGGCGGGAAGAAGAAGTAAGCTCTGCAGTGAGTGAGTACAGTGGTGTGTGTGTGAGTAACCGAGTCCTTGATTGTGCTTTAGTTCAGTGTTAGTTTCATGAGTGCTCTCTGTCTCTGCCTCTCTCCACAACTTGTCTGTAAACTGAACTCGATCTGTAAAAGGTGACCTTTAGAAATGTGCAACATTTTCATCACTTTGGATTCAGCAAGCACTTGATGTGTGAAAAAGTGTGAAGCTCTTGGCTGAACAGTATTAGAACAGATTACAATTTATTTTTAAACTGAGCAGGAAGAAAAAAATTTAAAATTAATAAAATAGTCCCTTTAAATTTAAGGCTTGCATATAAATATATTTTTCCATGGCTCAGATGATGAAACTAAACTGTTGAAATTGTTGCTCATCTATTTGTTTCTTTCACAGTGACAACAAAGAACAGTTTCTGTTCATGAGCTGAAACTTTAAACTGCTTTTTCTTCATCTCACATTGAGCTTTTTCACAGAAAAAGAACAAAGACTCTGAGTAAGTTTTGACTTTCCACAAAGGGAAGTCAATTTCTCACTCAAAGCTCTAAGACAACTTCTATCCGACTGACTTTTTCTGTGGTGGGTGATTGCTATCCAGAATGAGTTACTAACGAGTTCTTGTTAAAATCTAGTTTTTATTTTGGCCCTTTAGGTCCATCTGCCTCTCTCTACCTAATTACAGCCATTATTTCATTCCAGGGATCATCTTTTATGATCACATTCAGGACAGACTTAAAAAAGTGTGAGTGAGGCTCCAGTGAAGACATCCAGCACTATGTTCCAAAGATGACAGATCTGCTTCGTTACACTGCTTCGTTACACTCTGGACTAAAATTAGGCATCAAGGTGGCATATCTTGAACTTTGACTTCTGCACTGGAGGTTAAAGAGCGGGACCTGCTGATGTTTTTGTATATTTATAGACTTTATAATGCTGGCCCTAGTCATTTTCATAGTGTCGATCATTTTGAACGTACAATTTCTCCAAAGGCAAGCTTAAAGCATTATTTTAAGATTCATTTTGAAGTAGTTTACCAATATTTTTTTTCACCAAAATAAAAATGTTTTCTTTTTTCACTAAATTCTGGAGTAGGAAAAATAAAAAGCACCAAAGTGAAATTTTCTGTGTTTTCCTAACAATTTTAATCAAATAAATTCATATAGGGGTATGAAGTGTCCAGTGTTTTTCCTAATTGTTTACATATATAGCACCAAATCACAACAACAACAACAGCAATGCGCTTTTGCATTGTAAGTTAAAAGTCCTTCAATGATACAGAGAAAATCCCAACAATCAGATGACCTCCTAGGAGCAAATATTTTATGATAGTGGGAAGGAAAAACTCAAACTCCCTTTTAACAGTAAGAAACCTGATCCAGGAAGAATCAGGGTCAGGGAGGGGCGACAACTGCTTTAATAAGTGTGGGAAGGAAGACAAGATAAGACACACTGTGGAAGAGACCAAGAGATTAATAATAACTAATGATTAATTACAGAGTAAATGTATAAACACAAAGTGAGTGAAAAAGAAACAGTGCATCATGGGAAACCTCCAGCAACCTAACTTCTGCGGTGTAACTAAGAGAGGATTCAGGGTCACCTGATCCAGCTCTAACATATGTTTTATCAAAACAGACATTTTCAAACTGATCTTGAAAGTAGTTAACGTGGTGCTTTGGGTGTCTGCTTCTCAAATCCAAACTGGAAGCTGGTTCCACAGAAGACAGGCCTGAAAGCTGAAGGCTCGGCCCTTTTACTTTTAGATGGCAAAAAAAAGCAGTCTACTAACTTTATGTAGATTTGTTAGAGAAAAGTTAAAGAAAATAAACCAAATGAGCCTGGTAAGGGCTGTAAAAGTGATCATGAGTCGGATTTTGGTATGCAAGATGTAAAAATATCTGCTATAATACAGTTTTTATTTATCTATTTATTTGCAACATTACTGCACATTAAATACACCTCATGCACAAGGACAGTAACATACTGAATTAAGTTCATATTTCAATAACTATGGTCAGGAATGCAAATCCAAACTTTCTCACAAAGTCAGCTAATGAATAACATGACATGATGACATTTTTCCTAACTTCTAAGTCTGCTTAGTTTTTAAATATTCTCAAATTAAAGCACATTAAAGAAGTTATACATAGTTATAAATCAAAGGCTTCTGCGACACCTATCCCTGAATTATTCCTGTTGTTTCATGAAGCTCTGTGCAGATATTTAAGTTGTCCTCTCTGCCCATCATCCAGATTGAGTGATATTTTATTGCCACATTTTAGACTCTAAAATACAGTCGATGTGTGTTGAAATATGACTAATTGTGGAGTTGTGTACGACCCAAAGGTGCCAATTATCTCAGCCCAATTCACGCCCTCTCGCTCCACAGTTTCCCTTCGAGCCTACTTTTTTTAAAAACTTTTTTTAGGGTACTATGTTGCCAGTCACTTGATTTTAGGCCTCATCTGCAAGCTTCATTTGACACATACTGAATACCACCTACATAGCTTTGATGAAATCACATAAATAATACAGAGCAACTCACAGCATCACTCACCAAAGAAATTATTCATGCTGCATGTTTTTTAGGTTTGTTTGTGCTGTTTATAAGAAACGTCAGGCTACCAGTGTATACCTGAACTCAATCAATGTCCATTCAGCAATTTACTGACAAATAATTGGCGAGTACTTTTTGGATTCATCTAATCTTTCGTGTGCACTCCAAAGGAGCTGATTATCTCAAACAGTAGAACAGATGTAAGTGTTGCTGCTGGGATGAGAGAAAGCAGGTAAATGACTTGGGGATGTGTCTCATTTCAATGGATGTAATTGCCCCTCTACATTCTCCATGTAGCGTGACAGAGTGTATTGACATTAACCTGCAGGAATGCTCAGATCATGAAAGGATTGTGCACTGCACTCTCCTGCGTTGCCTCTGATTGAACCACTGCAAGCAATAAATAAAAGGAGTGACTGTCTGACACGTTGAGACAGTGTGAAATACTTTTTCTATTATTATTGTTATTCTCTCAGTCGCTTCCTTTCTTATAACAACTGAATGCAAAAGTTTTGGTTAAATCCCTTATTTTGCCCATACATGACTGACGACATAGTTGAACCTTAACCAAATCTACTAAACTTATCATTCAGTACACTATTAGATGTTTCCATGACTTCAGTGCTAATTAAAGTAACTGATATCTAAAAGCCTTTATACATTTTCTGCGCCTGGAGGCTGGGCGTTACATCGTGTTTAAGTCTCACAGTACTTGAATGGGCCTTTTTGTTGATGTGAAAGTAAATACTGTGTCTTTCTAAAACACCTCGAACGCAATTAAATGAGTAAATGTTTAACTAATCTTAGACTGCACTTGCACAATATTGTTTCCTTTAGTTGTTCCAGCCTTTCCTGCAATATTGATTCTTCTTTTCTTCTTCTTTAGATTTTTCTTCAGGTTCTCAGCTTTTCCTCTGATTCTTCTTTTTCAGCTGCTTCTTCTGATTCTGCTTCTTCATTTCTCCTTTTCCAGATTCTTTTGCTTTTGCTTTGCACTTCTTGTTTCTCCGCATCTCCTTTTTTTGATTCTTCTTTCTTCTTCATCTTCAGCAGATTTTATCTTCAGTCTTTTTTGGATGTTTTGAAGATTGTTCATCTTCTTCCATCTCAGCCTTCCTTCTCTAAATTTGGTTTCAAACTCCTCAACCCAAGCTCCTATATACTCATTTCTAACCCTGTCCTTTCTGGTCAATCTGAACAAAACTTTTAGCACCTAGTTCTACCACTTCCCGGACAGCCTTCAATCTTTTTGTCAGCTCGACTGTCTCCAAACCATACGTCATAGCAAGTCTCACTATCAATCTTGCAAACCTTCCCTTTGACTTTCACTGTCTTTCTTTCCTTGGTAGAAAATTTGTACCAGTTTTCAGTGAAATTAGCACAATTTCTGTTTTCTACCTGTTTCTTCACATCAAGGAGTGACTTATCCAGTCAGTTTGTGTTTAAATCCATTTGAGTCAATGTTGATTCTACCACCTGGGGTGCAAATGGTGCCAAATCTTGGAATACTACACACAGTGGCTTTAATTTTCATTATTTTCATTATCTATGATTTTGTAAATCAGTGCAACCGTATCTAAGACAATGTCAAAAAAGGTTATGAGCTGAAAATTTAGCACTTCCCGCAGCTTTATCTCCAAATCTCCAAATCATGGATCACAGCTGCTCTGGTGGTCTCACAACTCCTGATCTTTTAGCAAAGGGAAAGTTCAGGAGAAACTAAAAGGTAATTTGATCCAGCTCAAGGTTTCGAAGCTAGTTTTATCACCACATATCAGATCAAAGACGATGTGAGAAAAAAGTATACAGGAATGTTGATTAGAATTGATAAAAGATTTATTTTGTGAGGCAGCACAGAGCAGAGTGAAATCACGTCTGTGGTAGCAGGGTTATTGCGCCCTCGGGGTGTTTTTACTGTGTCATTAGCCTGTTTTGACTTGTTAATAATGGAAATAGAAATGGGTGCAGATTGATCAGAAAACTTTGCCTTGTTTATTACTATAAGGGCTTCAAGAGGCTCCAAAAGAGCTCTTTAAGTTGCATGTTTGTTCTGTGAGATACTCATAAAGGAGACAGATTTACAGATGCAGTATGTCATCCTCAGTTTTGTGTCATCCTTTTCTTACTCACTACTTTCCCAAGTCAATACACCGTGGAAAATTCCTCCCAGCTTGCACCCATCCAGGGGTTAAGGTAAGGGCATTTGTGTGTGGATGTGTGTTTGGGAAGCCTTGAAGCAGGAAGTGAATGATCCACCACACAGTTTCATGGAAAACACTAATACATAACTGGATTGCATGGAATTTTTTTTTTTTTAAATGCTACCTGGCTTTTTTCTTTCCTTACTGCCCCATTTATCCATTCTTCACCATGCAGTTCCAGGTTGTCGGGCAGTTTCATAAGAATCTGAAGAAGGTCAGTGTGTGACCGGACAACAAGGCAGCTCAGACTTGTTTTTTGAGCACACACATCCAGACAGTTAAAACATCATGGCTGTCCCATTCTTCTGACTCCCACATTCACAAGAACGCCAAGCTCCTTGCTTGACCACTGGACTAGAGGAGACAAGCTAGATTTACTGAAGACAGTTACATCCCTTCCAATAATGCTATGCAGTCAAAGGTCAGGCGTGACAGTCAGCCTTAAATTCTGGTCCTGCATTTTTGTGTTAGACACTGAACTGTGGGAGAGTAAACAAAGAGCTGTGTCAGTCAGTGTAAATCTGGGCAACAAAAAAACCAAAAACAGCCATGGTTGGAGGGAAATCTGTAAATCTGTTTTTTTATTTAGTTTTCTTGTCTGACAACTTAGGTGTGTTTAAATACAGCACGATGTAATGTATTGCATAAAAACCTAAATAAATATCTACCAATGTTTTCCTTTTTTGTAATGCAAGATGAAAATGACTGCTTTTACATGTGTGTTATGATTCACAGATCATGGTGGCTCTTTAAAGGCATGAAATCTACGCATGCAAAACTATACAACAACATTTTACTACTTTATGATTCACACATCTTTATTCCCACTCCTGTGTGGAGAAGCTGGCATCACCAGTATGGGAGAAACAATGATTTTTTTTTTTTCATTATTGAAAAACTCCTCTGCTATTTTCTCTCGAGCCATCCAGCGCTCTGATTAGATCTTCTGGCATGCAGGCTCATGGCCCGGGGGAGTTAAAGGAATAACTTGATCCAAAACCTCACAGGTTAGCTTCTTTTACAAGCTACGACCTCACACATTCAGCCAGAGGCCTCTGAGACACCTGCACTACATCCTGATAAAACAAGTCTTAAATGTAACTTTTCCATGAAGTGTTGTCTTCAGAAACTGAAAAAATAAAGAGTTGTTACTATTATTAATTTGCAGTTGCTGCATTACCAAAATGATTTCGAACTTGCAACTTGAGCAACAAAAGCAGACGTTATTGGCATGTTACTCCGTTTTTATTGGCTGGTAAAATAAAAATTGCAAATTATATAGAATGTGTAAAAAGATGGGATTATAGTACTAGAGGTCAGAAGACATACTTTTAACCAGCTGCTCTCCATTGGAGTTGCTTTCTCATGTGTCATTCATCATAATTTCATTTGTCAACGCCACTCCATGCAATTTATCTCTTTTAGGTCACTCCAGACTTTAACTATCAAAGGCAGCTTTAGCTTGAGTAAATATTGGAAGATCTGATTTCCAAAAAGCTGTGCACATAGAGGCTATCTCAACTCAAGTATCGATTTCCTTCATACCAGCATCGTTTGGTTTGCAGTCTTGGCTTTCTGGGCTCCCACATGCAGGCATAACCTCACTGTTTAGCACAGAGTTCTTCTGTCTTGATACATGTTGTCAGAGATTGCATGGATTGCTTGTCTGTGTTTTTTTTTTTTGTTTTGTTTTTTGTTTTTTTTGGTCAGTGTTATGTAAGAATGTGAACTTTATACAGACTTTGGACCTTTGCATAGTTGCAAATGTCATATGTGCAGAGCGTCTACAAAATAAATACAGAGAATACAAAGAAATATTGCAGTCAGCATTTCATATGCATTACTGACAGAAGAGGAGTTGTTTTGAATTTCCAGACTTTCTGTACTTTAATTAAAAGCTGGATGCAAAAAAAAAAAAGACATTGGAGTCATAAAAAACAGCTTTCATGTATTCTCACATTTACAATTTACAGTCCTCAAAAAATAGACATTTTACTGCCTGGTTGTTCTTCTTGGGAGGAGCACTTAAATTAATAGTTTCTCCCGGCAATTACAGCCCCAGACAAACACAAATGAAAGGCATGAATTCGAAAGCGCCAAGCAAAATAAACTGGTGTGATAATGTAATCATATTCATTGTTATTGAATAATTGAAAAAAAAAAAAAACAGATCCATTTATCAGCTGAAGTGGAACTGATTGGACAGGATTTTGTATTTTTGTTTATGTGCCACACACAGTTTGTCAGTAAGTAGTAAGACCAGTTGACATTTGGAAACGCTGATCCCAGCAAATGAAAGAGTCTGACAGTTCTCTAAGGGAGAGAACTGGTGGGGGTACCAGTTTGTTTACAGCGCGATAATCTGGAGCAGGCATCTTGATTGTGTGCTGGCAGAACATCAGCGGCCGTGCCGTGACTGCGGGAGCACGCAGCGATTACACTGGCCTCTTATCTGTATGAATAGCAGGCCTGTTACAGCAGAAAGCAGGCTTAATGAGAGATGAACATATGGAGTACGGTGACAAAAAAGGCCACCAGCCGGAAGTATCTTAAACTCCTGCATCAATAATCTGAGCCTGTGGCTATGGAAGTGGGTTAGGGCTTGGTTTAATTCTAATCACTATTAAAAAGATGATTTTCTACTTGTGTAAAGATATTGTTCCAAAATATAGTCTGGTTCTTGATAGGCCTGTATCACAGAAAACGATGCCATATTCCACACTTCGCAAAACTTCGCAAAAACAAAAGTTTGCTTTGTGTTTGCCCTCAACTGCTTAATTTCCCTGGTTACATGGGGACAGATACAGAACAGTATCTATTATGAATCTATAATAAACAATACGATTGAGTATGGATACTCCATTTAGCCTAATTTTGAACTTTTCGAGAATTTAACTTCAGAGCTGTATGTGAGAACACACATTTCATGTTTGCGATTGGACATTAAATGCACTTTCATGTACCCACATGAGGACAGAGCAGGAAATTCACACAACTCAGTATGTCCCCCATGTGTCCACCCTCCCATGCACTAGTATTTCCAGTAGTGAGGACCCATCTGTCTCCTGTTTGTTGCAATACATGTGAGAAGTGTGCGCAGCTTTTGGACTGTGTACCAACTTTGTTTTAATGACAATGCCTAAAGACTCTAGTCTTTTTGAAGCTGGTATCTTTCAAAAGCAGTATTATTGATATACTGAGACTGCACCAAAACAGTAAAGCTGGAAACAACAATGCTGAAAGGCACCACAACACAGGACTGCCTGAGCTGAGCAAAGCACTGCCTCACTGATCAAATGCTCAAGTTTCTGTTGACTTCAGCTTTCAGTCAGTTTATGTTAGTTCTAAACCCACATTTGTTTCATGTTTCTCACACAGCCTTTATGCTCTCATTCACATAATACTCAGTGTGACTTGCAGCCCACGATATAGCTCAGTTCCTTTCCTTGATTAGCAATGCTGGCTTAACTATCCTTTCTTTCAAAACTTTTAATAACCTTGGAAACACTGACAGGAGCTTCAGTAAAGAGAGCTTTAACCCTCTGACTGTTGATGAAAATATAAAGTTACTGCATGCTGGAGAATCTATGGCACTAAGTGACAGTGATTGATGCTTGTGTTTGATGTGCGTGTGGCGTGATAATTGCGTTGCATGTCACGATTAGCAAGTTGGATTTTACTGAGTGGGCTCATTCAGAGTAGATTTATATGCCAATTTTACTTTCTAGAAGAGATCCATCCAGCAAAATGGGTGATGCATTGCCTCAATTTTTAGAGTATCAGGCACCAGAGTCAAATATTACAGGACTGAGTTTCTTCAGTGCTTTGCTGGTAGTATCTGTTGATACAATTCTAAGCCACATTTAGCAGTTCAGATACAGCCAAATGAAGACGAAGGTAGTGGTGTGCAGTCAAACTGATTTTCAATATGGTATTAATCTGATACCCAGAAACACATACCAAACGCAGATTATGTAATGAAGATCAATGTGTTTCAGCGATGAATCATCATCATCTTGCAAATTCTGAACACATTTTAATGACAGCTTAATCAATGTGATTTGCACTTTTTATGATAATGAGTTATAAATAGATTCAGGCATTTCCATTGTCCATGTTTCAGGTATATTATATATTCTCATTAACAAAAAAAAGGGAGGAAAATAGAAGGTGCATCAAAAGATCTAAGGTGATATTATGTTCATGTTGATACAGTTGCATTTTTTGCTATATAGACTGCAAACCATTGCCACACTTTTACCTAGTGTGGCAACATTTGCATAAAATTATGTTTAATTGCTCAGGAAACTGGGTTTACTGATTCATGCCACTGCAAGCTTATTAAATACACCCCATTGTGAAGTTTTGCTTCCACACTGAAGGCCATAAGTTTAATGATTTAAATATTGAAGAGATCTTTGTTGCATCCTGAACAGATGTTCTCTGACTCATGTGAGCTGATGTGGGCTTTGACCAAATATCATCCACCATGAGGTTTCCCACCAACAACATACACAGCTCTAAATTTTACAACTTTGCCTATAAGTTTCCTTAAAGTTAACTTTCAGCATGGCATCTGATGTCTAACATTTGCTTATGTCAACCCTTTATTACTATATGATGATTACAGAAGGAGAAACAAATCTGAACAAGGTTTGGATCCATGGTTTAGCAAACCCACTGTTGCCGTAAGGTTAATTCCGTATAAAGTTGGTTGCTTTTCTGTTTGTAATCGTTCACCAGATGTGTACACAGATGTTAGAACGAAACACATTTCCTCCCCGGTTAACTAGGAGTGCATACAGTAGAGGCTCAAAGTATTTGTATTTGAATTTTCTGGAAACACAAAGAGCGGTAGCTCCACCTTTGCTGTTAGATCATAACAGCTTTAACCTGCCACAATGGGGAACGATAAATGATACGTTCCTACGCCTGTGTTTAAAGTGGGATTGTCTTTCATCTCCTGCTGGGACTCTGCCAGGAAAGATTCTCACTGTGAGGTTTAATGCTCCGAGCTATAAGCCCAAACATGTTTATTTATTTTTACAATTCAAAAGACCCTTCTCCCCCTCACCCCTGCTGTATCGCTCTCCTACCCCACCCGCCACCCCCTCTGTCATTAACTTTATGGGAATTTCCATGGAATTCTTTCTGAATATACAGTGAGTGATTGTGTGGGGATGAGGAACCGCATGCAAGGGTGTAATATCCTTCTCAGTAAGGCATGGGTTATGGGCCCCTGCTGATGATGACACGGGAACATCTGGATACCGGTGTGAGTGTGTAATGCTAAATAATGCAGCAGAATTAAACACCATCCAAACATTTATGTACTCAAGATTATGTAACATTAAATGTAATCACATAATGAAATCAACTAATGTCTGTGCAAATTAACTTACTAACAAACTCTCTCTTCTTCTTCAAGTGTTTTTAAGTAGCATGTCGCTGAACCTTTACATACGGTTTATGCTTCATGCTTCGGCCAAGAAGGCTGACATTGATAAATGGCAGATTAATCCTTAACTAATGTTTCAGACAGCAGTGAGAGTGGATGTTTTCAGGTTTTATAACACTCTTTTTTTGGAAGACATGAAAACATAACAGGGACAAAGATTTAAATACAGTTTGGTGAAAGTGAAAATGGCACGAACATTGTGGAGCTGTTGGAATTTATTATATGACCAGATATAATTATTACACCCATTAAACACTGTCTTCACTGTGATTTAAATCGTTGCTTAAAATCTTTATAACTACATTTATAATTATTGATAGTACTTGCTTATTGCAAACTGGTTTGTGCATATAAAACAATGTGTGTGGGACTTTCATGTGTGTTTCCCACACTCACTGAAATGGCAGGTCAGGTGCCTTTGTAATCTTATGGCCCTCCAGCCCCTCTTATGATCTTTTTTAATCTCAGTCAGTTTAATCTCAGAATAAATGGAGTCTAATTTTGTTTATTTTCATACAAACTGCAGGTTTTTTGCGTCTGCGTCAAAGCACCCTCTGACCTCTTTATGACCTCATTTCTTTATATACAGGGTATATGATCACTCTTGTGTGTTTTACTATTTCACTGTTTCGAGATTCCCCCATTATCCTTCAAACACCAGCATGTGTCTGCATGAAACCGGGAAAAATCTGGTAGGAACACATATAGTTCTACCAGCATCAAGAAATAAACACATAAAAAATACGCACATACATGGCATACACAAGTTTCACGACTCCCTAAAATGACTACCAGTATGCATTAGTTGATACTGGTGTTTGATCTAATATGACGCGGTAAAACATCCGAAACAGTATATTAGTAAAGCAGAAGTAATTATCATTGGAAATGGAAAATTAAAACACAAGCAGACTTAGTGCCACAAAGGCTCAAAAACAAAAGATAAACTTTTTTTTTCCAAGCTGGAAACAAAAATCCAAACAAGGAGAGTAAACTGAAACCAGAAACACAAAGACTCAGAAGTGGAGACAGATTCGAAGACCGCAGCGGACAGACTGGCAAACAGGACTGTACGTACACGGCACACTGACTGGGGAACAGGACACAGGTGAGGGCAGCACGCAGGAGGAAACAATTAAAAGCAGGTGGTAACAATCAGGGGAAGGCAAAAAAAGCAAATAAAAGCCCAAGAGACACAAAGAAAAGTAATTACCAAAATAAAGATACACATAGACGCACAAACACATAAACGAGACAGAGGGAATACAGACACACACCGTTTCTCATTTCCCAAATTACACATCCTGTCCTTAGCACCTCTGGTTTCTAAGTTATGAGTGGACAAAACAAGGAAGCAATACAAAAACAGAGTCCAGGCTTCCTCGCTTTGAGTCGACTGCATCATAAATTACTTTTCTGTGATGTACATAACAAAGTCATTACAAAGCAATGTGAGATTTTGAATCCATATATATCATTTCCTATATGTTGTCAATTCAATCGATGACAGTAGGAATTATAGTCACAGCTCTATGTAGCATCATTATCACTTTTTAAGATTAATCTATTGGTCTTGAAGAAGAGGTCAGAGGTCAAATGTCACATTGTATTTAATATGGTATTTTCTATATGTTGCCGATACACATCACACTAACAATCATGGTTTCAAAGTTATAAGTATTTTTAATCCGTTTTAACCAGTAGATTATTAAGTTGAGCTTGCCAAAAACATAACCTACTTGGTGAAAAATGACGAAATTAATATCATCTAGGAAATTCTACTATTTTCTGCTATTTCTGAATACTTGATGTGATGACAGACTATAATCAAATACGTGTATATTTGAATAAATGGATAAATAATCAAACTTGCAATGTGTTACCCACGTCAAAACAGAGAATGCAATAGATTTGATCATCATACAACATAAAAAGGACATGTTGTTGTCCTCCTCTCGCACAGGATATATTTAAGCTTTGTGCTGCTCCTTTTTACACAATGAATTTTTAAAACCTCTAAAGAATACACCTGCGCATCCTCGATTATAGCTCCTCTGGCAAGCCTCCTCTCTCTTCTCTCAATATGAGGAATGGAAGACATGCGTAGCCAGAGAAATTGGGACAGCCTAGGGAAACACCAGGGAAAATGTATCCAAACATCAACCAAAAACTAAACAATGGCACATAAACTGAAAGTCATTCAACTATAAATGAGATCAAGAACTCAAAATAAGAAGAATCCAAAAAGCATAACCAAACCTTGAGACCACAACATGTGATGCAGATTCTTTGTAACTGAATACATCTATTTATGAATTTGTTGCCAGCTACCATCACTATTATTAGCATAGTTTCTCTTCTTCTTTCCCCTTTCTTCTTTTCTTTTTTACACAGAGCTCATTAAATTTCCCTTGTGTATAAAATGTGTTATATATAAAGCTCCGCTCTGCTTGCCTTTAGTTACATGTCTCCCCACCATTATCCAGCTCTTCTCTTCTCTCTGTTCCTCCATGCATGCCTGTGCCCCAAAAAGGGTTACTGTGGCCCCAGAGCCCCACATGTGTAAGGAGATATCTTCAGCCAGCCTACAGCACTGAGCTCGCCGAGCGACTGGTTGCTCCTCCAACACACAAAGCAGTGCGCGAGGGAGAGGGAAAAGAGAGAAGAAGGGAAGCAAAAATATGAAAATATCATCAGAGGAATGGGAAGCAGCTTCAGCTCCTGCAATCCTTGTGCAAATACAACACACTCTCATGAACACAAACACACATGCATACGCACAAACACTTCTGGCATCTGTCTCGGGGAGAGATCAAGTAGAGATCAACCACAGAGCTTGGCTCTCCCCCACCGGCTGTCCTCATTCTGCTACACTACAGAGGGGAAACATCACCAGCTTGTTGGTCTGGGAGGCTTTCTGATTACCTCTGAATCCTTTGGTTGAGCAAGCCATAAATATTGTGCTATTAGGGGCATAACTGCAAACATGCATGGCAATCAACCAACAATTATAAAAAAGTGTCCACCAGGAGTGTTTTTAACCTTTACTATGAGTAATAAACTTCTATTCTAAGCCAATACATTTATTAAAATGACAAATCTAATCAGTTGCAGAAGGATCGGCCCTCTTGTTATGCTCAGTTCAGTGGCAAAAATTGCTGTTTTGGTTAAAGGTGCAGTCTGGGTGGCACAAATCCCTCATCAAATGCCACCATTTCAAACCAACTTTGTGCAAGTCCATGCACGTGCAAACACATAAATGCACACACGCACGACTGGAGTGCAGTATTAGCACCTTGGGTCAAAGCTGAATACCTTACAAATAAGCACAACTGGAGCTCATCAAAGAGTGGAAAGGCGGAAGAGCCAGTGTTGGTGGTTATTTATGATTCTACATTTTACGGCTCAGCGCAGCTTACTAAATCAGAGGTTTCCTTATTCCTTATTATTCCTTATTGTACATATTTTGATTAATTTGTGATCTGTTTTTCACTTATTGAGGCGAGATATCAAGATTGCGTGAAACTCCACGGCTCTGTTGCTGGAAAGAAAAAAGCACACACATGCACGTTACATGCACATGCTTTTTCCTACATGCACGTTACGAGGTGTGCATGTAGACTTGCACAAACGAACATCAAGACATGTGAGGTAAACATTGTTTTAAGATGCGTAAGTGTAATGCACACATACAAGTCCAATCACATTTTTTCAAGTGCTTTTCACTTTCGTTTATCTCTTCCCTTTACAGTAAATTAACCAAACAAAAGTAGCTCTCCTCTCAGTCGTTGCATGACAGCAACAGTGCTCATGTAATTAACCGTAAACTGCTCGTTATGACAGTGAATTATCACGGGGCAACGAAATTGCTGGTTAATCATAAACACTCTCTGTACACAGTCGTGTTTATCTGCCTCTGCTCTAGCTTTAACCTCAAAGCTTTATTGTACTTTGGACAACTGCATGTGCGTATGTGTGTGCAAATATGACGTGCAAGAACATGATTTTTAAACAGAACCCCAGAATTACTTTTCCTCTTAATTATTAAGTAAGAAGGGTGGAGGAAGCTTTACATGTTTGCTGACAGTGTAGTCGGGCAATCCCTACATCCCATTGCTTTCCATTAGCTTAAGCTAGCATGTGTTTGGACGCTCTAACTAAGATGTAGCAGGAGAATACTCGAGAACTAACCTCCATCACAAAGGGGGGTGTTTGCCTGACCTCCCGTCCTCAACTCTGTGAGGGCCCAGGGCCCAGTTTGGTCTCTCCAGGCAAACCTAACAATGTTTGCTCTGCTTAATGGCTTCTCTGTTTGTTTTCCTCTTCACTGGAGCGACCATCTCTTGGTCACAGCAGCTTTAGTGTGCTGCCACGTTTGGGGTCACCAAACCGGGGCCTAGCCCACCCAGAATGCAGTGCAGCAGCCAATGGAGATATGAAAATTACTGCATGGCTGTCAAACTTAAATCTGCAACACACACACACACACACACACATAGTGTTAATCTACCATTTCATGTGGAGCTGCGATCTTGCTCCAGATAGGCGGCTTTTATCTGTTTGTCAGCTCTCACCTCGGGTTTGTCAAGCTTTCTCTCGAGGGCATCGTAAAATGAAAAAACACATAATAAGAATAAAGGAGTGACTGTCTTTTTTCCCTGCAACTGAAACCTGTGACTCAACTATATGTTGTCATCAAAGGCAGTGATTATCTCCAGATTTATTTTAGATGCTAGAGCCACTGGAGTCATAAATACATAAATACAAACATCTCAGGGAGATTAGGCGGATGCATAAACACCTGAAAAACAAGAAAGTGAGCTGCAAAAACTATAACCATAGTGCTTATCCTGTGTATTGCGATGGATTCATGCAAGAACTAAAATTTATATTCTACGGAAGTTACATAAAAATTGGAGACTGACAACAAAATATCTGTTTTCCTCATTCTTGGGGATAATTTTCAAAGATGTTTTAGAGCAGGGATGTCAAACTCATTTTGCACTGTGGATCACAGAGCTAGCTGTAAACAGCTTTAACTACAAATGTACTCCCCAGGATACTTTAATAAAAATAAAAAAAGAAGTGTAATTTCAATGGTGTGTCTCAGTTTTTCTACATCATAATGAAACACTGCTGTAGTAAATGAAAGAAGTCTGTCAGAGTGACTCTTTGGCCATAAATTGTAAGAAATAAATGTGTAAAATGACAGAAAAAGTTCTGATTGTGCACGAGGTCCAGTGAGTGTAAAACGAAAACATTTCTGTCAGCTGACAGAATATGTCCTTTAGGGCTCCACTCACACCCAGTGTTGAGGAAGTGTGTTGATGTGTTCTGTGGCGCGATGTGTTCAGTTGATGTGAGAAGAAGAATAAAGCAGGAGTGAGAACTAATAGCTCTGTGTCGTCTGTTTACCTCCACAGTGTCCTTTATTTCCTTTATTGACTGATTGATTGATTTTTTTTTCTTTTACGTGAACCGACTGTAAAAAATCAAATTTCTATAGAAGATTTAAAAAAATGTAGTGAAGGAAAAACACAAACTACCGCTTTTTTACTTTGGTGCTGTATGAATGGCCATGGAGAGGCCATTAAGGTGAAGTCTTTATCAGTAGGAGAGGCTGCAAAAACTTGTGAAAATACAGTTTAAAACCAAAAATTGACATGCTCCTTCACAGTCTCCAAAGCTGCTCAGTGGACCAGTTTGAAATCTTTGGCTGACCGATTTTGGCCCCCTGGCCTTGTGTTTGACATCCCTGTTTTGGCGCATTTAATCCAATATTACCTCCACAAGATAGCACATCCGCGCGCATCCTATTTACTCACATCACAGGGCTTTTAAACTTAAGATAATATCTTCTATGTTTCCAACATTTTTACCTGCTTGGTTATTGTTTGCTTTACGATCACCGCCAGCTGCACGGTATAGTTTGCTCATGCATTTTAATCATCCCTACATGCCGTGAGCAACACGCACGGAGCTGTGATTTACAAATCCCCCTACAAACACCTTTTTTTTTCTAATTGCTGGGGTGGAGGAGGGGGGTATTATTAGCCCATTTGCTGTGGAGTGCAGGAGGATCACATGAGGCCTTTAGGGGGATGGGCAGACTTTTCTGAGGGTGGTATGGCTTTAAGAGTTTACTACCATCAGTGCGCTCTTTCACTCACACGCCGCAGAAAGTTTGGAGGCCAGGCGAGCAGCGGGATACCGACGGATAGGAAGTGACGGGACTGAGTGAGAGTCAGAAGGAGGTAAGAAAAGAGAGAGAGAGAGAAGACGTGAACATCAACACAAAGCAGAGTGAGAAGCAGCGTGCAATCATCGGACTCTTGACTGTGGTGCGGGAGGGAGCTGAAGTGCGCATGATCTTATCAACAACACCGGAGCGACACACTTTCAATGGAAGGGAACTGGTCCCAGAAGTGAAAGGGAGAGATTGCAGTGAGGACGTGTGTTTGTCGCCTGATTCCTATGAATGTGCCCGTAATTGTGGAAAGTACTGACGCACGGCGGGGGGACCGCACGAAAGAGTGACCCACCAAACTTTGATCATGAGGGAAAAGACTTGACGAGACAACACGGCACAAGAGAAGAACACAGCTGGGATATGAGCGGAGACCTCTGGATTTCGCCTCGATTTTTTGCTCTCTCGGGTACGGTTTTGCGTCTTCGGGGATGTTTGCGAGTTGCATCTCCGCGGCTCCAGGTCGGATACTGACTCGTTTCTGCGCCCTTGTGCTGCTCGTGGCTGTGGGACTCGCTGCGGAGCTGCGGGTCCGAGTCCGGCTCTCTGACGGACTGGTGACCGAGGAGGTTTTGGAGGCGGACAGCGAGAAAGACTCGATATCACTCGAGTTCAAGCAGGGAGATGGGACGCTCATCACTTTTGTGGTGGACTTCAAACGGGTAAGAGGTTGTCCTGCTTACCGCTGAACACGAGGCGGATACTTCCCCCTGGCTCATTTGAATTTTAGGTTATTGAATAACTGCAATTTCCCCTCCAGAATCAGAACTAATTAACAAAGAACTTAATTTCATGCTTCCCATTTTATACCTGCAGACTCATAACACTCCCTCGGTGGTCCTGGAAGTCACTATAGGAAGTCCCCACTTAAAAATAAGAAATTGTGTCTTGTCACTAATCCTTAAAGTCAG
This sequence comes from Haplochromis burtoni, assembly GCF_018398535.1. NCBI lineage: Eukaryota > Metazoa > Chordata > Actinopteri > Cichliformes > Cichlidae > Haplochromis > Haplochromis burtoni. The sequence continues at coordinate 1,537,086 of NW_024582376.1, forward strand.
TCCAAATCTAACTAAAAGGCACTACTGCTGTGCCCCTCCACCCCCCTTACTTTGGCCTAGGCCGGGGTGTAACAACCCATCCACCCCTACAACCCCCCAAAAATCTGATCAAGGATCTGCACCGTTCACATAATCAGAACCCCCAATTCTCCCCAAATCTGTGTATCCCTTAGGTGTTGAAATCCGCAACAATGGCTTCTTGGTTCAAGCTACTTTGTTAAATTTTAATTCAGGGTCACAGATCTGAATCTTAAACAAAATCATACCTAAAGCCTTTTTTTTTTTAAATAAAGGGGAAAAATCTGAGCAGTTACTGTAGCCCATATTTAAGCTGAAGTATACAGTTTCATTCATCCCTTTCCATCACAGCTGAGTTTCACCGAGGTCAAGACAGCTGCTGCTCCTTAGATGTGACGCCCCCAAGACCCTAATGGCCTTCGAAACCCCTGCAGCTCAAGGGTCCCGTTCAGAGCTGATCATAAGTGGCCATATTTAGCATTTTTCTAAAATATAGACAAACAGCTCAAGTGTCCAACGCCAACCAGTTGTAACATTTTGGAAAGATGACACTGTTTTGCTTTTGTCAATGGCTATCCGGAGACTCGTGAAATTGTCAGTCTTGCAAAATAAAAAACAACTGCTTTGCATAAGAGGGGCGTGTGTGGTGGTGGTGGTGGGGGGGGGGTGCACAGAGCAAAGGCATGTGTCTGTGATGGTTGCTGTCACACAGAAGCTGACAGGCTGGCGAGATGTGAAGGGGGAGATTTACCAGGATTAAGTGGGCATGTCTGACCTTTTTGATCTGCACGTCTGGTTCACTAACCAAAACAGCTAATTTAGAGTTGAAAGAGAAGAGGCCGTCACCCCCCAATCGCTGGTGACACCCACAGAAAGAGACGTACAGTGATCTGAGAGCAGGGAGCCCTTTTCCTGACCGTGCAGGGTTGCTGTATCCCGTCACGCATGCACACACGCCAGCGCACATCACATCTGCACATATGGTTTGGTTTATTTGAACCTCTTAGATCGCTTTACTTTTCCGCTGCCTGATTTATCTGTACAGTTGTAGGTCAGCCTCTTGCTGCTCCCCCCATACCTCTCCCCTCTTTCTGTCTCCCCCCCCCCCCCCCTCGTCTCCTGCCCCCGCCTTGTTTCTTCTGCATGTGGTTTTCATTCAAGTCTTGTGCAGTATCTCCCAAGATTTATGGAAAGTTGGATGAGCTGTCACTTCCAGCTGCCATGAATATATAGTTCAGACGAGCGCCTGTGGGAAGCGGAGTGTTTTAAGAGGGATGTTAAACACTGAGTTCTAATGATGAGACACAAAAAATATGGATGGCTCGATAGATAATGTCACATTTTGAAGAGCAAGTCTCGTTCACTGAGATTTAAAAAAAGAACTGAAATGTAGTCACGGGACAGCAGCCTCATTACTATTTGCTGCTTTGTGAATACGTGGCAAAATGTGATGGTACATGTTATAGCCATTAGACACTGGTGAAGTGGTCTGCTGAATGTGAGAGGGAAGTTTAGTCAACCTTATCCAAGCAATGAATCACAGTGTATGAGCCGTGCAGCGATTTCAGGAAGGTTCTCTGATGGTCTGTAAGCATATGGAAAAGATGAAAAGGTGGTTTTAGCTTGCTCGTGACACCTCTGTGTCATGTTGACTGAATCTCAACATGTGGACACCGCTGTCTGTTCACTTCAAAGCAACAGATTTATGATAGTGCGGTTCGCTTTTTTTATGAAGCACAGGCGTTATGGGGTTGGATGGAGTTGATTATCTGCCACTTATTCTGTAATTGCATTTGAAGGTTACACTCTTTTTTTTTCTTTTTTTTTCAGCGTGCAGTAAAGGAGCTTTTCATTCCTGTCTGGGGTCTCCATGAAGTATTTACAGCTGAATCGACTCTAAATTATGTGAAATTGCAGCAATCTGTCTGCAGCTCAGAAATATCCTGATGAAATGTTTCACGTCGATCTGCAGATTTTTTATTTATTTCCACCCCCCCACTGTGAGACAAATCTCAGCACAGATGTCGCTCTGAATAGAGAAGGTAGCTGCCAATTTGGTATCCTTTCCCCCCCATTAAATTCTGCAATTTATGGTTCAACACAGGCTAGTACCATGAGCTTAACGTAAACCGTTGTCTTAAGGTCAATGCGAGGGAAATGACCCTCATCTTTCAGGGCTTGTTTTGGGTCTTTCCAGATTTGGTGTTTGTGTGTCTTGTCTTTTCTGTCCATCAGTGCAGGAATGTGAATGACTTCACGGGGATCTGGGATGCAGTGGTGCACATCATCATACATCTATAGTTACAGGCACCTTGGCCTGCAACTGTAAAGCCTTTTTATTATCTGGATACGATTTCAGGGTTTTAAATTTCAGGGCCTATTTCGATTTATAGACTTTTTAGGTCTTCTTTTATTCTTAGATGTTTGATTCGATTCCTTCTTGACGCAAACCTCCACGCTTATCAGGGCTTGGGACTCTTATTAGAAGTACACCGTGGGGCGCACTGCAGTTACAATTTAATGTTAGGCGACCAGTAGCAAGTGCATTGCTGTCATTTCCATGATGTCAGATAACTAGGTGTCCTTTGATACATCTAAGGTGTGCTTTAAATAATGTAGCAAGTTTGTCACTCTTAAGTGACTGCATGTGAATGCTTGTAAAGGATTCCTTTGCCCTTTAAGTGCAATGTCAGGTGGCATGTTTAAACCCAACCGCAATCCCTCTTGTTCTCTTAACTATGGGTTTGTTTTTTTTAATGCCTAATCCTAACCAGCAAGAAAAGTCAAAAGTGATTTAAAAGAATCTGAAACAAAATGCAGACAGTCTCCTGTCACCCCTTTAGCCACCTAATATGGTCGTTAAAGCTCAGAGGATCTTTTTTTTTCTTTCTGCACTTTAAAACTAGAACTGCATAGTTTGAGATAGTAGGAATAAACAGCTGATACCATCAGTTAGAAGGAAATTTGAAAGGCTTCCGCTCACGCTAGCGTTTTTACTACTTTGGGTGACAAAGCTTTAGGAGTTTGCTGTTCTCACCAAAACCTCAGTTATTGGAACAATTTTGAAAATAGGGGTGTGGGAGAACAAAGAAACTGCTGATCCAAAAAAATCACCAACTATATTTGAGGTTCAGAGTTTTTCGATGGGGATGATCATCTGCACCTTACACCATCCCGTTAACTGGGTCAGGATCTTGTGAATGATGGCACTGATGAGCACGTCGGTGTCCGTTTTCTTTTTTTTCTCCCTGAACCTTGCAAACTGGATCGGCTTTCACTGCGGAGGCCTGCGTTACCGTCAGCTCAGCTCATTGTGATGGTCTTCAAAGCACAGAGGCTTTATGCACACGCCCAGAAATAAGCTTGCCGTAAGAATGGATTGGAGATTTTTTTTTTCCCACACACCCTCATGTGCTGTGTCAGACACAGAAGGAAAGTTGAGGGTGGGGAGTTAGGTTGGTTAGCTTTTCTGTGTGCCCTCCCATTGGGTTGCAGAGTGTGACCCAGTTAGGCAGGTGCTCATTCAGAGTTCTCTTCGAGCCTTCGTATGCTGTATGTGCCATTAGAATTGTTTAACTGCATTATCTGTCAGACAAACTCTTTTTCTTTTCTTTTTTTTCCTGCGTGGGAGGCCTGATGACAGTCCACTTTGTTCTTTTTCTTGTTAGTGTAAAACGCAGAGGTTTGCCAAGAGTCGCAACTGGCTGTTGTGTTTTTTTTTTTTTCCCCATGTTACAGGTACTTCACATTAGTACAGTACCGTAGCAACCTTTTTTTTTTCTTTACTTTTGGCTGCCACACCTTGCCTCTTACTCAACCTTGAAACACCATCCCTCTTTGTCACTTGTACAAACTTGTAAAGTCCTTTTTATGGGTGAGTGTCACCTGTTCCAGGAAGTGTTGTTGTTGCTTCAGGTACGTTCAGTACGTTATAAGGCACACAGGTTTTCACACTCCAAACGGTGACTGTGAGCAATCTGTGAGTCACAGAAATCCATGTGGCAAATTGTTTACTCAAGGGATGAACTTTGAAGACCTCGCCTCCTACTCTGCTTTCCTTTTGTATGTTTTTTGCGTGGGAAAATGACTCTGTTCAGAGAAGTTACTGCCTAGTTCTGCTTTCTTGTCTTAAATCTTTGAGGTGGCATTCTTGAACGCTTACTTTTCATTTTAGTACATTAAGATCTTGTAAGGTTACTCTGTGCTGGAGGAAGAGTTCAGCTAACTTTGAAGTATTTAAAAATGAACTTTTTGTTTGTTTGTTTACCCATGGCCATAATTTTCCCTGCTTTTTTTTTTTTTCCCTAAAAATCAAAAACAAAACACCAAAACAAGCTTCTTCTGTGGTCTTGTTGTTGCCATTTGGGTCTCCTCATGATCACCCTTTGGCCTCTGGTGGCCCCTTTGCGCCTGTTGGTGTCTTTATCCTTTTCCCCTCCTCCTCTCGCCAGAAGGCCAGATGTTCTCATTTAATACTGCTGATAAAGAGCTTCCCATTTTCACAGTCTCTGCTTCCAGGGAAAGAGACCAGAGCAGAGAGATGACTATCATCTAGCTTTTTAAAAAAAATCTTACTGATCAGGACAGGGACCGCACGGTGCTGTGGTAGCAGCCTTTGACGGACATGAAGACGGCAGTTGTGGCTTGCAGTGTACATAGTTGTAATTTTTGTCTAACTACAGATGGTTTAAGATGAAGAAGATTGGCAATGACACTGACAAAGAATTGAAGCGTGCCAGATCTTTCTGTCTCCTGAAATATTCTTTTTGTCAAATTCATGGCTGTGTCCGTTTGGGTAGCGCCACTTCGCAAACTTCGGACTTATTTATTTTATTTTTAGGTCAGTGATAGTTCAGGCAGTTAAGTCATAGGGGTCCACACCTGGAAAGGCATTACAACACCCCTTTCCTTGTCAACAATCTGTCGTGTCACCTTTCCTGTCATAAAACAGATTCTGTTTTTTAAGAAAAAGGCTCATAAAGGATATGTTGTTACATAAAACCTATTATCAATATGTATAGTTTGAATAATACCATTATTTTTGTGGTTCCTGAAACCGGATATGAAAGATGTGCAACAACAGTTGGAGGCTGAATGGGACTGCGGCCATCTCTATTGTTTATGCCTCATCTATCTGCCTCATTTCCTTCCCTGTTAGCACTCACTGTTTGCCTCCTTCTCATTTCCTGGATGCAGAGTCCCCCATAAACTGTTTGTGTGTCTACTTAATTGTATCCAGATTCTGCATGAATGAATAAAATGATGTTGTGGGCTGTGCAGAGTTAGTCTTGTTAAAAAGAATTTCGGTTGTATTTTTGTGCTCATGTGTAACACCTAAACATTAACCCCTCATGCACTGGGAAAGGTAAGCTCCTTTTGCATTGTTGTCAGGAGAATAGCCAACAGGAAAACCTTTCTTTTCATGGCTTCCAGTGTTTTGATTGTCCATTCATTGCCAGTGTTTACTAATTGGTTAGCTCTTTGGACAGCCAGGTGTGACCAGACCTAAATGTGGCTCCACATTCCTGCCTTTGGGGCGTCTGTAATTAACTTCAGCTCAAAGCATGTCTTAGCTCAGTGGCTTTTCTCCCATTCCTTTTGTCTGTGTGCGTCTTTCCCTCTGTCTCCCAAAAATGATCTTTAATCCCTGCCAAAAACCTGTGCTTTTTTTTTTTTTTTTTTTTTCGCTGCTGCTTTGAATGGCTTCCCTCACACACTAAAGCAAATACCCTGTCCCGTCACCAAACATTTTAAATCCATACGTGTTTTCAAAAGGCGGTCGGAGCCATTTACGTAGGTTCGGGATTTTAAAAGTAAACACAAGGTTTCATCACTCGAGACAAGCGAATAAACTGGAAGGCTGCACGGTGCTGAATTTTATGTAAAGATTACATTGCCCTTTTTTTTTTTTTTCTTTTTTTTTTTACTTTTGATAGTATACAAGCTTGACTTTAATCTTATTTGTTCATTTTTTTAAAGTATTACATAAACTTTTTGGTCCTATGTCAGGCAAATATCCACACAGACCCACACTGATCCCAAATGACTCATCATAGCGTGGCTTACCAGCAGTCCTCCACAGCCAGCCATCAGCCTTATCAACAGACAGGGTCTTAGGGGGGATTTGAAAACAGGAAGAACCCCCTGCACAGGGAACACATACTGCTGTACTGTTTGTGTGCGTGTGTGTGGGTGCACTTGTGCGTGAATATCCATCCTTGCATCGAGTGTGAATCGGTTCAGCCACAATGGCACTCAAACTGAGATACATATATCTCTTGCAAGTGCAGGTGCAATGTTCCCATGAGCGTTTGGACTGCTTTTCATTGCTGGGCTCCTATTTTAACAGCCTGTAAACCAGGTATATACTCTGCAAGGAAACGGAGTTTGTCTTGCTGGGTTACAGTGTCTGAGAATGTTCACTGTAAATGGCACCCTTTGAGTGTCTGAATGGGCTTTTGTGCACCTCTTAAATAATCTGACCCACCAAAGGTAACCACCAATGAAACGAGCCCCCACCCTCTCTCCTGATTAACAGGTCTTCGTTTGACCCACCAGTTATGTTGCATGAATACAGACTTGTTTGGCTGTTGGCCAGTGGTAGTTTGTCTGCATATGGACTAAGTCCTATGTGTAAGCGAGCAATGTTAAGGAATTTGCACTTGTGTGGATTATTTATAGCCACCCTGACATTTACGCTGCTCTGCTAGAGTAAAAAAAAACTCAAGGATACGCTGCCCTTTGATTATGGTATCGCCAGTCTTTTTAAAGATGGGAATAAGGTTGCCTTTTTAATTCGTAATGTCCGAAGGTGGTTATTTTCTGTAATGTTGGTCAGCAAGTTATTACTCTAATTTTTTTTTTTCTAGGTGTAAACACTCTTTAAGGGGGGTGACTCATTTTCCAAATGTGGGCACCTCCTCTTTAGGGAGTATTTTGAAATTAAGGGGTGCTTTCAAGCTCTAGCAAGTCTACTCGATTCCAGCATTACTGTTTTTCTTGCCATATGCATCCCAGGCAATTATTTTGTCTACTTTTTGGCAGTGTGGTGTATTTTATCAGGAACTGACGAAGTCTTTCTCTATAATCCATCACACGAATGAAGCAGGTTTTGTTACAACAGGAAGGGATTACCCCATACTGTGACCACAGAAGCGCCTTTCCTCCCCGTCTCATATTTGTTTGATCTTCTGTCAGTCCTCTGTTTGCATAATTCGGCGACTTTAAAAACACCTTCCCGCTTGGGAGATTGTAAAAAGAGATAGCTGTTGTTTGATCAGTAAGATGAGTGCGCACTCTCTCCTAGTGATATTGCCTGTCATCATAACAACAGGTGTAAACCTTACTTTAATCACTTCACGTTTCACTCCTTTATTGTGTTTTCTTTATCACGCTTTGGAGTGCGTCTGCACACATCCCAAACGGTGGTGGTTTTTTCTGGCGGGCAGCAAAGATGATATAACTATTTTACTCTGTTTGCTGTCAGAATGTCAGTGAAATTTTACTCGAGCGTGACCTGAGCTGACATGTCCTCAGCACTGGTTTGGTGTTGTCATTCAAAGGTCGTAATTAAATTTTAACTACTCTCACTACATGACTGCGCACAAAATATACCAATGCTGCCAGCTGAATATGAAGACTACAAAACATCTTGGCCTGTCAGAAGATAAAGATAAAAGAAATATCACCATCCAGAAACTGTAAAAGTTCAATTCAGTGCAGTTCAGTTTTTCATATAGCAGCAAAACACAACAACAGTCACCTCGAGGCGCTTTAAATTGTAAGGTAAAGTTGCTACAAATATGTAGAATAAAGCAGAAAACCCCAACAATCAGATGGCTCCCAATTAGCAAGCACTTTGGTTACAGTGGGGAGGAAAAACTCTTCTAACAGGAAGAAACCTCCAGTAGAACTAGGTTGAGGGAGGGCCAGCCGTTATACACTTACGGACAAGTTATATCCTCTAAACACTAAAATGCTAAGACAAATATATATTTATGAGGGGCAATGGTTAGCATCGTCCAGGTCATAGCAAGAAAGTGTCCGGTTTGAATCCACAGACCAGCTGGAGCGGTTCTTTGCGCAATGAAAAAGTTCTAAAGCAGGTATGCAGGTGAAAGTATCTCTTTGGTTAATATTTGCAGGTATGGTTTTATATTCAACATCTGATCTTCAGGGTTTTAATTTCTATATTTTAACTCAAATTGTGTAACACGGATAAATGGAAATCTATAGACTACTGTAAACTCTTAAGTACCACCAGCCAGTAGTCTACTGGCAAAATGCCAGTAGTCTACTGGCAAAATGCCAGTACTAGAGTAATTTTCTGTAGTTTGAATGGTGGGTGTGGTGCACACAAACTCTGCTCTCACATCTGGTGCAGCCATTTTTTTTTTGGAGTTTACCTGAAGCATAATGCTGCCACATCCTAGAATAGTCTGCGCTACCCCAGTAATACATCATGAGCGTGCTTAATGTTTGTTGTGCAGCTTTGCTCTGTCCTTGGCATGGCTTCAAATCATTTCAGGAGCTCTTCAGAAGTGAAGCATTCAATCTCCAGGAGGAGGGTTGTTTTTTGGGGGGGGTTTGTATGTTTTTTTTTTTGTTTTTGTTTTTTTCTATAATTAAGGGGATTTTCCTGCCATCCTGACCTTCTCATTTGCTCTGCACAGCTTGACATGTCTTAGGTCAAAACTGATCCGATGCTAATTCTAGCTACGTGTAGCCAGAAGCTGCTTCTGGGGAAATTATTTTCTGGAACCTGATCGCTGCCTGTTTGCTTCCTAATTAGGTAATGTAAGTCCAAAAACTTAGCCAAAACAATAAAACTAGGCAGTAAAACACATACCTTTTGGTATTTCATCATTATTGTTTGTTTACTTTGCCATAATGAGACATAACAATGGGAATGGATGTTACCCTTAGTACCCCCTGTAATATTTCACCCTGTCGACTTGCCACAGCTCCCAATCTGTGCTCCCAATTTTTCAACACCATGACTGCCCGATAGCTTGTGTGGTACTTTCATTAGCAGCTCCCCTTCTTCATCTTCAGTTCTTCTGTGGTCTTCTAAATATTTGATCCCATAAATGCATGCTCACTTTACTCTGGTAGTGCTTTTTTGTTCTTAAAGATTCTTTCTGTAACTGCTAAAATGTGATCCTAAGTATGCCACTTGACTGCTTGTTGCATTTTTATACGTACATAACAGTCTTGAGGTTGTGTTTTTGTTTTTCTTCTCCCAACCTCTTCGAGAGAAGATTGCTGTCAGTGCTCAAACTGTCAAACTGTGCCCGTAAGACTTTCCATGGTGTGCAGATGATGTCATTTTGATACAAAATTGCATCAATAAAAATCGTTGCCACAGTAAGCACTGTTAAACTACCTTTGCCCTTTTGGCCTAGACGCAGAGTAGAAATTAGACAATCATTAATCACGAGACATAATGACACAACAGGAGGGGATCAGTGTCTTCGCTTTGCTGTTGAGTCGCTTCCAGAGAAGCAGAGCTAGTGGAACTGCCATGCTGCTCTGTAATTACCCAGAGAGCCCTGGGGCAAATCCATGTGGCTGACACGAATACCTTCCTCTTCTTTCTGTCCCTCCCTCCCTCTCTTCTCCCCACCCGGTGTCCCAGCGTAGCACTATGTGTCTGCAGCATGGGAGGTCTTGAAGTCATGGCCTCTGCTTACTCCTGCACTCTGGGGCAAATGGCCCTCTTGTCCTTCTCGCTGTAGGCATTGTACTCACTCTTTTCGCTGTGATATCTCTTCCTCCGCTCTTTGACATTATCTTATTGTTTTGTGTCTGCAGGAAAAAGCTGAGGCATATAATTTCCACTGGCTCATTTCTGTGTTCCTCTGAGTACCATGTGAACAGCACATAAAGCTATATAATCAATATTTGCTTAGTAAATTTCTTTCCAGGGGTCAAACAGGATTGCCTTGTGTAATACCCGTGCTGCTATTGTACCCTTGCCAGTGTCTCTTTTCACAGACAAAAGTGGCTGTTGGAGTGAAGATCCAAGCAGTCTGTAAAGGACTGCAGAGCGTAAACACTTGTGAGGCAGAATGCATTGCCTTCTTGCCAGGGTGTACTCTTCTCCATACAGGAAGTGGAAGAACTCAGTGGGGTTATCTCGGAGCTGTTTATCTATTCCAGAGTTCCTCCTGCTCAGGGAGTGAAAGCCTTCAAACTGTTACTCCTCAGCTGCCTGTTTGCTTCAGACGGGTGTGTGAAAAGCGGAGGAGGGGTATTTAGGACTGTGTGTGTCTGTGTTGGAGCTGAAGCCAAGGAGGAGGGGGTTTGGAGTGGGGTTCTAATGAATAGGAGGACAGGTCTACTCCTCTGCTCTCCAAACTCTCGAAGCTTCCCATCATGCTTTGCCTTGCCCCTCACCAAACTCTTTATGGCCTTTTGGTTTGGTGCCAGATCGCTCGCACATTTGCCGACGTGTGAGTGTGAGTGAGTGTGTGAGTGTGTGAGTGAAAATTCTCACTATTGACATTTTGCTAGTAGTACAGTTCTACTTTAAACAGCATGCTAAATTGAGTCTGACATTTTTGGCATGTGAGAAATTCTAGTAGGTCTGACAAGAAACAGGCTGGAAAGGTTTAATTTGACACAGCAGAATACTACAGTATTATAGGAGCCTCATTGCACAGGTCTGCAGACAAAAAGTATCAACAAGCTGTCATGTGAGCCTTTATGGGTGAGGTGAATATAAACCCTTTGTTTCTTTGAGTAGACAGCTGTTTGGACATCATTGAACTGCTTTAAATACCGTAATGGAAACAGTATGTGTTCTAATTTGGATGATTCTCCTCATATAAACAACAACTTATCATAACCTTGCCTCGACGACTATTCCCGATACTTTCCGGGAGTCATCTGTTCAGCCTTTTCATTTCTCATCCCTTTGGCTTTTTCAGGATGTGAAAATATTCCGAGCGCTGATCCTGGGCGAGCTGGAACGAGGGCAGAACCAGTACCAAGCCCTGTGCTTCGTGTCCCGCCTCAACCGCAATGAGATCATCCCCAGCGAGTCCATGGCCCGTCTCAGGCAGGTATGACACGGTGGAGATTGTGCTATGGAGATTTTTCAGCTGATTATATACTGTGGAGAATCTGAGGATATTACGTCTTTCCCAGAAAAATCCCCAGGCCATTCGTTTGGCAGAGGAGCGGAGAGGCCTGGAGCAGCTGACTATGAGCGCAGCGGTCAATCTAAGTCGGGCCTGGCACCTCAGCGCCCACATCCACAACATGTGTAGCGAGGCTCGCGAGGCCATCTACACCAGTGAGGCAGATGTGAAATACTGGCTGGAAAAAGGTCAGCGGCCATCTGATTTTTGTTTATTATTGAACCTCACATAAACTCTGCTGGTGTTTTTGTACGCCCCCCCCCCACCTTTTCTTTCTCCTCTCCTGATTGTCTCTTTAATTCTGCATACGTCTCTGAACTGATTCTCCTAATCTCCTCAACACTATCTTCCCTGTTTCTCTCTTCAAGACACCTCTTTCCACTTAATTCTAGTGATATGACTTCAAGTATTATCTTGTGGGGTTTCAATGATAAGACTGTGTGACTGTGCATGTTATCTTGGTTCCTCTCCTCTTTCGCTCTTTGCTCTCCAAACTGCCTTCTTGCACACTATGAAATAGGGTGAAACGGCATGTGTGTGCATGCAGATTAATTTTGTTTATCGGAGAGGTTCAGCCCATTATTTAACCATTTGTTTTCAAAAAAGCAGTTTGCAGCGAGATGCAGATTCTTTATAGCAGCGAAATCCAAATTATTCGAGCTGAGGAGAATTCATACGACAGCACTATTGTCAGCTGACAGCTTTGTTATTAAGAAAACAATGTTGATGGTCACGGTTCACCGAGCGCTCTGCGCCGTTATCTGCACAGGGACCTATCGTAGCGTCTCCTTAGCATAACAAAGCTGCCCTTTCACTGCAGCATCTCGCCTGTTTTATGCCACTTTGTTTGCGCTCTCTAGATCACAGCCGCATTTAATTGAGCGGAATCAGAAAAGGGAGCGATCGGCGCAGACGCGCGACTGCTTGCTTTTTGTTTTTAACTGCCACATGCTTCCCTATCTGTTTGTTTTACAGGAGTGGACGGCTCCATATTTGAGGTTCTGCCCCAAGCAACAGAGCTACCCAGCTTTCAGGCCTGTCATGCTACTAAAGACTTGTGGCAGCCATGTCTCTGCACGTACACCCTGCGGCTGGAGTGGTACCCGTGTCTGCTGAAGTACTGCCGCAGCCGGGACGCAACAGGCAAGGGCTCCACCTACAAGTGTGGCATCAAGAGCTGCAGCAAAGGATACCATTTCACGTACTATGTTCCCCAAAAACAGCTCTGCCTCTGGGACGAGGAGACCTAGAGTTTTGTTGTGGATGTTTAAGGAACGAGAAGACTTCTTTTTCTTTTTTGCCAGCCCAGCCAATGCTTCTCCACCCATGCTAACCACAGCAACACTGGACCTTGGTTTATATCATGTGAAGTGAAGCTGTGTCAGGTGGGGAGGGCCGACATCCAGACATTCACGTTGAAGTAGAAATAAATTCAGGTTCCAGATGAGACCAAAAGCTTTTAAGGGAGATGCAGCAAAGTTACTAATTTTTCACTAATGTTTCTGGGGAAAAATGATATATATATAATATATATATATATACTATATATTATATATATATATATATATATATAATTATATATATATATATATATATATATATTATTTAACTAAGATTATATATATATAATATATAAATATATAATATATATATATAATATATATATATATATATAAATTTTTTTTTGTTTTTTTCTTTTCTTTTCTTTTCTTTTGCCAAGAAGCTGTCACTTTTGTGCCTTTTTGGGGAAAGTGAGTGGGGCAAATTAAACAAAACCTCTCAAACAAGCTATGGTATGCACAAAAGATGGACAGTCATACACCGGCAGAGGAACAACACTGTCCCACTCTCAGTCAAAAGGAGGTAGACAAACAAATTCTTCCATCCTGGTGAAGGAAAATTTGAATGTTGGAATTATCTGTCTTATAAAGCTCTGTGAAAACAGTTTATTACCAGCTAAATGCTGTTTTTTTTTACCATGTAAGCATGCTTACAAAGAAAAAACAAAACCTCTCCAATGCTATCTTTATTTATTTTGGTTGCAAAGTGAAATTATGGAGGACTATCATTAAAAAAAAATCTTTTTAATATAATAACCTCATCTGTTTGCTTCCCTGTAGGCATTAAGTTTAAGTTAGTTTCTGAAGTTCGTCTTAAACCACAGAGCCTCAGTAACACAAAGTATTCGAACATATTTCAGGTTAACCTCTTGGCTGTTGTTTCTCATCCATATCCTGTTTTGCTTATATACTGCCTGTTTTCATTCTTGTATAGACGGTGTAGAAAAACAGGCATATTATCCTATTTAATAATGAAGATTTATCCCGAGTTGCCCTGTCATTACCCATGGGGACACCTCCTGCCCACAACTCGCACCCCTCTCAGTCTGCTTAAAAAGTGTCAAACCAAAGTCAAAGAAATGCTGTGAAAGGAGCCGTTTAAAGTTTCAGTTTCTGGACACAAGCTCTTCGGTATGGTGGTGTTTTTTTTTTGTTTTGTTTTTCCTCCCCAATGTGAGGATCCATTCAAGCAACAGGCGCTTTAATGATCCACACTGCCATCTTCTGGTTAACCAGCATTTTTAGACTTTTATGCGCGCTGCCAGAATTCTGGTTCTTGGTTTCCGGCTTTGCCTGCTATAATTTATGCATCTCATATCTGCCCCCGATAATTTACGTGTAATTCAAGGAGCACTTCTTAAATTTGTGGGACCAAATTTAACTTGTCTGTCTGTTCTTTATAGTACTAGGTTAAAGAAAAGACTGCTTTTCCTCAATAACTTCAGCCTTTTTACTGCCATAACGCAAAGAAAAAAGAGGAAAAAAGAGTTTTTAGTGTGCTGGTATGTCCTGCTAACTGAAGAACCAAATGAGTGAAACACACCTATTTGTGGCCTTCTCTGGTGATCAAGTGCCTTAACATTTTACTGATGTTTTTGCTATGTAATTGTAGATTACATTGTTAAACATATTTTTTTTTTCTATGAAAGAGTTTTTAATATGTTGTAATTAAAAAAAGCTGCCGTAAGGGGAAAAAAAATGAAGCAATTTGGTTAAGTACAATTTTTAAGAGCTGTTTTACATAAATTGTTTTAATAAAGTCCTTCTTTGCACTGCATGGACAGCTTGGAAGTTATTTGTGGTATATTGGAGTAATTTTATTAAGCCTTATATGGTGCGTGCGTGTGCGTGCGTGTGTGTGTGTGTGTGTGTGTGTTTGGGGGGGGGCAAAGGAATCGGTGTATGGGAATTAAGAGATATACAGTTTAGATTCTTTGCATAGTCATCTGCTTCTGGGTGCTCCAATAAATTGTCCTGTTTTGCACTCAGGTGTGTTATGCCAGTCTTTCGATCAAGGTTGTAATTTCCACCATTTCCCACACGGTGTCGCCCCTGCTCCGAAAGAAAAAGAGCCTGCCATCGCTACATCAAGGATGAAAGCACGCTTTTCCTACAAAATATTGCATAAATCTACTTTAATCTCTAATTATGGTATTGCACGAGATAATATAAGCAGGATGCAATACACTTTGTAGTGCTAGCAAGTTAATAGGAGCAGAGCATGCAAATGCAGCCACTTGTAATGGGATACAAAGGATGCTGAAGGAGGCTGCTGTTGCTGCTACCCGGTGCCGTTCAGTTAAAGGACAGCAAAGTGTGTATCCAAACAAACCTGCCTCGGTCTTCTACGAGCATATATTTGCTTCAGAGGACTCAAAACAGCCAGGATGTAAACAGAGAGACAGCCACATGTGAACCGTCAAGGTAATTATATTTCACCGCATTTATAAACGTGTTGTAACCCCATAAAACAAGGCTTTGTTAGCTTGCTAGCGGTTAGCTTGCTCCCTGATCCATCTAATAGTACCAGTGCAGAGTTAGCCTGTTATGATAGCATCCCCTCGGCTAAGGGATGAGCTATGGCCCTGCTCTGCTGCTGCCCTTTCACATTGTTAGCAACAGCTGCTTTTGCTGTCACCATCAATAAACTGGCCCACGAACAAATGAAGAAATTTCTTCATTTGTTCGTGGGCTCTGGTTGCCAGTTCCCGTCCTTTCATTGGTTTGCGTGGGAACACAATTATTACGCTATTAGTTTTTACCTTAAAACAGCTCAAATCTGCATCCATTATAAGAGTAAACATAGCTCAGGTGTCTCACCCTTATCCTAGGAAAGCCTGCAGCATCATACACAGGGCATGCTGTAATGAAGAAAAACAAATAATAAACATAAAGGTAGTTGTTCAGTTACCTGGTGTTTTCTTGTGTGTACTCTACAGAAGTCTTGAGTCACCACTCATTTCTTTATATTTTGCTAGTAAAATGAGCATATATTGAAACATGTGCAAACATACATGGGAATGCAGTGTAATAAGGCAAAAACAGACTTTGTACAATTCTAAAGCGCCTGAAAGTCAATATTTGGCAACAATCGTTATTCCTTAGCTTTGCCTGAACTCTCTTAGGTAAGCTTTCTTTTCATTTTTTTAAAAGTTTAAGTAGTCTTTTTTGGATGTTGGATGACTTTTGTTCTGTTCTCTGTCAAGATGATCTCACACTGCTTCAGTAATGTTGAGGTCCGGGCTCTGGGGAGGCCAATCCATGAATGATAGTGTTCCAATATGTGTTTTTTCTATCCAGGTATGTCTTTACTGCATTGGCAGTGTTTGGGATCATTGTCATGCTGAAAAACAAAGCAGCTGCAAATCAGATGCTTTCCACATTGGGCTGCATGGAGGATTAAAATCTGAGTGTACTTCTCTGTGTTTATAATTCCATCAATTTTTACAATTTACAATTTTTACATTGTTATCTGTTGATTAAGAATGGCTTCTTGACAGCCACCCTTCCACTGAGACCATTTCTGATGAGTCTCCAGTGAAAAGTAGATGGATCAACTGATGAATTGTCTGGGCCAGACGCATCTCTTAGGACTTGTGTCACATCCTTGCTGGATTTTTTTCTTATTTCTTAAGGACACGACTTTCAAATATTGTTCATGTATTACAGATAGGTTTTTTTTTCGGCCTGCCACTTCTGCTTTTGTTCTCCTCTTGTCCAGGTTCCTCAGATCTTTTAATGACACACTGCATGCTGTACTAAGATATGCCATCTTTCCATCCTCTAGTTGTTTTTGGAATAACTGTATTGGTGCAAAAATACTATTTTATGCACGTTAAAGTGTATTATCTGTGGCATTTTTTTTATAGATTCAAAAAAGAGAACAGTTTTGTGACTGTCTGCTACTAACAGAGTGCACAAGGCACAATTTAAAATGGATTTTCTATTATGTAGGCATAATACTTGTTTATTCCTGGAGTTAGCCTTGAATTAAAAAAAAACATTCCCAAGAAAATGGTCAGGTCAAAGGACTGGACTGAAAAACTTTCAAAACCCTTTATAAAGCATGGAGAACGATCACTCAAAACCAGAAAGTCTGGCTTCTTGGAAGATAAATATAGAGAAATGTGGAATCGTTCAAGACTTACTAGTTTTATTTTATGTCATTACAAAATTTTGTCATTGCATATTCAGATCTCAGATGTTTCCTTTGTTTGCTCGTGATTTTTTCTCCCTACTTTATTGTGCGTTTTCAGATGAACATGCAGGTTTTCTAAGACTATAAATTCAAGCCTAGTCTTCATATCATCCTTAGGTGCATCCTTTTTATCCATAGTACAAGTGAATCTGTAAAATGATTTGCAGCGGAGTCCATAAACAGATGAATTAATTTATTAACATATTCATTTTCAAGCAGAAAATCTGAAACGGTTCAGTGTCCCACCTCTTAAATATAGTAATTTATTGCTCTTATATGTGTGTTGTAGTAACTGAATATCTTTTAGTTTATTTGGCTGGCATGTGGACATCACAAGCATAACAACGAAGATAGCAACGGGACATTTTTTGTTTGCTTATTAGTGCAGATGTCAAATAATAAGGAAGAAAGAGCCTTTGTCCCTCTCGGGAACTGTCTGAGACCCAGCACCCAGTAACCTCTCTGCCAGTTTTGAAACTAGCTTGAATCTTTAAGAATCAAGTGTACATCTTGTTCCAGTTCACTGAGGGTGGGCTCATCTGTCTGCATGGTCTCACCTCCTAGTACAAACGTCACAGCAGAAGAAGAGACGTCCCCCTCACCCCACCAGACCCTCAGCCGGCCTACTATAGTACTATTATAGTTCAAGCAAAGGCTAATTGTTGCTCCCTCACAAAGAGTGCACAGTTCAAATCTCTGGACGGTGATTCTTTCTTTTTCTACTGTAAGTGATATTACAGAGCAAGAAGTTCCTCCTTGCATTTTTCTCTCGCCATGTAATGTGAGTCAGAGTTGGCTTGATGACTGCTGAGAAGTTTGTTTAGCTGTAATTTGCTGCTTTTCTTTGTTTGACTTACCTTCAGAGGGGAAGATGGCTGTGCTTGTCGTTTGTGCTCTCCTGTGCCTATCCTGCTGGGTGTCTTTCTACTTTGTCCTGTGTAACGTTAACGGATCCAGGAGCTACGAATGGAACTGTCGACTCGTCACGCTGGTGCACGGGATCCTGGCAGTCTGCATCACAGCGTACATAGGCTATGTAGATGGACCTTGGCCTTTTACTTATCCAGGTAGGGGATGCAGCTTGTCAAGATTTTGTGTGCACATTAAAACCTAAAAAGACAGCAAGGATGCAGAGACACAGCATAGATTTTAAGCAGCTCACAGACTTAATATTATATCCTCTTATGCATTAATGTGACATTACTGTTGAGGTTCATCTATTAGTTTTCACTGTAACATCTGCTGCTTTTTCTTTGAAAATTGATGCAGACATGAGGCATCTAAACTAGTTAGCACAGTTGAGCTCTAACTACCAGTGGAAACTTTTTGTAAGGTGCTGAAAAATCTTTAGACACAAAGACAAAAAGTTCTCAAGAGCTGTTTTTGTTACACGCCAATATAAACAACTATGTGCTCATTTCACAGTAATAACTTGTTTTATCTGTTTCGATAAGAAGCTAACTAAAGCCGGTCTTTTTTTGTCTGTGGATGCCAGGTACAAAGAACACCCCTCTGCAGATAAGTGCAATGGTCCTGAGTCTGGGCTATTTTATTTTTGACATGGCCTGGTGTGTGTACTTCCGTACAGAGGGACCAGTTATGCTGGCCCACCACACCATGAGCATCCTGGGAATCCTGTTGACCCTTTGGTTGGGGGAGTCTGGCATCGAGTCGTGCGCGGTGCTCTTTGGCAGTGAAATCACCAACCCTCTCTTGCAGGCGCGCTGGTTCCTCAAGCAGACTGGACGTTACGGGACTCTGCTGGGGGACGTTGTGGACGTCCTGTTTGTGCTGCTGTTTGTGGTGATGCGAATCTTCGTGGGAGGCACAATGCTGTACTGTGAGCTGATCTCCCCCAGGCCGAGATTCTTTATCAAGTGTGGCGGAGTGGCCATGTACGCCCTTTCCTGGGTCTTTATGGTAGACATTGTTCGATTTGCCATCCGGAAGAGCAAAAGCTGGCACAAACACCAGAGAGACCGCCAAGAGCTTTTAGCAGCTAATGGTCATGAAGGAAAGAAGGAGTGATCGGCATCAGAAGGGAATCAATTTATGTCATTTCTCTGCTCTTCGCTTTGGACACTTGATGGAAAGTACATGGAAAGCAACTTTCTCCATGTTGAAGTGTGATTTTAGAAAAAGGGATTTTTAAATTAAAAAAAATGCTAAGGCTTCTTTTTGTAAGGTTTGTGGATTTTGGAGCTGAACATGCATAAAAGGTGCAAACAGCACTGACGCAGTTTATATCACTGAAAACCAAAGCATGTTGTATAAACACACAAAGAAAACCTGTGGGAAGAACAGTTGCCGTTAACTGTGACCTAGTAATGTGTGGCAGTGTGGCTCCAAAAGGAAGTTCCCTACTAGAAAAGAAAAAGTTTACATGTAATGTTGTAGTCCTTGTGAAACACTTTTAGTGATGTCAACAGACTAGGATCGGTACTCAGGGAAATTAAGTAATATCAGAAAGATTGAAGTGTGTTTGATGTGTTTAATCAAATTTCTATTTATTTTGCATCCCTCCTTTAAAGCTCTATGTTACAGTTTTATTGAGTCTATTAAATTCTAAATGTGTTCTTTTTAGTGTAAATTGTAAACTATAAATACATTCTCATGTTTTCTGAAATGGTAACCCTTGTCAACTTTATTGTACCAGATGTGTGAGGGTGGTCGCGCGTGAGTAATCATTTAGACAAGATCTGTGCTCTGCACTGATAGCTCCCAGCTAATTTAATTTAATAAGCTGTTTGTTGAATGTTTCAGTCTCACAGAGATCTTGTCAGAAATTGTCCAAGCTTTGATTAAATTCATTCTGAGCTATCTGTACATTGTGCAAGTCTTTCAAAAGGTCTTTTTTTTAAAATAAACCATTTTGAAATAAACATGTTATACAATGTTTGCCTTAATAAAAAATGTGCTACTGGGATGAAGACAGGAAGTTTTTATATTAAGGGACTATATTGACTGAGCCCAGATTTTTATGTGCATTCTTGTCTTAATTGTGAGAATATGTTTTTGTCGCAATAGGTTAAAAACATGCCATCTGTTTGTTTCCTATGTCTGTTCACCTGACTGGCACTGAGAGAAGTCTCTGTGTGCATCACCAATACATACAAGAAAGTACAAAACCTAACTAGTGTGTGCCTTAGTTATCTGAATGTACCTTCCTAATGTGTTTTTATCCTTTCTCATGCACTGTAAACTCATTCAACGCAGGAGGCGGCGTCACAAGAGCCATTTTGGGTCGGCGTTTCATCGTTCACCTTTGTAATCCCTGTGTAAAGTGAAATAAAATAAACTTGACATGTTGTTTGCATTCACTAAACAGCAAATTTACAACTAAACTGAAATATCAACTGTGTTCTAGTCAAGCCTAGCGAAACTCGAGATGAATTAGTCGACTGAGAGTGAAGTTACCTAAGCTGTCCACATGATGGTGTCATATCAATTATTTATGAATGATGAGAGAGGAAAGATGTGGTCTTTCTGCAATTCTAAAATAGCAATGAAAAGGGAAGAAAAGCACTTTTTATTTTAAACACAAAGCATCAGCAACTTACATTAAATCCATGTGTAACTTTTTGGTTTTTTCTCATTTTAGCATAAATTCGGTCGTTTTGGACCAGTTTTCAGTCTTTACCAATGCAAAGTGGAGATAGGTGTGTGTTATGCTGTGTGTAATATACAATGTGCCTTATTTATTGTCGTATTTACAGTATAATGTAGGGTGCCAGAAATGCAGTAATGTGTGACTGCAATGGTCAGCACAGCAATCACACAGTAGCGCAGTAGTTGTGTATTTAAGCAAGGTAGTTGTGTGAGAAAAAGGTTAGAGTACAAGCCAGACGGGAATGTGTTTATTAAGAAAGATAAAATTATGTACTTTGCATTGATAAATATGACTCACCACAACCTTAATGGGACAGATGAAGTTTTTTTTTTATCATTTTCATTTGATGGTTGGTTTTGCTTCCAGTAATATCACATGCACAAAAACTGGAGTCGTATAAATGACTCTTGGACTGGAAGGTTCAACACTTATTCATGAAATGCATGAATAATTTATTGTGTCAGTTTCATGAGTGCCTTTTGCATCCATATTTGACTTTTACGGCACACACAGTTACTTGAAGCACTATTGAGAAGGAGACTGACTAACATGAAGATATTCGTGTCTATACATTTAAAAATGATCAAATTATAACAATTTTTTGGCCCAGTGGCCATTATTTAATATCCCTGCCAGCTGCACACGCCATTGAGGCGCTGCTTGTTATATTCACAGCCTACTATAGTTGCATCATACACGAATAAATTATACATGTTTAGTATTACTGTTACCAGTAGTAGTAGTAGTGCTTGCTGTCGTTGTTACTCGTTTTTCAGTAGTGGTCCCTGATATTATGCTGAAATAAATTCTCCCCGGCGGCAGGAAGTGGTTAGTCTCTCCCAACTGCTAGCTAGGGCGTTGCTAGCGGCAGAAAGTGGGATTTTTTTTTGGTACCTTTCCTCAAGTTATTCTCTCGAACAAACAGCGTTGTACGTTGGGAAAAATAACGTTTAATGTTCGCTACAAGTTTCAAGCCCCTCGACGCTTTTTTGTCGTTGTTTACACGGGAGCGGTGGTTACTTTCTTTCCCGTTAGCTGGCGGCCACATAGCTAGCCTGCTTTCCATCCACGGGAATTCTGTCGAGAATTGACGATTTCTTTTGGAACATGGAGTCAAGAGACACTGTGCTGTGCTAACGGGCTCCGCTGCATTTTGTTTCCTCAAGGAGTCTTTTTGAAGGACATAACGCGAAGACGTATCGCAAGCCAGTGAAAATACACGAGGTTTTTGTGTATGTATGTTTCGCTCGTTGGCCGGCTCATTGTTGTGAACGGGAGTTTGCTTAGTTTGCACTCGAAACAAGAGCCCACGAAGCAAAGTTTTTTGCTGAAAGAGCTCTTCTGTTTTGTTAGCTGGTAGCTGGTGAGATTCAACGACTGCCAGTTTGCAGTGAGAAAGGATTTTTTTGGGGGGGAAACCTATGTGATTTTTTTAAATGACCATTTAACTCAGTTCGTTTCTTTTTAATCAAAGCGGTTTGACGTTAGCTGCAGTTGTTTTGCTAATTTCTAACACGGGTCGTTTAAACTCGGCATTGAGCGATTCTCCTGGTCACGGGAGAGTCGTCCCCACAGCCACAGACAGGCATTTCTTGGAGCAGGGAATACCTAATGGGACTGGAGGAATTTCCAGCATCTTCACCGATCATTTAGACACCGAGGCCATTCGGCCGAGCTGGGTGTTGGCAGACGAACTACATCGCAGGGCCAAGGTGTCAGCAACGTTGGGATACGCATTGTTTACATACATCATATCGGCGGAAAACTGGGATGTGAATGCAAAGGAGACACACGAGGAGTTCGTACATACACGACAACTTGTGTCAGCTGCACCAGTATATTTATTATTGTTGCCAAAATATTGTTTATTACGGGGTAGGACTGCTAATTCGACCAAGGCCCCGATTGATTTTTATGATCTGCACTGTAGATTTTTTGCTGTCATTTAATTTTAACAAGAAGTCCTGGTTGTAGCTTAGGCTCATCTGGTGTTTGGAGGTGCCTTGCAGCAACCTTCACAGTGAACTGATTCCCAGCATCGTTCTCAAAATCCCTGCCTACTCCAGACGAATGCCAGAGAAAGACGCTCCAGGAAATCGCCTCATCACACTCTGGAAAATGTTAATAGGATATAATTTGCTGCAAATCTAGAACCGGAAGCCCAATGAGTGACACACAGCCCAGCTTCACTGACAGGTACAGTAAACAACCACCTTTTATATTCTGTTAATGCACTGTTTTCACCTTCAAAGTAATAAAATCATAACATTTTTGTGAAAGTCCCTTGATACGGTTGATCTGAAAACGTGTTTTACACGGTTTAGGTAAAACACTGACCTATGTAGATGATGCTCGGTAATAACTGTTATTCAGTTACTAATGAAGGACATCAGATCTTGATGGAAACTGCTGATCTCAGCATGGATAATGGAGTTCTCTGTAGACTGTAAAATACTACTTATGGACTGGATGAGAAGGACTTCTACTGTTTGTGTGCTAGGGAACAGTCACCCAGTGATCCCTGTACACCTTTCAACATCACTATTACCCCTAAGCCTTTAAAGCTAAACCTCTCCTACACCTATTAAAACAATCTCTGGATTTAGACAAAACCCTAGCTCGGAGAGTAATCATCTTATCTAAGGCAGTTGTCACCTTAAACTAAAAGTTGGACCAGCTGACTAAACATTGTGTCACAGCCTTCAAGAATGCAGCGATGGATGTATCCAAAACTACCCCAATGTATGGACACGTGTGTCCATCACTGATTTCTGCATTGCATCATGACAGTGGTTTTCGTGCCTGGACAATAAAGAGGTTTTTGTTCTGAAATGATGTTCTCTGGCAGTAAAACAAAAAGTGGAGCTGTTGTATTGCATCAAACCTTCCCACCTGAATGTCACATACCTGCAAGGAGAGAAGGAAGGAGTCAGAATAGAAGTGGAGCTTATTACACCAGGTTGGGATATGAAATACCCTCATGGCTAGAGCTAGAGGGAGGCGAAAGCCCAGCCCTAGTTTTTTTTTTTTTTTTTTTAATAAATATGACACCCCCCTCCCCCACTGCACTGATGGCAACAGTGGCTGGCACCAACTGCTGGCCTGTACTTGGAATTATTGTTCTGTATGTATGGTCTGTTTACATTGTTTTCCACAACAGTTGCTGGTAGTGACTGCACTGATCAATTAGGTTTTTGGTTTGTTGCTTGCTCACTCTTGCCTTATGTGTGTCTGTAGTGTATTTCCCTGCTTTTTCCTTCGCTCCAGCCATGTGTGGTGTTGTGCAGTTTGTTTTTTTGCTCTGTTGGCATTGGTGGGAGGATGCATTCAGTATCTATTGGGGTTGGGCTGCCAGCCGGTGGGTCAGTTTAGTGTGCAGTTCACTCTTTGTCATAGTGTTCTGCTGATCTCCACGATTTTCCCACACCCCTGAGGCCCTCTCGGGAAGTGGTACTGAGGGGTATACTGCAAATGAAGTTCAACACAACCAGGCTTTATTTGCATTAGCTGGCTGGACAAAACCTAAAACCCCAGCTGGAGATAACAGGTATCACAACAGTGGTTCTTAACTTTATCTCTTAAGCAGAGCTTTTTGCTTCATGCTCTGTGCTCGGAAAAGCAGTGATTCGTGAGGCATTAGACCCTTTTTCTACACAAAATGACCCCTATGAGTGACACTTACTTCAGTCAGAGATGTTATCATTTGATGATGATAAAATGGGGATTAAAACTAAAAAGAACAGAACATTAAAAAGATAATACTAAAATGCAACAAGAGATTAATACAGTAGAAAACTGTTAATTTGGTGGTTTTTAGTGCACAGTAAAACAGTTTAATTCAAGTTATTTATTTCATCATCAGACTTGGCAGCAGATCAGAATCAAGTAAAACAATATTTAGACATTTTCTCCATCACCAAATTAATGCATGGGCATATTCAGTGACAATATGACACACAGTTTGCACTTTATTCAGAAATTTAACAGCGCATAACAATCCTATTAGCAGATAATCTATATTGCGCTTAAGACATGCTGTAAATGAAACAATCAGTGGAACCCTGGCACTTTGACTTTAAACCAAAACTCAGAAGATGGCCTGGTCATAAGCAGACTTTTTCACCATGAGTTACCACAGTAATTTAGCCAGGTAAAAAGGAAGCTACTTTTATGACACAAACCTTTGACTTGAAGAGTTAAGCTTCGTAATACACCCCCTCCAGTGTCATTACTAATAGTAAAAAATAGTCAGTGTTTATCACCCAGGTATTTCAGGTACTGTCAGGGAGGCTGATTGGAGTGTGATTTCACAGCAAAAGTTTTAACCTATGTCTGTAATCAGTTTTCAGCTGACAAGCCTGTCAATAATCATTCAATATCATTGATTCTTACATAAATATGCTCTCAGTTGTGAAGCCAGTATCAGTCACAACCTAATAAAGGCCAAAGTTTTCACATTGTGACATAGCCATCAGCTGAAAACGAGAGATGTGAGATGTCATGATCAGTGAATGTCTGGTAGTTTGCCGTGCTAAAGTCTTTAAAGGGGGAACGGTTAACTATATGTCAACATTGATATATTTCTGTGGGCTAGTTGAGTAATTATATCACCACTATTTTTAATAACAGGACACTGGAGTTGATATTTGCGTCACTGCAGTGAAGTTTGTTTCCTTATGATAAATGTTTTCATGAGCAGTTCTGACAGCCCAGTCTGCTTGTATGCGTCTCCAGTATTTGGCATCCCTCCCCGATAATGCACCATGCCTCTGCTCCATCTAGTCAACGCTGATACTGAGGAAACTGCGTCAGCTGCTCTAAACTGTGCATTAAAATGAATTTCCAGCAGTCACTTAAAGCTCTGATCATAAGTTTCCAACTTGGCAACAGAGGAAATGTGCATTTCACCCTAACATGTAACCTGCAAATGAAAAGACAAAGTCCAGCCTTTTAGAAATGTTCTTTTGTGGTGGAAAAAAACTTCAGTTCAAGTGACAATCAACATTTGAAATGAAGCAGGTTGCAGGCTGTAGTTTGAGCTTGCAGGATTAAAAGCTAGTATAGCCTGTAACATCTAGGTAAGGGCGGTCAAGCCAAATAAATTTAAACAGTTTTTCCTGATATGTAATCTTGGTAAACATTTTCTCTTGAGGTCACCTAGGTTGTAGTAATAGATGATGATCTGAGGGTTAGATTCCTTTCAAAGAATGTAGTAAATGAGTATTATTATTATTATTACATATTTATTTCCCGTGCTGTAGTTTCATGTGTACAAATGTACACATCCATGCATGCACTTTTTCACTGTTTGAAATGAATGTGTGTGTTAGAGAGCATACAATTGACACAAGTTTGACACGTATCTTTCGTTGCAAGTGAGTGAGGCTTGTCTGCTGGCATTATGTTCTCTTCATGCTCTGGACGGGGTAGTAAACTCTCCAGTGTGTCTCATGCTTTCTTCTCATTGGCAGTAGTTATCTCTTTTAGGCTTTTCTGTTTGTTGCTTTGCTATGCTGGTTGGATTGTGCTGTGTTACTTTAAGAAGTACACCAGCCCCTCTTGCAGCAATATATCGCCACCATGCTTTGTGGTTGGGATAGCGTTGCAAGCGTCATCTTTAGTGCTTTAAATATAATGATGGTCATTATGGTCAGACAGTAAAGTTTTTGTTTCATCAAACCAGTTGAAAGTATGTTCTTTGTGTGGAGTCACACATTGTAGTCTGTCTTTTTTGGGGGCAGTAGTTTTTTGCTTGATGAGCAACCTTTCAGGTTATATTGCTATACTTTATCTATACTGCAAATGAGTGCTTTTGTCCAGTTTTAATGCAAGTTGCTTATTATTTTCCAGGACTGATTTTCCATTGTGCATCAGACTTTTTTTGTTTTACATTCATAAGCAGTAGCTACATGTCCCAGTGGTCCCCCCTCGCCCCCCCGTCAGATTTGATTTCTTGTGTCCCATGATGTTGAGCAAAGAGATCTCAAGCAGAGTTAGAAAGTAGAGCTCATCAAACACAGCAGTGCAATAAATTTTATATTAATAGAGCATTGCATCAAGAATTGGTTTTGATTGTTTTATGCAGGTGATGATTCATTTCAGTGGAAGATTTGGAAGTTGTAGTTCGTGTTTGCGCTGTATATTACACTAAAAGCTGTTGTTTTTTTTTTTGTTTGTTTTTTTTTTTTTTTAATTATTTGCTGTATTTTTTTTGTTTCGTTTCTGTTTTTTACATGAATTGGCTGAATGGCTAACACATCCACAGGAGAAAACGAGAATCAATTCAATGATGAGCTGAAGTGCTGCAAACACTTGTTTTTAGATAGCTTTTGATCACATTTAAAAACTAGGTTGAATATTTATTTCTAGTCTAGTGAGTCTTGATGAGCTTTTTTTTTTTTTTTTTTTTTTTGGATGGATAGGAAAAGAACATTAATATAGCCTTGCAATTGTAGCTGTGTCTTCAGCATCTGCACCACACTGGCATGCTGCTTTACATAATCACTTCTGCAGCTGTCCTGTATTTTGTCCTATGTGAGATCTGGTGCATTTACCCCATCTTCTCTGTAATGGATTTAAATGTCCAGTGCTGATTAACAGGCATGGCTTCCTGCTTAAGGGAGCTCAAATATTGCAAAACCGACAATACCAATTATTGCTCTGGTCAGTCTTGTAAGCTTGATTATTTAACAAAAATTTTCATTACCTAAAAAGTCATACATTTGTTGTTTTAGAAAATGTATATAGAAAATGAAAAACAAAATAAAATACATTTTAACAAGGGCTATTGGAGGACACAATGTTGACAAGTTGGACCAGATCATAAAACTCACCTCTCAAGGCTTCCTACAACCTCTGTGGGTGCTGACAGGGGCAAAGAAAGGCCCCAGGCAAGGCAACAGCGACTAGCATGGTGGTAACAGGGCATTTAACATAGAAGCCCACAGCCAGCCTTTTGCAGTGATTGTGAAAGCGAAGAAACTGAGCAATCTGGAGGCAAATGATTCCATGGGGTTCACCTGTGAAAACTTGAGTATTAGTTTGTCTGGATAGGACACGATTCTCTTTTCGTCCTCATGACTAGAGCTACATTAAACAGCAAGTGACTTTGTGCTTCTTTTTATTTTTTTTAACCCTAACCCTCCCTAAAAGCTCAAAGCACAGCTGTTGCTAAGAAAAGGGGTGTGCTTTGTTTGGAACACAAGAAAAAGAGCTTCTTAGTAAAAAAAAAAAAAAATGCAACAAAGCAAGCAATTTATCTGGATTGTTTTGTTTGGGTGCACGTTAGAGTTAGCATTGAAATTGTTTTTAGGTTCAATTACAGGCTACATTTTTTGTTTTTTTTCCACTTTGTCCCGACCTGGGATATCTAGCAGTCGTGCAGCAAAACCAAAAGATTACTGAATTTTTCTCCAGAATGATAGCAGCGCACACAATGTACAATATAAACCACCTAAAGTCTTCACCAAACAACTGACCATATTCTTTGTTTTGGTTATTTATATAATGTAAATACGGATCTTAGGACTACTGCTCACACCTGGGTGTCACTTTCGCAGGCACACACCAGCTCTGTTCATTCTCATCCAGCTCTGTTTCACTCTTTTTCAGCCATAATAACATGCATGTCTTTTTACTTTTGCTTTAATCAACCTCTCTCTCCTGTCATTACTACGTTTTATTGTGGTCCATGTTAGAACAGAGAATACTTTACTATTACACCAAAGTACAAATAAAAAGTGGTAAGGTGAAAACTGCAAGCCAGTGAAATTGTCTGGGTCTTTTTCATTACTTTTTTAAGATTATTAAGAATTCTTCTTATCTCAAGCTAATAAAAGGGAAGAAATATATCTAGGAAATGGCACGAAGAAGACAGAGGGGAATGAAAGAAGCAGTGGCCCAGGGGTGGTGATGTTGGAGAGTGGGTGGAGCCTGGATATTAGCTGGGGCTCTTGAGCATTGAGAGAGTTGGGGGTCTGTCACCCAACTATGTGATGTTGATGCATGTGGACACCCTCTACTGTCCTGCACCTCCTGTGCTGTTAAGCAGAAGAGCTTCAGGGCTCAAACATTACTTTCACTTCATGAAAGACAGGATCACAACAATAAAGAAAAGGGGGACGAGGAAACAGAGCTGTCTTACCCAAGTGTCAAGTTCTCACATGTCCATGTAAGGGCTTTGTGGGCTTAAACTAGGCTGCTGCCTTCAAGCTATCTGTGGCAGTGAAGAAGCCATACTATTATGCTCAGCGCTCCAATAGATTGGAAGATAAATTGCTTTTACAGTATTTATTTCTCAGAATGTCAAGTTGATAAAGAAATTATAACTTAATTTCTGGTACTTTTTGGATCCAGTCTTTGTCTAAAATAACCGGAAATGGATAGTTGACATTAAAGAGCAGCATCCCGGCTGTAGCTCATTGGATGCATTTTACTTGCCATGCTGAGAGTCCTCAGGATGGAGATGCTCTAATTGAATGTTTTCTGTGTTTGCTATGAAAGGCTGTATTGTAGAGAGAGCCAGCAACATGCCGCTGCACTGTGATTAATCTTACACTGCCTGTTTCAGCTGATTCAGAGATGACTCAGACTGACACACGCCTGCTTTCTTTTCTTTCTTTTTGGGAAGGGGGCTGGCTACAAGAACCATTGTAAAAACACAAGTTGAATTACCTACCCACAGTTTTTTAATCGGATAACATTTCTTTGATAGCAGATAGCCAAAACAAAACAGGAAAGGCAGGACAGGGAATACGTGGTGATACCTTTTCTTCAGTCTTCTGTTTATATATTCTTGTAGGCCAGTGAATATCCCTAGGATAGACTGTTTCCCTTAGTGACAAATTATTTTTGAAATTATCTTGCTTTTCTTGGGCTAAATTGCTTTAATGAGCATAATGTCCTTGAATGAATATTTTATGATCTTCAACCTGAAAAGATGATTAGCGGGGGGAAAAATAATGTGTCATCCGCACATTAAAAGTCTTGTGAGTTCAGAGAAGTTGCTCATTGATTGGAAAAGTTTGCCATTTGTTGTATTAGGCCTCATAACTTCAAGTGTTTTGGCAGAGTAGCATATTCAGCCACCTTCCTTCCTTTCCCAGTGCTCGAGGACAGCAGACAGCATAGCGTGAAGAAATGTCTATCCCCCCGGCCTTCATGTCAGGAATCCTGATGAGGTTTATTGGGGCAGAAAGGGCACAGTTTTCCCCCTGAGGCTGTAGCTTGAGCTCCAAAGCTATTGGTCTTGTCTCTCCAGTACACACCACACCTCCCTTCCTGTCTCCCTCACTCTCTCTGTCTCATACACTTACTTAATCCTTTTTTCTGTAAATCCATATTTCAGTGTACAAAGCACCACATGGTAACACTGCTTCGGTCACATATTGAAAGTGACATCATTGCATTTGACATGAGGTTAGGGTGAAGTGCAGACAGTGGTTTAAAAAGAGAAAATGATGGTGTGTGTGTAGAGGACCTCTTTGTCATTGGCAGGGAAGCATAGGGAGTGACGTCAAGCAGACTGGTTTTTTGTGTGTGTGTGTGTGTGTGTGTGTGCACCCAAATTGTGTGACTCAGGTATATAGATTAGATAACAAGCAGTGTCTTTGTGTTCTCTCTTATTGGCCAGCTGCAGGCATGAATCAGACTGTTCACGTGACTGTATTATTACACAGTGGAGATGAAATCTTACTTCTAAGGAGGTGAGGTGGGGAAAAAAGCAGATTTTGCCAGTTCCATAAAGTACTTGGCTGGCCAGTGGCATAATGTAGTACTGATATTCAGCTGAGGACATGGTGCCATCACCACAGACCTGCAGTCCAGCTCTGCCAAATTTTCCAAAGAAATCTACCATCTCAGGGTGTGTAGCTGTGTGATGGTGTACACTTCAACTCCTGGAATTGACACACCTCAGTCTGATCTCTGCAGGCAACTCCCAAAGTGTCCAATCCTACACTAGTAACAGACAGGCACCACCCCTTTTAGCCCCAACAACACCTGGCTGTGCTGTGAACTGTATTGCTTTGCTTCTGGTAGGGGACTTGCATTACTGCAACTTCCTTTAATGGAAGTTACAACAGCAGCTTTGTATGACCAGAGATAGTAAAGGTAATGCTTGGTTTATGAAGCCAACTGTGTTTCCTAACTTGATGCATTCTGCCAGATCTTACCCTGAGTTTAAAATGTTTTATTTTTCTCTGTTGGCACACAAAACACATTATAATGCACATCTGAGATAAACTTTAATAATCTCCCTACGTCTGCTTAGATTAATTCTAAGAGGAACCGAGAGTAATCCGAAGTATTTCCTCTGAATCTTGCATTACTTTGCCTAGTTCCTTATGTACTGTTTCCCTTCCTCTTTAGTGTGGGAGACCTGTGCACAGAAATGGCTGTGCATCAGAGCTCCCTTAGAGCTGTTTGTCCTCCCTCTTTCTCTTCTTTTTCCTCTCTCCACGGGCTGGTCTGGTCCCGGCCTCTCTTGCTGCCACTGTTGCTGCAGTTGGCCCAGCTCTGCCACAGTTTTCCATCAAAACACCAAACCTCAATGGAGCATTCAAGCCCAGGCCCGCTCCAGTGCTGCCCCTCCCTCCTATCCCACCCTGTTCTGACTCTGCCTTCTTTCTCCCTTTCTCGCTCACTGCACAGTTAATGGCCCCGTCCAGGAAGAGGTTCCTCACTTAGACTTTATATAACTGGATCTGAAGTATTGAATGAAGTGTGAGTGTTGTCTGTGAGATTTCATAAGGGGGAAAAAGCTGGTTTTAGCAAGTTGGTTTTGTAGCGTCTCTTAGATCTACATGTAAGCTGTGATCTAAAAATGTTCTAACAAAACCACAATGTAGAAGAATTAAGTTGTTGTCAGTTGTTGTAACAGGATTCACACGGTCCAAGATGGGGTTTTTTTTTATTACTAAAAGGCTGTTTAGAGTGTTGCATCAGTGTGCAACTTCTGCAAGCAGACTCAGAAGCTGTTTTGTTTAATACTTAAACAGAACCGCATATTTTCTGTTCATATCATGCTGTTCTTTGTATGTTTTTGTACTGCAACCAGTGATTATTAACACTCAACCAGTGATTATTAACACAAGAGTCTTTTATACTCTTGTTTGTTCTAGCAAATCTAAAAAAAAGAAAAATGCTTTACTTGTTTTATACAGTCCTTGAAACCTGACATAAACTATTAATGGAGACTTGATAAGAATTAAAACTTTGCATAGTTTTCGTAGTATTATCAGGGGAGGAGGGGGCGTGGAGATTATACACTGCTGATCGGCAAAAGAGTATGTACTGTGAAGTTATGGGCTTTAGTGTATGTCAGTAATACTTTTCACTACAAACTATGAAGTGAGACCCTATAGTATGAACAGACTTGCAGGCTTTGCAGTCACTACAGTCAGAATCTATGCCACAGCAACCAGCTCTTATCAGAATTTGCTTATTCACAACTACTCTTTTTCCTTTTCATTGTTTAACTCCAGCTAGTACAGATATTGTTAGACAAACCTGAATTGTAAGCCTGAGCTACACTCCCAATTGTAAGCCTGAAACACTCCTAGTGCAGCCAATTAAGATACTTAACTATCCACGTGGCCATGACAATTGCTTTTCTTGGACCCTTGGGTTAGTGTTATGAATGCATGCTGTTGTTGTAAATCGACAAACCAAGGTAGCATTGTTTTTGGACCAAAATCCACGTTCCACTTAATACCACTTTTCAGTTTCCCTTTAACTACAGATGTGATGAGTTGAATATAAAAGAAGAACAAATTACACTATTTAATGTATTTCCAGTTTACTCTTTATCTGAACAGTCCTAAGATTACAGCTTTAATCACTTATTATCATGCAGAAAAATATATATACCATATTTTCCGCACTGTAAGGCGTGCTTAAAATCCTTTAATTTTCTCAAAAACTGAAAAGCCGGACCGCTTGATGGATTGTCTGAACATTATGGCTACCGTAGTCAGGACCCTCACGGAGTAATCTGTGTCCAAAACTCTGTCCATTTCAGGTCCCAAAGTCAAACGAACACTGCGGCATCACTGAGAGTTAAAAACTGTCTAAATTCTTTCATCTGTAACAAAATGATCAGCGTTGCTGCTTTACCGGGTGTAACAATGAAGTTTAACATCTAGGCATCCATGAAAACAGAATTTATTACATTTAACGGAGTTAGAAGTTAGCAGAAAGTTAGCTCGCTAGTTTCCACTTAAACATGATATAGCATGTTCTGACTGAGAGATTTCTGAAAAAATTAAAGCCTACAGCTCTGCTATCACTTCCAACATAAATGAAAACAGAAAACTAAACAGCAGTGATGTTTGTAGGGTTACTGAAGTTGGGCTAGCTGCTATATAATGATGTGCTACGTGATCGCTAGGACACAGCTATGTTAGCATAACAAACACAGTGAAGCTGGAGGATGAACCTAACTTTTTCCACTCGATAAAAGTTAACGTGAGGGTTCCCGATGGTTAGGGACAAATGCAATCGCATGGCAGGATGCTGTAAACGGACCAAACTTCAGTCAGGAGAACAACTGAGATAATCCATCCACAATACGAGGTTAGTCATTAATATACTGCAACAACATGGGAATAGAGCAGCTGCAGAGAATTCAACATTAATGAATCAATGGTACAGAAGTGGAGGAAGCAAGAAGAATGAGTTGAGTAAAGTTTAACTTATCTTACTGTTTTGTTTTGCTTAATACGCCTTATAATCCGGTGCGTCTTATGTATGAAAACAGACCCGTTCATCGACAGTGCGCCTTATAATCTGGTGCGCCTTATGGTCCGAGAAATACGGAATATTTAGTTTCTGAAGAGTATATAGAATGAAAAGTATTTCTTTTAAACTCTGTCTTTAGTTACTGGTGTGATTGTAATTTAAATTGGGGAGGGGGCGTTATGGGAACCCCAAAAACTGTTATTTTTATTGGTGCTAAAATGTTTTTATGTGATATTTCCTATCTACAATTGGCATGACGTCTAACAGGGTAGAGCAGGGCAAAACACTGAAATGTAATTATTCTAAAAAATTGTCACACTCTATTCTGTTTGTCTTACAGGTATAATAGAACTGTGTATTTCAGTCCTTTTTGCTTGAGACAAAACCAAAATGAGTCTTTTAAGCATTTGTTTGTCATTCTGTTACATGTATCGGGTATGATGACTTGTCGTCAGCTATCTAAGTGTTGTAGAAATATGGTTCATCTTACCCATTTTTAAATTTCTTATTTTAAGCTGAGGACACTTGCGCCCACATTGAAACTTTGCAGCTTCAAATTGGCTGTCACCAATTTAGTCTTAGACAACAGTCACAGTAGCTCACATGGGGAATGAGTTATGACTAAAGTAAATAACCATTACTTCAAAGATGGATTAGCAGTTGTTATGTGTATATATTGGATTTGTTCCTTCAGCTTTAATTGCATACTTTGTTTGTGGGTTGTTTTTTTTTGTTTTTGTTTTGTTTTTTTTAAACAACCTTTTGACAGTTAGTTTGGGCTAATATGATGAAGCCCCTATCTGTCATTGTCTCATGTCAACTGTACCTATCCAAAAAGAAGTTTTGGAAAACTTTTATTAATGCATGTTAAACTTCTTTTCTGCATAGGCAATGTTTCCCAAACTTACAGCTACATTTACTTCTGAAAACATAATTCATAGTTCATAATATATACACAGTAAGCCGCTATATGCAAATAGACTTACAAACACTATTCTTACAGTAAAAGTAGATATGCCACAAAACACATTTAAAACTGTAATAAATATCTCTGCACATGCCTCGATGCTACAACTCTGTTTATGCAAAAAAATGTTTCTTCTTTTTGGCTACTACAAATCAGATGATCGGCTCATCCTAGGAGGGATCAAACAAGTATTATCTTTGATTCGGTCAAAAATGTATATTCATTATTCCTTTAGTGTCATGTTTCTCGCTTATAATTTGTGATGTCACACAGCAAATTACCAGACAGCCTTTACATTCAGCAGTTATTCAGAAGCACTGTTTCCATAGCAGGCCTGTCTCACTCTCAGCGGGACTGTGCTGTAGTTTTGCTGTGATGCCCGGGCATCGTTGTTATTCCTTTTCTTTCAGTTTTTTTTTCCCCTCTGCACTGGTTGAGTGCCAAAACCAATGTGACAACAGTGCTCACATCCACCCAGGCGGAAAGTTGTCCTTAGATGGAAAGTTTTTATTTATTTATTTTTTAAATTTAGCCTGTGTCTATTTTTATGATAACTTTGGAAGCATTCATTTGTAAATGACAGAACCCAGACCTTTAAATGGTTAGTTGTAGATTTGCTTGCCAGAGGCAACTAGAGATGTTTAACAGTCAAGCTCTGAAGTGGTGTGTTTTCACAAACTTAAACCAAAAGTGTGGCAGCTTCAGGATTCTGCGCAGCGGGATATTTCTCGATTTAGGAATAGTACCTATAATTTAAAGAATATTAGTTTGTTTGATATCCTTAAACTTACATAGTGATCCCCCATTTTGTGTAGCATATAGCACATGCGAAGTTTTGTTGTCCCTTTTAAAACTTGCTGTGCCACTACTTCCTTTTACCACTTCTCTCTTGTTTGTACTATTTCTTGCATATTTTTTCACAACTACCTTTGTCCTTCTTCTCAGTCTTTATATGTATTTTATAGGCAAGTGATTTCATGCTAGGTGTTTCTCTTATTTCTTCTAGAGACTGTGCTGGCTCTGACTCATGTCTTTTTTTTTTTTTTTTAAAGGACGTAAAATGATGTTGCCTTTCTGAACAAACGTTTTTTCAGTTCCCTTCAAAAGTTTTACCAAGTGCAAGACCTCATGAAGAGGAACCACAGCATTATTTCAAAAGGCACTATTATAAGCATAATTCAGCGCAGTCATGTCTACAGTCACTGTAGACAGCTTGATGTGTCATCCATCCTCTTGGTTTCCCTGTCATGCTTTCATTTGCTCCTATACGATCAACCAAAAACACGTGCCTACTCATTTTTGCCGTCTCCGAGCTTGTGCATTTGCATGTAGCATTTCACAGTGTGTGTATTTGTGTGCTGACTTTTCCATCCTTCCAATTCAGAGGTTTCTTAGGGAATGGGTTACTTAAAACTAGTTTTTTTTTTTTCCCCCCCCTGCTGTAAGCTCTGGAACTTATTACAGTCTGAGGCATTTTCATAAACGGGCCATTCAGCTGCCCCTGCATGGCCCTGAATGAGACAGTGTCACAAGAAGAAAGGGAGTTAATGTGGCTAGTAAGTCATGACACCTCCTTTTTACCGAACAGTACTATTTTAGAGTGAGTAGTTATTTGTATTCATATACTGTGCATTTTTCCTTGTTTTTCTCTTTTTACATTTTCACAAGCATTTAGTGTAGCATACAGCACATATGTACAAGCCTGAATAAAGACTTTGGGGTATTACAGCAAAGTGTGAAAATGGATTTCACTGCTGTGTGACTATTTCCACAGTGAGACACCAATCTTTTCCATCTTTTCCACTTCTTCGCAGTTAAAAATAATAAAATGTAAAATGGCAAATTATGGCTCAGTCTTTCTGGAGAAAAATCAGTAGTACTGACTGTGTGGACCCCAACTTGGAGTGCTGACGGGTGTTGCAGTGACACTCATATAATCAACTCCAACACTAAGAGTTTTAAGATACTTTGCTAGGTTAAACAAAATAAATCAATATTAAAATCTGTGACCCTTTGCCACGTTTCGTTGGAATAGATTGTCTTTGATTCTCTTTAATCACTTTAAGGCTAAAAACACATTTTTGGCATGTATATCTTATCTTTGAGTACTGGAGTAAAATTTGGTTTAGAAACTGTACAAAGTGCAAGGTCCACCGACTCTTGTGTGCCTTGGGTGATTCTGTTAAGGCTGTCTCTTAAACATGAGAATGAACACCTATAGCTGCTGTTAACAGTGTAGCATTTCTTTAAATTTTCTAGCCTATAAATTTTCTTTCATGCTTTGTCTGCTAACCCGAAATTGCTCTCCGATGCATTCATCGGAGTATGAATGTGTGTGAATGTCAGTTGTGCTTGTGCGAATGGGTGTGAATGGGTGAATGCACAAGTTGTGTAAAGCGCTTTGAGTGCTCAGAAGAGTGGAAAAGCACTATATAAGAACCAGTCCATTTACCATTACCATTTACCAAAGAAAAAAGGCAGATCTCAAGTATCCTGGAAAACATTGCATTTTCCAATATGGTGCTGACTATATCCCCTAATTATTTCATCACTGCTGCACACTGTGGCAATGAGCATGCCACTTCGAAGGCCCTGTGTATGATTACGATATGATTATTACAGTGAAACTATGATGTCTGAAGAACTAGATTACAGCACATGCACACAGATGAGATCTGAGAGGCAGAGGACATTTGACCTGGAAAACGCTTTAATCTGCAGCTGAAGAACTCAGATGTTTGATCGGGATTATCATGTTTACTACTATATGGGTCTCATGAGAAACTGTCAGCACGACATCTTGTTTTTTGTTTTTTAACTCTGCAAACAGGAATAAGCAGCCCAGCTTTTGTGCTCTACATTACATTAGTAGTCTGCCAGCAGATTTCTGTAGGATGCTAACTGTTATTCTGTTT
This sequence comes from Haplochromis burtoni, assembly GCF_018398535.1. Lineage (NCBI taxonomy): Eukaryota > Metazoa > Chordata > Actinopteri > Cichliformes > Cichlidae > Haplochromis > Haplochromis burtoni. Next base: position 1,574,016 of record NW_024582376.1, read on the forward strand.
TATCTTGCAGGTTTCCCAAGAAAGCAAACAGGTAAGAATCTTTATCTTATTGGATTGCTGACACTTAAACCCTTATGAATAGGGAATCCTGTGGTAACACAGACATAACACACCACCCAGTCCCATACATGTACAGAGCTCTGCATGAGGGAAATGAGGCAGATTTTACTAGGCCTGGTGTGCTGTAATACAGAAGTCTTTAGAGTGTGGACCAACCCCCCGCCCCCCATGCGCGCGCGCGCGCACACACACCACACACACAGACACTCTAACACACACACACACACACCACACACACACACACACACACACACACACACACACACAGAGTGACGGACAAAGGGGTCCCTCTTTTAAGGGTGGCCCATCGCTGCCTTTCACTGTGAACAGAACAGTGGCCTTTCACAGTTGAGGCCAGTATAGGCAGAGGCAGCCATACATAGCCTCCCGAGGTTCAAGCCGGAGTCTGGCCTTGTGGTATCTCCACTGAGAAGCGTCCTTTCTCTGGCCTTGCTCTTTGGGCACTCAGGAGAGCGCCTCCACTTCCTCTCAGCGTGTCATTTTATACAGTAGACACACTCGGCATGATTCATACGCTAGGAGGTCCTCCTGCATTTTATTCTCAAGAATAAAAAGGACAGTAGTTGGTTCTTACTGTTGCTGCGGTTACTCTGGGTCTTTACTTGCATGAAAGCCAGGCTTATTCTGTAGCAGTAATGTAAGACATGCATACATTATAGTGACCTTTTCAGTAAAAACAATGCAATGTGTAAAAGTCTGCATTGTTGTATGTGATTGCTCTTACTGGACAAATGCTGGTCTTGTACTGTTCTACCACTTGGTTTACCTTTTACTCATCTGTTCCCTTTTCTATAGAACCAGCAGTATTCTCAGTAAAGACCACCCCCCAGACAAGAAACCCAAAAGTGAAAGAAATTCCCTTCCCTCCAATGAGTTTGACCCTACAGGTAACTTTGTACTTTCATTTCGATGCTTGAATGTGGTTTTCCTACTCGCTCTGCTTCAGTCCGTGACAGTGCGTGTTTCCATCTCTTCCTTCGGTCTTTGAATGCCTCACCGACTGCCTCACATGTTTCTGTCTGACAGTCTCCTTTTCTTTTTTTTTCTCTCCAACTCTCACACTCACAAATTGTCTCATAGAACAAATGTGCTCATGATGATTTGCTCAAGGCATGTTTGTATCTTGCTCTATGCTTTGTGCTTGATTATTGTATAAGTTTAAAATGACAGCTTTACATCAGTCTTCACATGTGTGGTCTGATCTACTGTGTGTTTGTCATTGGATGAAAATAATTTATTATTAGTAGGAGTTTGAATCATCTTTTTGGGAGTTAATTCAGTTTACAGACAGTATAATGTGTCTTTAATGGTTACGTTGACATTACAGCTTTACAAGTGTTTGTCAGAAAGCTTACGTTTCATTACATGTTGCCAGTGTTAAGCCGATAAGCAGAGAACTGTTTGATTAATGGACTGAAAAATCAGTAGCTCTGTGTGTGTATTATGTTCACGTGTCTCACAGTTTTACATAAATAAGTGGGTTTTGTATGCTTGAGTGGTTGGGTGGTCTCATGTGTGCATGCATACTTGAAGGGCACAAAAAGCCACTGAGCTTATTATGCACTCCAGTTTCCAGTTTATTGCAGGGTGAAATTGTTGTGTTTCAGAGACAGACTCGTCTGATATGGTGACAGTCCCGGTGGTATTTGTCAGCAGTCAGTTGAGTGTGATTCGAGATATGACTGAAGCGCCTGTATTCACAACAAAAAAAGAAAATCCTCTGCACCACATGGTGGCTTATCTGTGAATGATGCAACAAAACACAGACAAGATGAGTTCTCTCAGTTAAGACATGCGCTTTGCTGCTTGTCTTTGTCTGGCATCAGACTAAAATCTTCTTGCATACATTTCTTTGATGTTTAGCTATGCAGCGATTAAACAGAATGTACCAAATCCAGCAAGACGCACCTCATTCTTAAATGTACTTTTTGTACATCTTTATTTTCTGCTAGTGTTACATTTATGTCCTGAAATTTTGCATGTCTGCATGTTCTGTATCGCAGCTTGTATTTTTGTTATTTGCTTGCAAGATGCATGAACTCTAATAATCTTTTCCTAGATATTCTCCATATGTGCCTTTTTTCTCTAATTTCAAAGTGGTTTGGGTTTATTAAGGATATACAGAAGTACGCAGACACTGTAGATGTTTATTAAAACTGACTTTTTAGATCATTGTTTCCCACAAAAACTGATTATTTGTTTAAAAGAAAAAGTCAGCCTCCTTATTTTAATTGGTGGCCTAAGAAAAGTTTCTCTTCTGTTGATGGAAACTTGATTTTGGAATTATTTTTAGCATCATCCCCTTTGCCACAACTTATAAAACCACCCTCTGCAGTGGGGAGACACACCCAAAATTGCATGCAATTTCACTAGCTGCTTATTCATCACGATAAAATTGGAGGCAAAATTGAATATACCAGACGTAAATGAATGCTAGGTTTAAGTGTACAGCTACACTTTTATGGCCATTGTGTTATTAGCGCAGAATTTTTATTAAAGAAGCCAGATGCAATCTTGGCCTTTTGTAACCTTCTTTATTTTCAGGACATGTTTAATATAAAATCAGACTTGAGCTTATCATTTTAATGCAGTTTTCAGTTTTGAAAGCGTGTGGCCCCTATAATTACATTTGCCGTAAGTATCTATAGATATGTGGGTAGTTAAAAATAAAAAGGTACTAAAAAAAACAAGCTAGTTAATCTTCAGCTACTTTCACTTTTTTCAGTGCCTATCCAAATCATTTTTAATTTTTTTTTTTTTTGTTTTTTTTGTTAAACTGCCGATTTGTGCGTTTAATTTTTCATCTCCCATGTTTATTTCTCCCTCATGATTTTCTCTTTCCTGTTTTGTTTCCTTTCCTTGTGTTGTTTCTTTATGTGTATGTGAATGTGTGCTGTCTGCTCTGCGTTCTGTGTGGTGGGGGCTGTGAGCAGAAGCTCTGGTGGTGCAGAAGAGTGGCAGCAGCAGTGTGCTACCAGAGGGGAAGCCTGAGTCCTGTGGTAAGAAGCTCCTGCTTGAATGGCTGGTGTGGCAGCTGCATTTGTACACGCTTCCTGGTGTGAGATTGCCTATAGATGTTTTACTTATGCTGGCTGATATTAAAATAAACTGTCCTCATAATCACTGCCAAGACATCAGCTCAACTGGGATACATTGAACTCCTTGTTTATCTGCTCTTTTAAAAATGGAAATCAGTATAGCATTTATTAAGAGATAGGCAGCCAACACATATATTTTTTACAGTGATTATTTATTTCGTTTTATTTTATGATCAGTACAATAGCTTCTAGTAGTCAGTCTTTTTGTGAACATTTGGTATGTAGTTTTATTGTACTTTTCAAATGAATGAGCTAATTTAAGTATAGGATCTGCCTACATGATTACAAGGACCAAACATTGGATTTAGTGATATGTTAATTAGAATCTATGTAAACAAAGCCACTTGGGTGTCCCTCTGGTCTTTTTAAACCCCTTCGACTTTGCTTTCATGCTTGTTACTTCATCTACACTGACACGAGTACATTTACAGGCAGAGACACGTGGTCACTGCAGCCAACAGACTGCATGTGGCTTGCCTCACATGCAATGAATTGACAAAACAAATTCTTAAAGCAGCTGTCAGAAATGCCAGTTTGAGCCGAGATAGTCTAAACTCTCCAAAGGGTACAGTTGACAAAGGTAAACCCTTATTATCATATGCAACAAAGCTTTGGCGTGTTTGTTCACTTTGAAACAAACAGATCTTTGTCTCTTATCTTTTTCTGGTCTGGTGCAACTTTAGCATTTTTTTTTTATTTTTTTTATTTTATTTTTTTTTGACAACAAAAAAATCAGTGAGAACTGAAAGTCTTAAAACTCCAGCTTTTAATGAAATGAAATTGTTCTGCCTTTTTAATGCTCTCGGCTGTTACTTGGGTTCCTTATGTGTGGTGATGATACAATACAGAAGCTCACCTTATTCTCTAGTGTAAGTTTCGTATCATTGGTGGGTGCCGATTACATTAAAGTTGAATCTCTGAATTATACATTAGCTCAGATCACGTCAGCAGTCCCACTCCTCATGGTTTATAAATACCAAAGAATTTTAAATGCTTTAAAGCAGAGAGAGAGAGAGAGAGAGAGAGCTAAGCATCTAGAGGCAAATTCACACCAGCTCTTGAATTCATATGGCTTCATCTGCTTCCTTGACACTCATGCCCTCTCCTCCTCCCTTCCTCCTCGCTCCTTCATCTATACCTAACCCTCTCTCTCCTACACCCTTCCCCCCAACCCAGAGCTTTTGGCTCCTCTAACCTCTCTCCACATATTAGCGGCTATTCCTTCTATTCTCCAACCCCCAACGTCGACTTACCTCTCTTTTGATGACAAGAAACCACTGGATACCTTTCTCAGTCTTTAAAATGTTGAAATGAAAATTTAAGAGAGTTTGTTGTAGTTATAGTCTTCTCGTTTTTTTGTTTTGTTTTGTTTGTTTGTTTGTTTGTTTAAATAATATGAGACTACAATTATGTATTTAAGCATTTGTGTACTTTGCGTAATGTTTTCTTTTATGTCTTGTGACGAAGTGCTGGCCAGATAGAAGAAATGCAAGGGGAAGGTTGTCTTTTAAGTCGCTCCACAAAGAACCTGAAAAGTAACGTTCCTCTTTCTAACCTGTGAGATAACATCTACTTAAGCAGAGTCGTCAGATCAGTTTCAGAAATGACCTCACACGTAACCTGTTTCCAAGGAAAGGTGCGACCCTGTGTAAAATGTAAATAAAAACAGAATGCAGTGATTTGAAACTCATTTTCAACAATGCTGGGAAACGGGTGGATGTCTGCTTGTTTTGCAGACATGTATTAAGCATAGTCCTAACTAAAGGATAATTCAGTGACCCCGAGGTGTGGAAGCTCATACTTAATGAAAAATAGTGCAAAGACAAAATATTATATGTTGAAACTGTTGTTTTGTAAATAAAGATATGAGTAAATTTGAAGCTTATAGTACAGAGGACTTTTTTTTTTTTTTAAACACACATCTCTAAGCATTTGTAAACTGAGACGACTGATTGCTTTTTTTTTTTTTTGCTTTTTTTTTTTTAAAGCGAAACATTTTCCGAGCATGTGTGATTCAGAAATTCAGGTATTTCATAGTTCAGGGCTTCCTTTGTTGTAGTTCCCATTTAAAATGTTTTCAATTGTCTAATTGGTCGGGGCTGTAGAAAAGACCAGTTTAACATCCAGATTCTTTTCTTAGCAGGTCATGTTATTAAAGTGTTTCTAAGTAACTTAAATGTATCTTTTTAAACCCAGTTTACCTAGCTTCTGTTATTGCTGTACTAGGCCTTTGGAAACTTTAACTAACACTGTATTTAAATCATTTATTTATTTAAGACAAAAAAAAACAATCATGGTTGTGCCTTTTATAAATGTTGTGTTTTGTCTTTGTACTGTTTAATTTAAATGAAATTATTAATGATGGTTCCAAATTTTTTGCATAGTTGTCTAGCCAGTCTTGATGATGATTATGATAGTAATAATAATGAGAAGGACCCTTTGTTGTCGTTGTCTATTAGAAAGTGCAAGACATTAGATAAAACATTTTAAAAGAATTGAAGCATTGAAAATAATTAAAGTGTAAAGGACAGACATAGACGTCTGTATATTTATGATGACTGGACTTAAGGGAATGCCATGTATTGTGCTCCTTTATTTACAGCAGTTGTGGGTTTTGAAGGCATAAGGGAAGACACTGTTTTAACTCTGTTTGTCTGGATGTTTGTCCACCTGTACTGCCTGCCTGAGGGCAGAAGGTTGAACAAGTGCTGTCCAGAGTGGGGAGGCTCTTTCATTATTTTCTTTGCCCTGCTGAGACGGCGAGTGCTGGAGATGTCCTCTAGGGAAGACACTGGGCAGCCGATGGCTCGCTGGATGGTGTTGATAACCCTCTGCACAGCTTTCCTGTCTGCTGCCGAGCAGCTAGTCTACCACACTGTGATGCAGTACATCAGTACATTGTCGATGGCAAAGCAGTAAAAGGCTACCAACAGCTTTTCCTCTGTGCGATTCCTCTGCAGCGCACTCAGGAAATGTTGTCTCTGGTGGTCTTTTTTTTTTAACTGTCGCTGTTATGTTGGGAGACCAAGAGAGATCCTCCGCGATGTTCCTATGAAATTAAAGAAGGAAACCCTTTTGATGCAGTCTGTATTGATCTAGCGAGCAGCAGGGATGGGTCCATGCTGCGCCTCCTGTAGTCAGTCATCATCCCCCTGGTTTCTTGATGCTGAGTGCCAGATTATTAGCAGAGTAACACCCAGACAGCTTCTACACTCCATCTCTGTACACTAACTTGTCGCTTCCAGATACAAGTCAACTCACAGTAGTGTTTTCAGCAAACTGTATTAACTGTTCATAGTTTGTGTTCTGGGCAACCATAAATTCGTGTTTCAGGATAATATTTTTCCAAGTCTATGATGTGTTATGCATTTACACAGTAAAAGCCTTATTGGTCATATTTCATGTCCACACTGGCTTCAAAGATGTCCTGTCTTGGGACTGTTTCAGTGAAAGTAATGGGGCACAAAATCCCTTCATCCAAGTATGGATAATACATTTTTAAAGGCAGATGTAATAATAGTAGCTTTGAGATTGGGGGGTGGGGGGATGGCCTTTTAATTGTCTGCAAAACTGTCTTATATGAAAGTAACTTCATATTAAAGTATCAGTATAATCTCAGATACTACTCTGAATTGAATGTGTGTATGGCGCCTCCTTGCAAAACAGTGATGTGTATCTCCGTATGACTGCTTGAGGCTCTCTGTTGGACTCTAAGCCAAGCTACCCTGGTCCCCAGAGGTGATCCTTTTGTTGTTTGTTAAACAGTCCGCCTATAGCACATGTGTCAAACTCAAGGCCCGGCGGACAATTTTATCTGGCCCGCGAGATCATTTTATATAGATTTATTATTATTGTTATGCATGGCCCGGCGATATGAGGCGCTAATAACACACAAACTACAGATCCCATAATGCAGCGCAGCAGAAATGTGCATAAACTACTTACGGTAGGACGTTTTGTCAGAACACCGGTAAACCTGTGTATCTTATTAGTGGAGCTAATGTGGCTGTAATTAAGGAATTTAAGACGGCACTACGAGACAAAACATCAGGATAAGCTGAAAAACTTAAATGCAGAGCAGAAACTACAGAAAGTAGAAGAGCTAAAGAAGAATCTGACATTTCAACAGACTTTTTTCACCAGAGCAAACTCACAAAGTGAAGCTGTTGTGAAGGCAAGTTTTATTGTAGCAGAGGAGAAAGCCAAATCAGCCCAGCCATTTACCGAGGGAGAGTTTCTGAAGAGCTGCATGATGAAGGTGTGCGACGTCTTGTGTCCAGACAAAACGTAGATTTTGGCAAATGTGAGCCTGAGCAGAAACGCATGTCAAAGTGTAACCGACATGAAACTGCCCTGGGACAAACTTGTTGGACTTACAACAGATTGTTGTGTGGTGAAAAAAAGTGGACTAATCGGCAGGATGCGAGTAAAGATGCAGGAGAACTGTACGGTGAGTTAACAGCATACTGCATCATACACCAGGAAACGCTGTGTGGTAAAGTCCTAAAAACGGAGCATGTAATGATCACCGTGACGCAAACCGTAAATTTTATCCGAACTAAAGGTTTAAATCACTGTCAATTTCAGTCTTTTATGTGGGAAATGAATTCAGAGTTTGCCGACATTCCTTATCATACAGAGGTCCGTTGGGTGAGTTGGGGAAAAATTCTCAATAGAGTTTTTGAGCTCAGCAAGGCAATCTGTCAGTTCATGGACATGGCATGTATGATGCGGTGAAGCCATTTCAAGTGAAGCTGTCACAAATGCAGCAGTGCAACTTCCCTCACTTTCCCTGTTGCCAAGTAATGTTGAACCAAGTCAGCGCAACAGTGTTCCCAAACGCGCACTTTGCTGATAAACTGAGCGCACTGAGTGCTTTAAAGTCCTTTGGTGACTTTAAAGCACAAAATGAGAATTTCGAGCTGCTTCACAACCCATTTACAGTCAGTGTTGGGAAGGTTACTTTTAAAATGTATTCCACTACAGATTACAGAATACATGCCCCAAAATGTATTCTGTAACGTATTCCTTTACGTTACTCAGTGAGAGTAACGTAAAGGAATACTTTGGATTACTTAATATATTATCATGCTGTTTACAACTACGTGAATGTACTATTGCTGTGTGATTTATTACTATTACTGAAGGTCCGCGGCTCCGAACCTTAGTAAAGGGACCTCTGGCTAATACGTCGGGTTCGTGTCGGGCTCATAGCCGAAAACTAGCTTTACTTTGTTGTCTGGGTCAACTTTGCTAGCGAGAGACAGAGAGAGGCGTTGAAAGACTGCTCCAACGGACTTATTGTTTCGGAGGAAAACACGAACACAGTGTACAGTGAGTCTTATACATGGTGGGGCAAAAAAGTATTTAGTCAGCCACCGATTGTGCAAGTTCCCCCACCTTAAAATGATGACAGAGGTCAGTAATTTGCACCAGAGGTACACTTCAACTGTGAGAGACAGAATGTGAAAAAAAAATCCATGAATCCACATGGTAGGATTTGTAAAGAATTTATTCATAAATCAGGGTGGAAAATAAGTATTTGGTCAATAACAAAAATACAACTCAATACTTTGTAACATAACCTTTGTTGGCAATAACAGAGGTCAAACGTTTACTATAGGTCTTTACCAGGTTTGCACACACAGTAGCTGGTATTTTGGCCCATTCCTCCATGCAGATCTTCTCGAGAGCAGTGATGTTTTGGGGCTGTCGCCGAGCAACACGGACTTTCAACTCCCGCCACAGATTTTCTATGGGGTTGAGGTCTGGAGACTGGCTAGGCCACTCCAGGACTTTCAAATGCTTCTTACGGAGCCACTCCTTTGTTGCCCGGGCGGTGTGTTTTGGATCATGTCTGGACACTCCTTGTGGTTTGGATTGTCATGTGGAAGACCCAGCCTCGTTTCATCTTCAAAGTTCTCACTGATGGAAGGAGGTTTTGGCTCAAAATCTCACGATACATGGCCCCATTCATTCTGTCCTTAACACGGATCAGTCGTCCTGTCCCCTTGGCAGAAAAACAGCCCCATAGCATGATGTTTCCGACCCCCATGCTTCACAGTAGGTATGGTGTTCTTGGGATGCAACTCAGTATTCTTCTTCCTCCAAACACGACGAGTTGAGTTTATACCAAAAAGTTCTACTTTGGTTTCATCTGACCACATGACATTCTCCCAATCCTCTGCTGTATCATCCATGTGCTCTCTGGCAAACTTCAGACGGGCCTGGACATGCACTGGCTTCAGCAGCGGAACACGTCTGGCACTGCGGGATTTGATTCCCTGCCGTTGTAGTGTGTTACTGATGGTGACCTTTGTTACTTTGGTCCCAGCTCTCTGCAGGTCATTCACCAGGTCCCCCCGTGTGGTTCTGGGATCTTTGCTCACCTGTTCTCATGATCATTTTGACCCCACGGGATGAGATCTTGCGTGGAGCCCCAGATCGAGGGAGATTATCAGTGGTCTTGTATGTCTTCCATTTTCTGATGATTGCTCCCACAGTTGATTTTTTCACACCAAGCTGCTTGCCTATTGTAGATTCACTCTTCCCAGTCTGGTGCAGGTCTACAATACTTTTCCTGGTGTCCTTCGAAAGCTCTTTGGTCTTGGCCATGGCGGAGTTTGGAGTCTGACTGTTTGAGGCTGTGGACAGGTGTCTTTTATACAGATGATGAGTTCAAACAGGTGCCATTCATACAGGTAACGAGTGGGGGACAGAAAAGCTTCTTACAGAAGACGTTACAGGTCTGTGAGAGCCAGAGATTTTCCTTGTTTGAGGTGACCAAATACTTATTTTCCACCCTAATTTACGAATAAATTCTTTACAAATCCTACCATGTGGATTCATGGATTTTTTTTCACATTCTGTCTCTCACAGTTGAAGTGTACCTCTGGTGCAAATTACTGACCTCTGTCATCATTTTAGGTGGGGGAACTTGCACAATCGGTGGCTGACTAAATACTTTTTTGCCCCACTGTAGCTACTTACAACTGGGCTCGTCAGGCACTCTTCTTGGCTGCAGTGGTTATTATTATATTAACATGCTTCCAGCTCCCGTTTCTGCTCGATGACAGCTCGTACTTTTCCACTTCCTTTTTCTCCCTCCTCGCGACTCACAGACACATAACGGGTATGGCAGTCCATTCTCCCTTGCAGTACTGACTACACTGCCCATGATGCTACATTCTTTAGGGCTATGGTTATAGCATTCTGCCTATTAGCTTAGCACAACAACAAAAAGGCACTCTCTCTCACCCAGGAAACACACAGTCGCAGAGAGCGTGCGTCATCCTGTAACCATGGCAACCGTAACGCTGCTGCCTGGAACAACAGAACATAGCTGTCAAACAAAACCCAAACAGTCCTGACCCGCGACAATATGAAACAGGAAAATACCGCCGTGTAATCCATTTATTTCAACAAAGTAACTGTATTCTAAATACCACCTTTTTAAATGGTAACTGAATACAGTTACTCATCTTTTGTATTTTAAATGCGTAACAGCAGTACATGTATGCCGTTACTCCCCAACACTGTTTACAGTTGATGTGGAAACTGCACCTGTGCAGATTCAGATGGAGCTGCATTCTAATGGGACACTCAGGGGAAAGAATGGCCTGCAGAGTTTATTAGTTCCATTCCTGAAGCAATGCCCCAGCTCCGTCTACATACAGCTCGAACCTTGTATATGTTTTCATTTATTTTTTCTGGGGTTTGTGGCAGCATGTTCATATTTCTAACTTGCATAATTTTGACATAATTCAACATATCTAAACCAAATCTCTATAAAAAATTTAAGAAGGCACCATGGAGCCATTATCCGTGGAGCCCACTGTTATATTTTGATGTTTAAAAACAAAAAAGGAGAGCTTTCTAGTGGCCTACCTCACACACAGACAGCTTCAGCTTTATGCTTTGGCAGAGGAAAAAGTGTAAAGTTTGATTTTAACTGATTTTTATCACCTTCCCAGTGTGATTATTGTGGAATTCTGTCACCCTACATGCTAAGAGTGAACTAACTGGGTGAACTAAAAATTTACTCAACTTCCTGATCTTGTGAAAATCTTTCTCTTTCCGGTCTGTGTCACTTGCAGGTCTGGTCCAGCGATGTGTAATAATCCAGAAAGATGAAAATGGCTTTGGGCTCACTGTCAGTGGTGACAATCCAGTGTTTGTGCAGCTTGTCAAAGAAGGTAAGATTGACTCTCAAATTTAAAAGAGAAAAATGTTACCACATTGACCACCTTCGGTTTGAGCCTTCCGTGAGCTCCCCTTATTTTGTGCTTGTGTCCTCATGCAATGACATCAAACTATCACGTCAATTTGCCATGTTAGTTCGCCAATATGAGTGGTAATTGGTCCCCAGAAATCAACAACTCTGGCATTCATTTACACTAGTGACGTTGTTGACTGTAAACTATTTCCTCTTTCTACAAGTTTCACTTGTAGTTGCAGCTTCTGCTTTATCCTGTTGTCTTGTTATGAGTTTGCCAAAATGCTTCTGTGACCTCGAGTAGTGTCTCACGCTGTCTGTAGAGGATTATGTGGGCTTTTATCAGGTCACAGTAAACACTAGCAAGTCTGTACAGCAGTGGATGGAGACTGCAGAGGAGGGAACCAATCGAGACCTTTTTTCTTTTTTGCACTTTCATTAATGCTTGGGAGTGTCTTAACTATCACTGAATAGCTTCCATTTTCTTTTTTTAAGTTACATGTGAATAATGTATCAGCATTTTAAACTGAAAAGCAAACAAAATGCAGCTATAGTGTCTTTAAATGTCATCCCAACGTGGTGAAACTGAAACAGATAGTTATAAGTCCCTTTTCCCCCGCCTACTCCACAGTTGAGCAGACTGAGTTATATTCTTTGTTCCCTGACCCCAAGTTGAATTTCCTCACTACTACAAACCTGAAGACCTAAAGTCTATTTTCAGCTTGCAGAGTACTTGAACTGCACTCTGCTGACTTTAGTCAGACTTGCCTCTCATAATAACCTGTCTCATGCCTAAATCCCTTTGTTTGGGGTGGAGCTGTGAAACAGGTCCTTCTTGTAATATAACCACTGTTATGGTCTTTCAAAATAGCACTTGAAATAGTCACGTATTTATGGTCTGTCAAAAGACTTTTGGCATATTCATTGTGAAGAAATGTCATTGCTGCATCATGAAGAAGCATTTTTTGTGTTTCCTTCCTTATTTGCTATTATTCCACTTCCATTGCTTTTTCACTCTCTTTTGGTTGTTAATTGCTTATTTCCCTTTGTGTTTACCAGATGGGGCTGCGATGCGAGCAGGTGTTCAGACAGGAGACAGGATCATCAAGGTATTCTGTTCCTCTGCTACCATGTCTTTTCACTGCGAAAGTTACCGTTTTCTACTCCAAGGCCAATACCGAGGCTGCCACCTTCTGGCCACTCAGTATTTCTACTCAGTAAACTATTGGGAATAAAATGCAATGTCCGGCTGTGTACTTAGAATATGGCCACTATTGTCTTCCAGGTTAATGGGACCCATGTTGCACATTCTAACCACACAGAAGTGGTGAAACTTATTAAATGTAAGTTGTTCTTTCTGTCACAAAAGTTACATTTTAAAAATAAATCCTACAAAAAGGGACTAATTCTCGTTTCTATGTGTGTGTTCTAGCGGGCTCCTATGTGGCCCTCACAGTGTTGGGCCGGCCCCCCGGGCTTGCCCAGATACCTTTGCCCGAAGCAGAGCCAGACATGAGCTTATCCTCTCCAAACTCTCCAGCACCACGGCGCCCCTGCAGTCCTCAGGACAGCATCTTACCTATTCAACAACCATGGGTACTAAAGACATTAGTTACTTCTGTTGCCTGTCCACTTTCTGCAAATTTGTCATGCTTCTTTATCTTATTCCCCTTGGTCTGTCTATGCCCCCCCCCCTCCCCCCTTTATAGATGCTGTCACATTTGTGGTACATCTCTAAATCTCATCCGCTCAAATCTTCTCTGGGGCTAAATGACTTCTATATAACCCTGACACTATCTCTGTTATATATAATAGAGAATTATATAACATATGTGAAACATGTGCATGTGTATATTTTACTATTATTAAATATTATTATTATTATTATTATTAATTTTAAATGATATTATTTCTATTATCTATTATATAGAGAGAGATAGATTGCGCATTCGCTGTTTTGCATCTTTTTCAGCTTCTCTGGTTTTTATCCCCACAGGATGAGAAAGCTGACATCTTGGAGGTGAGTAAAGCAAACAAGTGTCACTTGCTGACTAAAGGTTCTGGCATTAGAAAGAAGATTTGCCCTCTTTGATGCACAGCTGTGTTAAATTGAACTATTAAAACGAGTGGTGTTTTCTCTTTGGAAAATCAAAAGATCACTTGTACCAGAACATTCATACAGAGGAGTCAAGTAGTATGTGTATTATTTATTTAAATACTGCAGTATATATTTTAATGCAGGAAGTCGTTTTCTTTACCTTTTGCATGGGAAACAAATGTCAACATATTTGACATTTTTCCACTTTCAAGAAAACTACAGTGACCTGCTATTACTATTCTTGTGTCGATTTCCCCCTTCTTGCCATTCAGGCCATGAAGGAGGAGTACAGCAGAAACCCCTCCCCTAAACTACTGAAAGACATCCAGGAAGCTGAAAAACACATTCCTCAGCTGCAGGGTCAGCTCCCCAAGGCCATTGGGACAACACAGGTAGTTACCATAACATGCCCAAAGACATGGGATATCTAGGGACAGGTATCTAACGGCAGCATCCACGGAGGTGTTGTGGGATTCTTTTTCTTTTTTGTAGAACATTTAGAGATTGTGCCAGACAAACATTAATCCAAAGCCCATCAGAGGATTAGACTTTCTCTGTGGGAAGCCACTCTTTTGTGTCTGAGTGACGGCTTATTTTATAGTCATCACACGCTGAGCCTTGTGCTATGTGCGTCAGCTAGTGTGCTACATTTAAATTTTTCAGTATTTATATTTTATGCAATTCCACTCGTGAAATGATCTATTGACTATTACCAGTGTATGTAGTTTATTTTGAAAAGCTGTTTGAACATGTGTCATAAAGAACATTATCATTAAAAATATATAAATCTTTATAATTATTTTTTTTTTTTAAAAAGTATTATTAAATCCTCAGGAGAGTGTTCCAAGTGATGATGCAGATGAAGATGCATTTGTCCCCAAGGGAGAAAACAATGCAGACCTGTTCTGGACCAGGACCCCTGTAAGTAATCACATTTTTAAACATCACAATCTAAAAATCTCTCTCAATACCATATTTACATCAAATTCCAAGACCTGCTATGCTCTAGAATAATAATGTAAAAGTAAATGGAATCAGTCCTGCTTGGCTTTGGGGCTTATTTAGAGCTAAACATCACCAGAGCAAGGATTATATTTATGCATACCGATTCTACATTCAGATGACTCTCAGGCATAGCAACCAATCTGTAATATAGTGTTTTAGGTCTTTTTTTTTCTCTCTCTTTTTTTGTTTTGTGTGTGTGTTCCTTCCCACTTTCAGATATCTCGCATATTTGGGCCGTCATCTCCAGACAGCCAGTGTCCAAGAGAGTTCTCCTGTCCCAGCCCAAAGACCACACCCAGGAACAGCTACAACTCCTTCCACTCCCCAGAGACAGAGGACACCACTGATCTGGTAGCTTTATGGAAATTATCTTCACACATATTATTTATTTACTCTGTCTTTCCTCTAACTGTTACAACCACACAATAAGGTCAAGAGGTTATGAATGTCCAAATGGGGGAGACATATTGACCATACCTGACATCTCGTCTACAGGACGCCCTTTCCCCTACCACAGTCAGCAGTCCCTCCTCGACTCGCCTGGTTTCGCAGATCATTGGAGCTGAGGATGACTATTTTGATTCAGACCAAGAGCAGGTATTTTTTGGGGACATTATCTCTTTTATTTATTTGCAAAACCCTACAATTTTACGGAAAGCCCAAATACAATTTCAAGTGACTTATAGGTTAAGATTAGAGGTAAACTGTTGTACTGACTGTTTTTCAGACAAACGGCCAGTGTAACAGCTTTAATAGTATTGAGCTGCTCAAGTCTCGCCCTGCCCACCTCGCAGCCTTTCTGTATCATGTCATCTCTCAGTTCGACCCTGCTCCTGTGGTAAGACTTCCTTCATATTTGTTGATGGCTTTTATGCATTATTTACAGTTTTTACGTAACCTAGGCCCTTTGCTGTGAAGAAAGTTCACCCAGTCACACAAAGCTGGTTATCAATTTGCTATGTTAACCCAGTGTTTGCTGTCCCAGGTATGCGCCAGTCACATGAACATCTGACCAACAACACTGATTTAGTGCACTGACAGCTGAGAATCTCATTTTACAATGCAAGAATAAAGTATAATATTAGAAACATATGAAGCAGTTGCACACATACAACAGAATGAAACTAACATACCTGCTGGAGATAAACCAGCGATGGGTTCACAGCATAAGTTTTTGTGGCATAAGTTATCTCAGTAAGAAGTGAACCACCACAGGAAACCCCGGCTTAACTATGGGAAGAAAGCTTAACTTGTCTTAAAACAAAATCTTGCTGTTTAGGAGACTCTGCAGTTCCTATTTTATTTTGATTTTTAATGTTTTGTTCCCTCAGCTGTGCTACCTCTATGCTGACCTCTACAAGCAGACCAACTCCAAAGAGACCAGACGGGTGTTCATGGGCCTTCACAATTTCTTCATTGACCGGGGAGCAGTGAGTCTTTATCTGTCTTTACACAGCGAGCACACAATCTAGTATTGCATTTAGATTACAGCAAATTATTGTAGCAAATTGAATTTAATCACATTTCCGGCCCGGGTGTTTCCAAAATCATACTAATTCGACCAAACAAAGCCTAAAAACACATTTTAAAGTAATCTCATATACAGGTCAGAACAGGGTGGTGTATTTGCTGGTAATTGGCTGTTATGCCTTTCATTGGAGATGATAGAGGAGTATCAAGGGCACAATAAGACTAGAAAAGCACTATAAATGCCAGATCATTTACTGTTATGTGTCTTTATTTATGATCTGAACTCATGCAGACAGCATTTGGCAGTGTTTTGCTTGACTTCAGTACCTTCACTCCTTTATATCCCTGTTTGCTTTTAAAGAATCGAACTGTTTCATTTTTGTTGCAGAATTTAAAAGTTGGTGTTCCTGAATCTGTCTCCGCTGATCTTGGTAAGTATTTCGTACACAGCTTCTGTCTCATTCAGTTACCCAACCAGCATCATTTAGAGCTGGTGATATTTATTTTGTGCTGACTTTTTGTGCTTCTGCTGAGTAACTTTAGCAATTTAAGCACCCTCATTATACAGTCCCTGTAAGTCGATTCCTCAGCCAGCCAAGCACAGTCCTTGCCAAGGCCTTAAGAAATCAAATGCTCTGATGGTTTGGAAAGTATTGCTTAGCTTTAATACCACTTATTTATTGTGGACATGCTGCAACCCTTTGATATTTATTCTGTGTATGTGTGTGTGTGTCCGTTCGTGCGTGCGTGTGTGTGTTTGCAGATCGGCGGCGGACAGAACTGATCCCAGAGGAAATAAACAGACAACATGTTCAAACACTGCAGGACTCTCTGCTCCCTGATATTCAGAAGAATCTTGAAGATTTCAGGTAAATTCAGAATTTGTATTTTTTGTGATGCTGCCGATTTAGCTGGGTTTCAGATGTTAAGGATTTTGTTAGCTCCCACATTAGGCATATATAAAAGAAACAAGCTTTTCTCATCCTCTACTTCATTGTTTCTCTAAAACATTATCAACCTGGTCACAGTAATAACAGTATACCTCCTTATGTGTTTGGTACTTGCAGGCAGAAGCGGAGTATGGGCCTAACAGTGGCTGAAGCAGAGCTGGGCAGACTGGACCAAGAGAGAGTCAGAGACCGCGGCACTCTCGAGCGGGAACGCTCATATGCTGAAAACATCATCGCGAAAATAGACGATATCCTGTGAGTAACTGATACATATACATGCTAGTTGGAAGCTCATAATATTCAGTTTTATCAATTTTTATTTATTGTACTGTTAACAGGGTAACTACTCAACTCACAGAGGAAGAGAAATGGTAAGAAAACTTTGGCTGAAGCAAGTTTCTTAAATCAAGCGATTTCTAAGAGTTAACAACTCCCATGGCCCCTTCAGCCATCTGTGTCTGTGCTATATTTACATTCTGTAATATGCCTCTCAATTATCTAAGGGAGCTGTCATGTCTTGGCTTATTTTTATTAAATCTTTTCAGTCCTTGAAATTATCATTAGACAGCAATCTGCTCCTAATTTAATAACTTGCCAGTGGTAGTAATTATTCACCTTTAAAGTACAGTCTTTGATGTTTCAAGCAAGAATACATATCAGTGTCATCCGAGCGCCACTCTACATCCCCCACAGTTGACAAATTAAGCGGTGGAGCAGTCTCTTAAAGAAAACATGTAATTTATGCAGTATGTTTATATTAAATAATTCAAAAGTGTGACTGATTGAAACAGTCTTGTTTGAAATGCCATATGCTCGCAGCACAGCCCAGATGGTTTGTGTAGACGTTGTATGAGGAACGACTGTTGTGACATATGGTACAAATCACAATATGGATACTTGCTCTCTTCAAATTTTAGCATTGTCTTGTTTTGTTAATTATAATTCAGAAAGCATCCAAACTCATTGGTTGTCATGTTTGTTTGTTTGTTTTTTAAGCACTACAATGCAGTATGTTATATATACGTACATGAAGCACCTTGGTGTGAGGGTCAAGGAACCTCGCAGCCTGGAGTCCAAACGGCTTCGGATCAGCTTTCTTCCCATGATTAAGGTAATCTAAATTTGTCTTGCACAGTGAGACTTCTTCCTCTTCCCCCATCACCTACATGACTCTTTTCTTGTTTTTGATGAACTCTACAGCGAGGCAACAAGACAGAAAAGGAAAGGGAAGAGAAAGTGAAAAAGGTTCCCAAGAATAATAAATTTAATATTCGTGTACCTCAGCGGCGGCCCAGCCGCATCGAATCGTCAGGTAAGATACGAGTTTGAAATGACCAAAAATAACAACGTAGCTTTCAAAGCTTTATATTATTTTGATACCACCTGTCTGTGTATTCAGGGGGTACGACCCAGGAGGGACGACCACGGCCTCAGAAACAGATGTCTCAACCTGCACTGTCTACAAGTGATTATAAAGAATCTAGTCGTCTCAAAGGCAGCCAATCAAGCGAGGGCCCTGAACTTATACACTCCATGTCTGTCAACTCATCATCTCCAATTAGCGCCACCTACAGCTCTGACACCAGCAGAGACGCTGATATGGGTGAGCAAGCAGACAAATGAATTAAATGAAAAAACACTTAAAGGAGCGATGGCTATTAACTTGTTATCTGGCAGGTGGGACTCCAATATTTGGCCCCTGCAGGGTGAGTGAAATCCTTCCATCGGACTCTCTGGACGGGTTGCCATACTCTGCTTCGCAGTTTGACCCCCTATATAACCTGGACCAACTGCCAGAGGATGACAGAGAAAGTGACAGGTGCCTTTAAAGTCACATCTGCAGTAACACTGTTTCCCTTAAAAGTTCTTATTTTTATGACTGATTTCTCTGTCACTTTTTGTAGAACTCACGAGGGAACACCAAAAGCTTTAAGAAGGCAAGAATACCAGATCATTTGGACTTTCTTATATTGATCTAAAAACCTAGTTTAAAAGCTAACTTTATTGTATTACTGTAGGCTTGAGGGACTCGGTGCTGCTGATATCCAGAGCGAGGATGACCAGGGAACAGATTCTGAGTGCGATCCCCCAAACTGGCAGCATCTGGTGCGTCCAGAGGTTCTAGCCGGTCTCAGGCCTCATGAAATCAAGAGACAGGAAGTTATCCACGGTGAGGACTGGCACTGTCAAACTCCCCTGAAGCTTATATTGTATTTTCAAAGTATACTCTCCATATGCTTTAAAATACTACAGTATACAGAATATAGTGCGTAGACGGGAAGACAATTATGCAGCATTTGCTGGGATCCAACCCAAGCTGCTGTCAGATGTGTTTTATGCTGAAATGTGCAAATAAATACCTGCCAGCTCGAATTAACATCTTGCGTGTCTGCAGAGCTGTTTTACACAGAGCGTGCACATGTACGGATGCTGAAGGTTTTGGACAACGTTTTCTACCAGAAGCTCACCAAAGACTCCATCCTGCCTCCTGCTGACATCAAGAATATTTTCTCCAATCTGGAAGAGGTTCTGCAGCTGCATGGTACACTAGAAACACACATCTCCTCTGCCTCTGAGCCATTAAGAATCAATAAAATGCCTGAAAAGTCCTGTAGTGTAAATTTAATTCCATTTTAAAGTAAGGCCAAACTCTTAACAACATACAGACGCTCACATTATCATTTTGCATTCCTTTTTTTTTTTTTAATCTTGTACACACACATGCTGATAGTTCCTCCTATTTAAATTTCAGTTAACATATCAGATCAAATGGCTGCCGTTCGGAAGAGAAATGACTCTTCAGTAATTGATCAGATAGGAGATGACTTGCTTTCCTGGGTGAGTACAATTTTCATGCCAAAATTCTATTTTCTCTTTCATATAATTCCTTCTATTGAATAAAATTCAAGATGACTGATGTGGTGGGGAGAAAAAAACATTGTGTACAAAGAAATGGAAGTGTTGCCCAAAATTGCTTCATAACGAGAAAAAAACTGTTGACGTTGGCTTGAGATTGCTTTTCTCAGCTTTATAATTCGACAATCTTTTGGGATGACGTGTGCACAGGGACATGGGTATGTGCAGTTTATATATGACAGTCATGGTAATAGGCCTTTTTCGCCACTTAAATCCTTCTAAAATGGGGGGAAAAAAGAGGGAAAAAAATCAAAGACGACAGAGGAAAATCTGCCCTCTCCAGTAAGATGAAATGGGAGTGAGAAAAATGGAAGCCCTGTCCCTAGTAAATGATGTCACTCAATACCCTAGATCTGGCTGACATCTCAGCATCTTAATATTGTCAGTGATATATGAGACGTGAGGTAGCGGCGTAGGAGCTGGAAGTCTTGTATAGAGTCTCTCAATGGGAGACGTGGAGGGAGTAGGATAAGTAGGCTAATCAGTCCCCTAAGGGTCTAAACATTGATCTAGTCTGGACTGAAACTTAAGCTGTCTCTGCTGCAAGGACATAAGCCTGCCCTCCCAGGAGTCAGCCACTCGTCATAGCGGTTAAATACTAAATCTACTACCTCTGACCCATATTGACTGAGTTTCTATCCATCTCTGTCCTGTCTTGGGTTGGGTGGTAACAGTTCAGCGGTGGAGAGGAAGAGAAGATCAAGCAGGCGGTGGGGACGTTCTGCAGTAACCAGCCTTTTGCTCTGGAGCTCATAAAGACCAAACAGAAGAAGGACTCGAGGTTCACTTCATTCATTCTGGTACGCTTGTCACTGCGCACACAGTGTATACAAGGTGTTCACAGGAGATAACCGCTCAGAAGGCTCACAATTTGTCAATCAGAGGGTTTAAACAATGGTTGTGTGGATCTAAATAAAAACCCAAGCTTACTCTTATTCTAGCTCAGTCTCTATTTATACTGAAAATTATGCATTTGGGCTGTTTTTATGGCTGCTTAAGGGTACTCCACTTATATTTTGCTTCTTTGCAGGAGGCAGAGAGTAACAGGCAGTGTCGCCGACTGCAACTCAAGGACATCATTCCTGTGGAGATGCTGCGGCTCACCAAGTACCCTCTGCTGCTCGACAACATTGTCAAGTACACAGGTGTGGTTGTGTTTTCTTAGTAATCAGAGCTCTCTTACCAC
This sequence comes from Haplochromis burtoni, assembly GCF_018398535.1. Lineage (NCBI taxonomy): Eukaryota > Metazoa > Chordata > Actinopteri > Cichliformes > Cichlidae > Haplochromis > Haplochromis burtoni. The sequence goes on from NW_024582376.1 coordinate 1,595,035, forward strand.
AGTTGGCAAGGATTTGTTCACATTGTAATTACTTTGCGTGCACAACGACCTTAATGCACAACTCGTGAAGGATCTAATCTAATAATTGTGACAGGCCTTTAGGCCTTTACTTAAACGAATAGCTGCAACTCTATCATTATTATTATTATTATTATTATTATTAGAGCACATTTAGTTTGCAGATTATTTTTGTAAACTGTGAAATAAAATACTGCAAACAAGTCCAAGTACTTAAGTACACAGACTCTTTCACACGGGAGTCCCCTGACTAGATAAATAGTTTTCTTTCTTATTTTTAAATTATTCATTGCTTAACATATTTATTAGGCTTCCTGTGATTAAAAAATGCTCACAAAAGTAAATAAAGTGTTAATTCTGACAGCAAATTGTGATTTAGTTTTAGCCTTTTACTAAAACATCATTTAGTTTTGGTAGTAATTTAGTCTACTAAGTATCATAAGATTAAAGTAGATTAAATCTAAAATTGATTCAGTGGCTAAAATATAAGGTTTAAAAGTCTGATGCGTTATGTTCCGTGACATCTCTTTCTCCCCAGCGTTGACATCAGAAAGAAAACCATTTTCTCAGGTGCAAATCAAATGCGTTCATCTAACCTTACTGCAAAAGGGGATTATTTCTGATTGGATCACTTCCAAACTCATCCTGTCTTTCTACACAGCTCAATTAGTTCTGATAGGATCTCACTGTCTCTCCAGAATATTTTTATCTTGTTTTTTTGTTTTTTTACATGTATAAGAATAATATTCTTATTTATTTGGCAAATAAACTGAATTCACATTTTTATATCCAATATGGACTTCTCTGAGGAGTCAGAAATTATTCAAGGTTAAAATTATTCAAATTATTCAAGGATTCAACAACTAAAAAAACTAGTTCTTCTTCTGTGCAGAAATGCAGGTAAATAACTGTAATTTGGTATCTTCATCTAAAAATAATATGCTTTTACTATTTTTACTGCTTTTTCTGTAAACATGTGAATTTGAAAATTCATAGGTAACAACAGTAAATATTTTATAGCTATGCAAATATTATTTACATAAAATGGCATATGTGTACCAGTGGTTTGACCATTGCAGACACATAAAATATGATTTTCATAATTACCAATAATGTTAATTTAGTGCATCGGTAACATAGAGCACCACCCTAATGTATGTTTAATGCATTTGATGAGCACTGTATATCAGCAGTGTTGGGACTAACGCGTTACAGTAACTACGTTATTATTGTGGTAACGAGCACGGTAACTAGTTATTATGCCAAAATCAGGAACGC
>NW_024582376.1:1605816-1841808 GCF_018398535.1 Haplochromis burtoni
ACGAATATCCAGAGGAGTGCCCAGACACAGAAGAAATGCACAAAAACAAAACAAAAGTAACGCACTGAAGCACCAGGGCGACCATTCGCGGCGCCATCTTGGTATCCTAGCTGGATTTAAAGCTATAAGGTAAGAACAAAAAGAGAGTTTAGTCAAAGCTGTGTCCCAGATGTCACACAGGCACTTTTATTAACATACAGCATAGATGTACATGAAGAAATTACTCAAAAATAAATTATGAGCATTTATTAAATAATAATGCTCCATAATTCTGAGAATTCTGAGTAAAACCAAAGTTACTTTCCCTAGTAACTAGTTACTTTGAAAGTAACGAGTAACTTGAAGTAACTGAGTTACTGTTGATAGAAGTAACTAGTAATGTAACTAAGTTACTAATTTAAAGTAACTTACCCAACACTGTATATCAGCCATCTAGTTCATCCCAGTAGCGGTGCAGCCTGGCTTACCAGTAAAAGTGTGTAAATGTCAGATCAGAATTAATTCTTGCTTTAAGTTTGGCTGCAGTGCTGCAGCACGCCCTCATGTGACCTGCTTGAGCAGAGTTCAGTTATCATATCCAGCTTTTCTCTCACATTCATCATGTCACAATCCCCGTGCCAATTAGTTCTTATTGGTGACTTAATACAGCATGTAAATGAATTTACCCATAACTATGGGCATAAACAAAAATAATAATAATGGTATCTCATTTGCATTTGATAATCTGAATGCAGCATAAAAGAACTGATGAGTTACAGAGACAAATAGAGAGATTATCATTTTAATGGTCCTGCGGCAGCAGTGCACATTTTTGGGGAATGTCGTGCCCATTGTTTGGGCCATCATTTTAGTCTGCAGCGGCCTTTGGGTCTCACTCGAGACAATGCACTAACGATAAAGAATAACCAGCTATTAGGGGACTGAAGTGTGCTCCCGCTCCCCCCAAAGCCCTGTCATAATTTTTTGGGAATGATGGCGTGTTAATGGCCGGACGAAATATCAATTTGTCGGACAGTCCTCTGCAGAACTGAGGAGACCTTACTGGTTAATGTCGTCTTTCAGACAATGCAGAGGAGAAGGAGAAAGTTAAGCAGGCAGCAGACTGCTGCAGAAAGATCCTCAGTCACGTCAACCAGGCTGTGAAGGAATCTGAGGACAAACAGGTGTGGGTTGGTTTTTTTGTTGTTGTTTTTGTTGTTGTTGTTGTTTTTGTTTTTGTTTTTTTTAATTGAATCTCCTTTCCATGTTTTTTGCCATTAGGATGATTTGTTTTCCAACTTCCTTTTCAGCTTCCTTTTTACTCAAACTGCATTTTATTTCCACTGCTTCTGCTCCACAGGCAGCAGTATCCTCTTAAAGAGGACTTACTTATCCCATTTTTTTCCCCATCTGTTTATTTCACTCCCTTCCTCTAGAGGTTGGAGGACTATCAGAGACGATTGGACCTCTCTTCTCTAAAGCAGACAGACAACCCAATGATCCTGGAGCTAAAGGTGAGTTGTCTGCCCAGCCCTCTTTTAGCTTCAGTTAAAGCATACTCACTTGTTGTACACCCACATTCACTGTTTGAAATATGTGCTAGATAGAAAAATAGCACTGCACAGAGCAGAAGCCAGTAGTTTAAAGCTTTTGTTTTTATTTCCTGTTCCATAATATTCAGAACTTGGATCTGACAAAGAAAACGATGGTGCACGAGGGTCCACTGTCATGGAAAGTGAACAAGGACAAAACTATCGGTTTGTTCTGATTGATAGTTTCACTATTGCTGTTTAGCTGGAAGGTGACCACTACTTACACCACATCTTTCTATTTTCTCTCAGAGCTCTACACACTCCTCCTGGAGGACATCCTGGTTCTCCTACAGAAACAAGATGAGCGTCTGATACTGAAGTGTCACAGCAAAAACCTGTCGGGCACTGCAGATACCAAACATATCTTCAGCCCTATCATCAAACTCAACACGGTGCTGGTGCGCTCAGTGGCCACAGGTCAGTTACCACATAAACTCTGAGGATTTATTACTAGAATAAGGTATGAAATAATACAGGCTCCATCCATAGAGGGTAGAGTAATATTCATTAATAAGCCTCTCTTCTGCCAGACAACAAGTCCTTCTTTGTTCTTTCGATGTCGGAAAACGGAGCCCAAATCTACGAGCTAATGGCGCCCACTGTCTCAGATCAGAGAACGTGAGAGCAAATCCCCTTTGATTCATTTAAATCTCATTGTTCCGGTTGTTATACGAGCTGATGACTGTTTCATTTCCCTGCACAAGGTGGCAGCGTCTAATCACGCAGAGAGCTGAAGCCATGAAAGTTAAGCCTCACAGCGTCATACCATTACCTCAGACCGTGTACGTTACTTACTAATTTGAGCACATCTAGTGGGTCAGGGTTTATGCTCGTTATTAACACATGATTCTGCTCGTGTGCCAGTGGGGAAAGAGACGGCGTGGAGATCATTACAACGGGAGTTTCCAGGTTGAGTAGAGACACGGACCGCACATCCACTGGCAGCACCCAGTCCACAGGTAACTGGAGCAACTCATTTCCTCGATCCATTTCTTCGTCCTACTTAAATATGTGTCGCTATACTTCTGTAATTAAACCCCTGTGATAACTCTTAATTATACCTTCATAGATAAGGAAAGCAGTCCAGTCTGTAGAAGCGCACTGCAGACTTCGCTACCTGGCAGTAATCCATTTGAGGGAGTGAAGACTGAGGAGGAGAAGGAGGAGGAAGAAGAAGGCTTTGTGGACCCAGAACTTTCTTATCCAGTGGCCGAGGATTGCAGAGGAGCCTCGTTTAGCATGTTCCCCTCGAGGGCAGACGAAGCACTGAAAACACGTAAGGGGCACAGAACCGATGGATTGATGCACATGAAATGCGATCCAGCTGTACTCTGTAAATCTATCACTTTTTTCTTTTTTTTTGCTCAGTGGCAGCATTAAAGCACGTGTTAGTGACCCAGCTTATGTCCCAGGAAGCTGCAGAGCAAACTAAACGCTCCACAGGGGCTCGCCTCCTCAGGACCACCTCTCTGCGCACCCCCATAGACAGCCGTGCACGAGTGACGGTCCACAACGGCTCAGAGAAAACCGGCTCCCAGACAGACGACCTGGCTCAGGACCTGGGTTCAGGAGACACCGGCTTCTTTGACTCGACTGATGACTATGGTAGGTCTGGGCAGTCAGAACAACTCATGGTTTAAATAGAATAAACTGACATTAAACATAAATGTTCGCCTCGTCCTGATCCTTCCTGTTTTCCTTTGATTCTTTCAGCTGCGTATTTAGTCCTGGAGGGTTACGGTGGCCCAGGGGAGAGCAGCACAGACGATGACATCTTGGCAACAACCACAGGGAAGCAGCTGAGCACTTCCCAAGGCTGCGCTGCTGACTCGGGCATCAATTTGAGATTTTCTTCAACATCACAGGCCGGCAGCCTCTCCTCTTTCAGCAGACAGGTCCTCTCTCACCTTCGAAATCTTCAGGCCAACCTCAATTATCTGAAGGTAACCGACACTTAATCCTTTACAGCTCTGAAACACACACACACACACACAATAACTGGTATCATGCACATACACAGTAGTCATTTTTATTGTGTAATCTGGCAGTAAATTATTTTTCTCCCACAGGAGGTTGAGGCCAAGTACAACAGTCTAATACAGCAAAGGCCAGAGAGATCAGCAGCAGACACGCATGGAAATAAAGGTATCTCACTTCATGCTCAGCGCTGACAAATGAATAACTGGTTCTTAATTTATGAATCACTTCCTGTATCTGTTCCTTTTCTGATCCCAGATCTTGCTCTCTCTCCCTCAGATAAGAGATAGTGGAAGTCTGTGCAGCAGCTTTTGGCTGTGGTCCCAAAGAGGAAGTACCGACTTGTAGTCTGTTCCTACTTCTCATGTCCTGGACTTTCTGGACGTCTTATAAGCTTGTCCTCTCACTGCTGAGCCCTGTTTTTTTTTTTCCCCCGTTTTGTTTTTTCCATCAGTTGCCACAGAGAATGAGAGACTTAAGTGTGAGCAAACATTTGAAGGGAGGAGTCATCTTTTCGATGCCGAGCCCCCCCATCCTCTTCCTCCTCCGCCTCTTCTTCCTCCTCAGCACAAGGCAATCAGGGATGTGGGATTGCGCCAGAACCTCACCCCCCTCCCCTTTTACCATTTAACACCCATATCCCTTGAATCCCTGCAAGAAAGAGAACTTATACCAAAATGTACAAAGAAGTGTGTTGAGAATATATATATATGAAACACAAAACAAGAAAAGGAAAATTTTAAGATAATGTATTAAGATTTTTTTTTTTTATCCCAAGATGTATTTATTTTCTCTCTTTTCATTTTTTAAAGTGTTTCCCATATTGCTTGCATGCTTTAGGCCATGGTGTTACAGTTTTTGGCTGCTTCTCCTGCTTCAGTCACACGGGGGTTAGTGGGAGAGCCGAGTGCTCGCTAGCATAAAAGCACCCTAGCACACCTTGCTGAATTGCAGGACTGTATTCGGACTGAAGAGGCCAGAGTTGCACTGCTGATGGATCCCATTGTGTTAAAATGACCTGTGTTTTGAGTCTTGAATTTCAGATAAATTCTAGGCGTGGTGTTAACTAGAATGAAGAGTCTGCCGGCTCTGATCTGGTCCTGTTGCATTTCTGTGCTGACTCCTTCGTCCTCTTCGCTCTGAGGGGTGTTTTGCCTCTCATCTGCTCCTCTTCTCCTTTTGCGTGTGATTCTCCCTCTTCTTTTTCCCCGTGACCATGTTTGAGTGTTTTCCCTCTCTTCCTCACAGCCTAGTGGCTTTGATGCTTATTTATCCCTTCCAACACTTTATGTCATGCTTCCTCATCTGCCTCTGGGTGTCTCGCCCTGTTCCCCTCTTCTCCAAGGAGCGGTCGTGCTCGTTCAGTGTCAGCTCCTGGCAAATGCTGCTTTCTTTCTGCTACTATTGGCAATGCTGATCTGACTCCCTGATATTCTAATAATGTCATGAAGTTCAACATATTCTGTACAATGATCAAGTTGGAAGGTTTATGCATAACTTTACAAAATAAATGGTGCCATGACACATTCAAAAAAGAAACCGATGTGCTGATGTTTTCTTTCTTTCTTTATTTTCCCGTCTAGCAAAAGAAGACATCTAGTCTGGTGATGTTTTCAGAAATTGCTGAATGATTGGGAAATTATTATATTTGGAGGTCAGAGTGACAAAGAAATGATCAGTTGCTTGACTTGTCTAAACATTAAATAATAAACACATTGTGACTGTAAACCTATTTTTCTTTTTTCTTTTTTAATCTGTCTGGTTGAAGTTTAGGTCCTGCTGAAAAGACTGTGCCTTCTGTTCACAATATCCCTCCTCCTGTCTTTACACATATGGAGTGGAAAATTTTCAGATGTCTATGCCGATAAATTCACTCCAGGCATCTTTGTGTGACATTATTGTGCACAAATTCTTCATGGTTCTGCTAATTTATGCTGTCCTAATATAACACATTTACAGTTATGGGTGCAAATTCATTCATTTATTTACAGTAACATAATTCCCTAGAAGGTTACACCTTAAGACCTACAGTAAGCAACTTTTTACCACTTTCAAGCAGGATATAGGGAGAGAAACAGTGAAAGTTACCTCTATGTAGATATCCAGTATATGCAAAGCAGCAGTAGGACTTAGTGGTAGTACAAGTATTCAGTATTAAAAGTCTTTTTGATAGAGAAAAAAATCTAAATGTATTTTGTTATTAAAGCTAGTTTAAGCTGCTCCTTTATTGACACAGGGTAGCTCTGCCCGTTTGATATCTAGGGATATTCAGCAAATGTGTAACCCAATACACTAAGGAAATTTGTTAAAAGGAAAATTCTCAAAGTGAATTTGACAAATATTTAAGGGGGAAAAGAAGAACTGGAGGATTTGCTCTGTGATCAGTTTTATTCAGAGTTCTGGTTTCTTGACCGAAAAAGTTATTTTTCACTTTATGGTTTTAACATTTTAAATGTTATTCAATTTTTTTTTCAGTAGTGCCATTTTAATTGGTTAATTATTCTACCTAATATGGTCCTAATGCAGCATTCAAGTTGTAGACGCCTCAAAGTTTCCTAATAGAATTTCAGGATTGAGTAGTGCTAGCTTTTCATGTATTTCAGAAAGCAAACAATTACTACCCAAGCTAAATGGCAAATGAATTTATGAGTTAGCTGATATGAATAAATGTGTTTTATTAAGTGATGTGGTGGAGAATAAATAAATGGAAGTGCATAATTTTCTGTTTGTGCTACTTTAGATAGTCTGGAGGCTCATTCTGATTTTCACTACTTTTTTACTTTTGTAGTTTAGGTTGTGAACAAAACTGAACCAGCTGTTCTGTTACTGTGTTGTTTGCATTAAGATACATCGTGTGTATAATATAGTTAAAGTGTGTCTAATTTGGTAACAGTTGTAAGAATGCTCCAACAGTCTGATTTTGCTCCTTTCTGCCATGTTATAGCGAAGCCTTAAACTTAGTTTCAGAATAGTTTTCTTTTAGCTCCAACACATTTTGGGGAGTTAATTATGAGCTATAGTTGTAGTCTCTGGAGTCGCTTGCTTTCAGACACAGTTCAGGTAAATCAATTTAATATTAAAATAGCTAAACTGCACTTTAATCTGTGTAAGTGACAGTCGGACACTTGGAGGAATTCACTGCACTGTGAATGAATTCAAGGCTTGAACTTTCCAACCACTCAACAGATGACATCCTGTATGCGAGTAACTGAAAACTGGATGACACATGAAATATTACAGATCTCTTTCCCCCCCGAAGCAACTTCACAATTGAAAACTGGGTTGAAAATGTGGACGGCGCAGGCAGTGTGGACCACTTTAATGTTACCTTCATAGTCAACTATACATTTGACCTTAAACAGAATATATTTTCCTAGACATTCGGCAGCACTAAATGTCAGAGTGCGTGAGCCGTCGTAAAGGAAACCACGAGAGAGGTTTTGATCAAAGACGCCAGAAAAGGTGTTCATTACCAGCAGGTGGCAAACTTCCACCATTAAACTTCATGTGGAGAAGACCCACCCTAAAACCTGCAGTGACATCAGTGTTTTAAATAACCTAGGGTGCCCATTGATTTTCCACATACATTTGACTCCAGAGTCTAACAAATAAATGACCCAAGAAATGCATCTTGCCGGCCTCCATAATGAGACAAAGCCACAGTCAAGAGAATCCCACTGAGGACTGTGTAGCATTTATTGTGACTTTGTTCTGGTTTACTGCTACCTGTCTTGTGTCTGGCAGTGATTTTTGCAAAGTGTGTCTGAGTGGAAAGCAGGATGAAGCATCGCAGCCCGAATGACATGCTCCCTCTTTCTTTCTCTCTGTCAGCCCAACTGTTGGCTTGCTGCAATGAGAGAGAGGAGAGGATATCTTATGAGGAGACAATGTGAATCCACATGAGGTATAAATGGTGAAAGAAAAAGAGGGAGAAAAGCCAATAAATTAAGAGTAATAGAAAGGAAGTGGTGAGGGCAGAGTGTGATAAAGACACAGGGAAGATGAGGAGAGGACAGAGGCAGACGAGAGGGGATGGTAATTGATTGTCTCGTTTCTCCACATGCACCTGTCATCGAGCTAATTGGAGTGGCGAAGACAAAGAGGAGAGAGGTGTCAGTCACAGCGGAGCCTTCCAAGAGGGCAATTCAGGTCAAGCTCTGATAAGACGACCCCTTTCTCCTCAGCACCTTCAGCTACGCAACAGTGTCACGAGGAGACGGGCGGGGGAAATGAATCCAAAATATGTCCCATCCAAAAGCAGAGGTCCTGCACTGTCATTGTTCTCTTTTTTTTCACCCACTAGGCATTTTGAGTTGTGTCATCTTTTAAATATAGTATAAAAACATAACAGAGCACACTTACCCACATGGTTTCGGATGCTGATTTGCATAAATTTTGCATACATGCCCGATGTTGAAAATCAAGTTGAGGATTGATGTGTTTACCTGATGCTGTGTAACACAAAGAGCTCGAGCTCATGATTATAGTGGAGCGCATCATTATGGTTGTTGCCACGGGGCTTAATTCTAAGATAAGGATGGTTGACTAAATAACTCGGCTGTGACAGGAACAAACAGGAGGGGTTATTTCTTTAGAATCTGGGCTTTTTTATCCACACTTCCACAAAAATAAGAAACACAGCACTGCAAACATCGCATTCTGAACAGCTCCTAAAATCAAGGTTCTGTGTGAACGTCTATGCATTGACTTTTCTACTCTACACGAGCACTGAAGGCATTTTATGCAACATCTCTCATTCACCCAGGCATTTTTCTGCAACAAAGTGCTTTCTATCTAATACTTACACATCAGGAGCAACTCAGGGCTCAATGTGCCAAAGGATGCTTTGTTATGCACACTGAGGCAGCCGGTGACTGAACCACCAACCCTCCAATTAGGACATGACCTGCTGCACCTCCTGAGCCACAGTTAGCTAACTAAATAATGTTTAAAACCAACTGCCCAATTTTGTGTAGTTCCCCCTCAAAGAAACACAGCTCTGACCTGCTGAGGAGTCTCTTTAAGACCTCTTAAGACATCCCAGTAATGTCCTGAAAGCTGAGAGGCTTTAAAGAAACTGACTTGCTGTTCCAGCATGGTGAGGTGGAGTTGAGGTGCAGGACACGCTGGAGAGATCATCTCTGTGTTCCTCTGGATAAACTGGAGGAGGTGGCTGGGGAAAGGTAGGACCTTTCTGCTTAGGCAGCAGCCCCCTCAACGCGGGCATGGGTATGCAGAAGAAAATGGAGGGATGGACGTTCCAGCACATCCCACAGATGACTGATGGGATCGGGTAAGTTCAAGGCCAAGTCAACACCTTGAATTCCTTCAAACCATTTCTGAACACTTCCAGAATGAGAGGTTCACTGCTATTGGCAATAGTTACCATGAAGAGGTGTCTGCAGCAGTGCATCATTCACAGGTATACCAGGGTTCAATAACACACAACGCCTCCGAAACGTTGCCACTTTCCCATAATTCATCTCTTCCGCAGGTAAATAAAACACACTCACAAGGCTATCTGCACGATGTTAAAGGGAAGTTAGATGCTCATGTGCCTATCATACATAGCTGGACTGGACTTTTTCGTTTTTATGGGCCGATGTTTTGTTTTTTCGTTTTTTTCCGTAACGGTATAAACACTGAAAGGTGGTGGATTGGCCAGATGCTGGGAGATGTGTAAAAATAACTCAATTGTTTGGTGATGGCTATGGCGGAGCTTCCACAGATTCAGCAACATTAGCAAGTGGTGGAGGCCAGCAGGTGCAACAGGCTGGCAGGTGGATGACAGAAAGGCAGGAGGAGCAGAGACCAAATTTAGGTGGACTTTATTTTCGTTATGCTGACCTTTTACAGTCAGTTACAATAACTGGTACTGCTACTAGCTAGCATGACGGAGTTTCTATCCGGTCGTTCAGTCTAACGTCACTAGCCGCGTCTGGGTCTAAACTCCGCTGCAGGTCAAACGATCACTATGGCATTACTGAGAGTTGAAAAACTGTCTAAAGTCTTTCATCTTTAATAAAATGATCAGCGTTCTGCTCTACCAGGTGTAACAATTGAGTTTAACATCCAGGCATCCATGAAAACAGAATTTATGACATTTAACGGAGTTAGAAGTTAGCAGGGAGTTAGCTCGCTAGCTTCTATCTAAATACAATATAGCATGTCCTGACTGCGGGGTTTTGGAAACAAATTAAAACGTACAGCTCTGCTATCACTTCCAACATAAATGAAGACAGAAAACTAAACAGCAGTGACGTTTGTAGGGTTACTGAAGTTGGGCTAGCTGGTATATAATGATGTGCTACGTGACCGCTAGCGACACAGCTATGTTAGCATAATATAAACAAGCTAACTTTTTTTCCACTCGATAAAAGTTAACGTGAGTGTTCTCGGTGGTCAGGAACAAATGTAATCGCATGGCAGGATGCTGTAAAAGGACCAAACTTCAGCCAGGAGAACAACTGAGATAATCCATCCACAATACGAGGTTAGTCATTCATATACTGCTGCATGGGCTGGGCTGTAGTTACATCCTAAGGTTTTAAAAACTGAGCTTAAATAAATGATTAGCGGTAATAAAAGCCGAGGGAGGTCAACAGTGATCACTGACTGTTTTAGGAGCTTTTTGAGATCAAATAGAAGAAAATACATAACATTAAACATGTTAACAACACAAAAGCCATATTAAACGCAGACTACTTTAGACCCGGAAGTAGGATTCGTCGCGTCATCACTGAACAACCGGATACAGCTGGGCGGGTGCTATGGTGTTAATGATGTTGAACTTGTTTTGTCTTATTTTATTTATAAGGTTAGTTATTAGAGTTTCCAACCATCCCGTAAAAAACAGAATCGTCTCCTATTCAGAGGTGAAAAGAACACAGTTTGACTTCAGCTACAATGAAAAAGACACAAAGCTGAGTTATTCTGTGTCTTTGCTGCACAGCTGCCTCTTCTTCTCTCATTCCCCCCCCCGTTTCTACTTCAATCATGAAACTGATCAATGATCAGCTGATCGGCTTTTCTCTCTTGTTTGTTTATCGCCCACTTTGCGCCAGAAAGAGGAAACCAGCGGATGTCGCGCTAAACAACAGCAGCACGTTTAAGCTTGATCAGCTGTTGTTAGAATTTATTTAATATTAATTTCTAGTATCAGCTGATGTTTGCTGGAGCCACAGCTGTAAAAGCTGCTGGTCATGATGTCGGTTTGGTTATCTGGTGAGAGGGAAACATGAAGATGAAACCAGGAGATGTCCTTACTGAATCATCAGAGCTGAACAGGTGATGGAGAAACAGGTTTACCTTTTAGGTGACATGAATGAGTTGAAGGGAAGTTATGAACTGTTTCTGAGAGACAAATAACACCAGGATCCTTTTCTAAGTAGCTGACAGCTGGTAACTGTGCAGGTGCGGGTCTAGCAAAGTTTTGCCAGGGGGCCAGGTAGGGCATCAACAGGGAAAGGGGGGCACAAAGAAATACTTTTCTTTCTTATTCTCATTTAAAATGTCTAGCTTTTAAAAAATAATTATCTGAATCTTACAACAAACGTTTTCATCGGATGTAAAATGCATTGAAATCCATTATTGTACATAGTAATTTTTTTAGGGTCCCATTTTAATTTCTTCAGAAGTAGCTAAGTACTGTATATGATGCCAGTATTTTCCCACATTTTCTAGATACTGTACCAGTACTGTGTGTAAAATGCAATATTTTGCCCTGCCATGCTGTTTATTGATGTGGCAAATGAATGGTTTATGAAAATATATCTAAATCTGTCATCAGTGATCAGTAATGATCATGATTCACGTCTAGTCTTCTCTGTCTTAATTTCAGGTTTTCACCATGTGTTGTAGATAGTTCAGGAGGTTAACTCGACCAAGCAGTCTACTTCCGGGTACTGTTTAGAATACCAGAATAGGGAGGATGGTGTCAGCATGACCACTGAATGATCATGGTGATCTTCTTATTATAGCCGGTCCTTAGAGCATCGTGCATATTGTCCTTCCTTGAGGCACTTTTGGCAAACGCTACCGACTGTAAATCAGGAACGCCTGCAAGACTTGCATTTTGAAGATGACTCAGTTGTGTAACTATCAGAGTTTGGCGTTTGTTAAAATGAGTCAGATTTGTATTTTTTGGTCCAGTTTTCAGCTGCCACAGTAAACTCCAAGAGGTAGCTGATACATCTAATACATCCCAACGCAACCTTGATAGGCGGTAGTGTGAGAAGATAATCAATATCCTTCCCAAAGATTTTCTCATGTATCTCGGTAATGTTCCCAGTGGGGACACACTCACATCAGTATTTACAACACGTCCTCACTCCCAAAGCGTAACATTTTAGGTGACAAATCGTCAACATATTACGTTTTCAGCCACCCTACACGTTCCTAAATGACGACATTGGAAACATGGGGAAATATGAGAACCGTTTGGGCTCAATCTACACGTCTGCTCTTTTTATTAAAATCGCTTGGGAAAACACTATTTAATGTCATTAAAGTGCTGGTTAATGTTAGGAATAAGGTTATGGTTAGGCTTAGGGATAAGGTTAGGTTTAGGGCTGGAATACAGGGCTGGAACGTCTATTACCGCGGGAGCGTTATTCCACTGGATTTCATCCATAACTTGGTGTTCTGAGAAACCATCCTACTCTGACAAAACGTCCTACCCGTATTATAATTTGACGGTGACTTGCGACTAAACCTAACTTTACCCCTAACCATAACCCTAACCATGACCATAACCCTAAGAAGTATTCCGGATGGGTGAGAGAAAAAGAAGTCAATTTGGCGTTGGTGTTGTGCGCATGCGCCACGTCTGCGCAGAAACATTGGGTAGGATGGTCATCAGAAGGTCACCTTTCGCATTCCCCAGGAACGCCGCGGGACGTGACAAAACGTCAGGATGTTACGCCTCGGGAGTGAGAACGGTCTGACACCTCAGGTAGTCTGTCAGCAGCCTGTGCTCATCTTTTATCATTGTATGGAATTGGGCTGGTTAGTTGGTGCTTAACTCGTTGCTGCAGCTGGTGGCATTCAGCAGCACCACCCAATAAAAGTTTCAAACGTAAAAACATAATGCTGCTCCTCGTTTAATCCCTTCATCAGTATTCATTGGCAGCATGACGCACACGAGCCTCAGCGTCAGCCGCTGTTCCTATCAATATAAAGTCAGTCACCAGTGTGAAGATTGTGTGAGGTCAAACTTAAGATCAGTCAACAAAATAATTAGTCATAGTCCTCCATTACTTCTGTGTAGCTCTTCTAGCAGAGGCACAGTGGGGTTATTTTTTTCTTTCTTTTTCCTTTTCTGTGCAATATATCACTGACTAGTTTTGTGGTGCTCATCAAAGGCTATTATATTTCAAACCGTGGAGGAAATAAATAAAGAAAGAAGAAAAGAATGTGAACAGCTTAGAAAAAGTTATAGTGGAATTTAAAAAAAAAAAAATCAGCTATTCAGATTGTGATTTATGGCTACGGCCACTCTCTCTCCACTTTCCAGGGGGAGAGAGGGATGGTGTCTGCACCTGCTTGTCAAACCAGAATAATTAGGTTGTTTTCTCCTCACCACCTCCACCGGGTTTTAACAACTTTTTTTTTTTTTTTTAATATTTGCATTTTTGGATGCCCTCCCCATTTATTCAAATCCGAACAAGATGTTTTTGGAAATTATTTAAGTCAATCAAAGACAATTCTTTCTTTTTCCTTTTTCATCCAACAGAAGTCACCTCAATAATAAGCTGTTTCCACAAACGATGCCCGTGACCTTATAAGATTGATTTTCATGCTGCTCTTCTCTCCTTTCATCGAGCAGAAGCCAATATCGGATGGATTGGGGCTGAAGATCAATGTGCCATCCGCAGTCCGGTTAATCCATAGCCTCTCTGGAGTAATCTGTGTCCCAAGCACAACAATGAGCCAGGCAAGCCGTGGAGAGGGTGAGTTAAGCCAATGCAAAGAGATGAATGAACTGACTCCTTTAAATGAAAGCAATATGCTTTAAAAAAAACCTGAGAGAGCAAAGATCCATGCATACCAAACAACGAAGAGGATGCCTGAACCCATTCAGCGACTGCTGCTGCTGCGGGATGCTTTTTAATCAACCTGTCCAGTAATGAATAGGCACCTGTGGCTCGGCGTGGCTTGGCTCAGTGTTAACCCTGTCTAATTACGACACCGCGGTTTGATGGAGTATCTGGGTAAAAAGCTCCAGGCAGGGCCAGCTGGCACTGGGCTCCCTGGTTCAGTCTGCTGTGAAAGAGAAACCGGAGAGAGTGGAGCACATGGGCGCTGAGCTGTTGAGCTGTGACCTGGGACCACACCCGGGCTTAAAGAACCTCAGGGCCGCGGCAGAAATCGATGGCGCTGTCGGCAGCCACGCTTCTGCTGATTTTGATAACCAGAGCTGACGAGGTGCACAGCTGCCCCATCTGGCTGGCCGGCTCAGTCAGGCGGCAGGCTTTTTCTCAGACATGGAAACAAAAGTGAGATGTGAGATGTGGAAAAAGTTTAAGTGGGGCTAACGGACATATGGCTGGAGTCAGCTGCTCTGTGTCCTCTGGGCGTGAGACGAACCCTCTCTTACACTATGTGACAGCAATGAATGGAGGCTGCCATGCTCACACGGATGCTTGATTTGGCTAAAAGGAGAAAATGATTAGTTATTCATTATCCTTAATTCGTTGCTTCTATAATCAAGACACACAGGGAGGAGAGTAATTCAAAACAGAGCCCAGAAAACTAGAATTAAAGGGAGAATGTGGTATTTCTTCCCAAGACATGGATGGATGATGATTGGTGCCAAATCCAGATCTGTATGGTAAACGGGTATTTGACAGCAGATCATCTTATTGCTTGAAAAATGTCACATTATTTATTTCAAATAAACTATGTAAATCAATGGATCTGTCTTAGCGGATCTGTATATTTATAGCACCTTTAAGCTGCTGGTGTGCTCACATTTTATTTAAAAAAATCTGTCTGCCTGTACTCAAAGCAGAGTGTGGTGCCCCCCCCCCCTTTTTTTTTTCTTTTAATTTTGCAGAGTACAATTCTAGTCATCATGAATCATTGAGCGTGAGTCATCTAGGAATCACGAGTCTTTCCTTCTCGCATGAAGCCTACATTGCTTCCTTTGTGCGATCGTTCCTGGTGAGCATGTACAGTACAAGCAGGCGCACTGGCAGCGCTCTTTAAAGCCCACATCCATAATTACAACATGCTGTCCTCTTACGAGTTGCATCTACCCCACCACTGGCTCTCTTTATGTTTTAGGCATGAGCATGAATTTTGCATGAGCTTTGAAGCAGAACAGGTTTGTTTTACATCGGTAGTATTTGTAAACAGTGGATTAAAAAAGAAAAAGAAAAAAAAAGGTCATGTAAAATGTAAGCAAGCATATTTTCCAGGTAGCGGTGAAGCTTTTCAAGAAGCCAGAAGCTAATTTCTAAGGTGAAATTAACTGAGAAACTGAGATAGAGAGAGTTTAAAAATGTGGACCTGGGGCACTTCATCTGACCCCAGTCTAATCCTGCTTATTTCCTATTATCTCTCACTGTGATGCTATTGCAGGAGAGTATGTTGGGGTGCTGTGAATACTGATTTGTTAATGTTTGGGGCTTTTAAAACATTTAAAAGTTACACAAGCTTCATCGTCAAAGTGCACTTTTAAGACAAATCCGGGCCCTTGCTTCCTTTCAGTTTCAGTGTGACTCGGAGGCCTGACGTAACCTCACTAAGTTTTCACAACTCCAGCTGCATCTTTGCTGTAGATAAGCAGCGGCCATGCACAACTGGCGTGGATGCTGTGAGTCCAAGCTGGGGTCAGGTGATTTAATCTAGCAGACATGCTCCCACAGAATGCTAATCAATAATGCTCCCATACTAATGCCACCATCAGGAAGGAATGAATCTACTTCAAGGAAAAAGATAAATAAGTAAAAAATCTACGTGAGCGCAGACAAAACCTGACTGGAATTGAAAATGACTCTTTTGTTTGGTCGTTTGTTGTGATTCTCTCCACGGTCTCGAGGCCCCCTAAACCAGTCATTTGGAACATCCAAGAGGGTCTCCTGCCGTCAGCGTTAACTCATCTGACAGCATCCTGCTGGCTTCTGAAAAGGGCACGAATTCAGTGGACGCTAATAATCCTCGGTAAAGGCCCGGAGGTGAGCTGTCTCTCAGGACCTACTGGAGCAGAAGTTCACCCAGGGGTTCGGCAAGAGAATGACTCCAGTCAAGAGCCCTGCTAATCTGGCCAAACTAGTTCACAAGGGCACTATTTGACAGAGGGGAAGAAGTGAGGAATGGATTATTAAGTTGCGGCCCACAGAGAAGCTTTGGCATTAACATTTTCACCTTGAAAATTGAATAAAAGGTGCTTTCACCTCTAAAAAGAACTCTGACATTGAATGTATTTTAAATTATAAGGTATTTGAAATGTGCAGTACAGTGGAGTGGCACGTGGTTAGCACTGGTTGCCTCACAGCATTAAAGTCCTGGTTTCAAATCCTGTGTGGAGTTTGCATGTTCTCCCACATGTCTGTGTGTGTTCTGCCTCAGTACACTGGCTTCCTCCCACAGTTCAAAGACGTGGAGTTACTGGGGTTAGGTTAACTGAGGATTCTAAATTTTCCATAGGTGTTCTCTGTGTTAGCCCTGTGACAGACTGGAGACCTGTCCAGGCTGGAGCCCGCCTCTCGCTCTCTGGCAGCTGGGATAGACTCCAGCACCCCCTCGACCCCGAATTGGATAAGTGGAAGAAAATGGCTGGATCCAGGTATTTGAAACGATACGCTTCACGTCACTCTTCCCTTAAATAAGCAGAGACAGCGCATTTATCTGATATGGAATGATTCTTTTCAGTGTCTCTGTTTATGGAGGACTTGACTTGACGGTCAGAGAGTGCAACTGCCTATTGCATTGTTTTCTGACTACAAAGAAATATCCTCTCTCCACAGGGAGGGGAAAATATGGATGATAGAGTCAGTACTGATGCATCTGCATGTTAACCTGTAGGTGAATCTTACTAAATTCAAACTGACTTTCTTTTTTTCTGGGGTCAAAGATGCACCTACTTGAGTCATACACAGATGAGCTGTGAGTTTTTGACCACCCACAAAGATGGAGTGAATCACGTCTGTCATCTCTGTGATGTATGCCAAAGATAAAACTACTAGACAGTAGGTGAACCGTCAGTTCTCACAGTAAGTGTGCTAAACCCAAGCAAAGAACAGAGGCCAAGTCAACAGGGCCAGATAAACCGCGTGCCTTGAGCTGCTGGGCTGCACGCAAATAACCAGCAGCAGGATATCAGGCAGGTGTGATCATAATGTTTGGGCTCATTGAGGTAATCTGATTACTCTTGAAAGGGGCAGCAAAAGCTGAGCAGCACTTATAACAGAGATCTGTATTTGATCTGACTTATACACAAGGACAGCTGTGAGCATTTTGTGCTTGTGTACTCACCAGGTGCCCCCGAACAGTGATTGGAGCTCTTCCTCAAACTATTAGAGTCACTTAAATCCCCCCACCTGTCCTCATTGCTCATTTCTCCTGCCAGTTAAGCGAAACACTTAACTGCCCGTTCTCCTTAGCTGAGTGCAGTACAGCTCTTCTGTGCGCTTCAGTAATGGTTTGCTACAAGCGACGAAATTGTCCAAGCAGAGCACGTAACCCTGGGCGTCCCTCCTCACACTCCACAGGAGCTAACTCTATAAGGAGACATATCCGCTGTAGCATGTGTAATTCAGACCCAGGCGACATTAGTATTACTGTATGATTACTTTCAAAACTCTCATGTAGAGTCAGAGCTTGGACTCCTCTGGCTTTGGCACTAAAATGGGCGGCTGCTCCACGTTCACGTCACTTAACTGTTCTTCGCTGCTTTATCCCTTATTACACACTCTCTCCTTTTTTTTTCTGCCATCCCTCATGTTGTGTCTTCTCATCTCTCACTGGCCACTGGAAGAAAGCCAGAGCCATTACCCTGCTGTCACTCCGAGAGAGGAGGAGGATCTATCCTGATAGCTGATGTGAAATGAACAGCCCCACTTGGTCACACAATGCACAATACAGGCGGTCTTTGGGGATGGAAGGTGATGCGGTGTGAAGAGCATTCGTGTGCACACACGGACACCAACCCACTCACACTGACACATCAACACAGCAGTGCTGCACCGGTGCAGCAGTGGTCTGATTCATAGCTGATGAATATTTACCAGCTGGCCATGCCATGTCTAAAACTGTACTGGCACACGGGGGGAAACAGAGGTGTTGAACCACTAGCGGCTGAAAGTTGTAAATGTCTATTGCAAGCAGCTGCTGAGGCGGAGGGTTCACTGGCTATATGTGTGTGTTTGTCGTGCACCAGTGCGTACTGAAGACTTTACATTTAGAGTACGTACAAATAAAGACAGGTGACAAATTTAAGGAAAAATCATAACCCTTAAAGTAAAAGCAATCTCCCGATGGTGGTAGGAGAAGTGACTGCAAATCAATACAATCTAACGCAAAGTTACCATTCACAAAGGGTCACTGAATGTGAAGTGTATGAAAATATGCTGTAGCCTTTGCAGTCTCCACATCTCAAAGCAACACCAGTGGGAGAGTTTGGACCAGTGTGTCCGTACTATCCACAAGCATCATCAAAACACCTTAAAGAATCGATTAAACTGTGGACTGCAGCTGCTCTAGTGTCCTGCGCTGGTTCATCAACTTACTAAGTAATATACGATGGTGATCTTTTCTTTAATTTGTCACCTGTTTGTATTTATGGATGTGTGCTTATCTCTGAGGCACCAGATACATTTTCCTATTCCCAGAGGGCTCCGACAGGTGGACTGTGATTGAAAGCTGATCATCCCCGAGGAGTATGAAATACAGAATAACCATCTGTGCAACAGGATTCTGATTATTTATTTATTTGCAAAGATTTTACTGGAACAAATATGCCTCAATAAAAGACATATTGACTCTGAGCAAAAGGAAAACATCACAGCTCAAGGACAGCTGGAGGAGTCTGAAGTGATGAAGGATGAAAACTTTGTATAGCATCAAAAGAGACTTCTTCCTTGCTTTTTCCACAAGTAGTGTGGGACATCACTCAAAGGCCGCTTTGTTAGGTACGCCTGTTCAACTGCTCGTTAACACAAATATCTAATCAGCGACTAAATGCATTTAGACAAGTCGACATATTCAAGATGACTAGCTGAAGTTTAAAATGAGCATCATGCTGAGCAAGAAAAGTGATTTAAGTGACTTTGAACGTGACCTTGTTGCATGACCGGCTGACTGCTGATCTACTGGGATCAGCTCTGGAGTTCACAGAGAAAGGTTTGAAAATTAAAAATGAGAAATTAGCCAGTGAGGGGTCAAAATGTCTAGTTGACGCTAGAGGTCAGACTAGTATGACCAGACTGCTTGGTGCTGATGGGAAGGCAGGAGTAACTCAAACAAACAAAACAAGAAAAGCTAGTTAGAACTGAGGTGTGCAGAAGAGCATCTCTGAACACACAACACATTGAAACTTGAAGAAGATGCACTACAGATGCAGAAGAGCACATTAGGTGCCGCTAAAACAGAAAACTGAGGCTACAATAGAATAATAGAAAACATTGTCTAGTCTGAATTTGGCATAAACAACGTGAAAGGATGGATCCATCCTTCCTCGTGTAAACAGTTCAGGCTGGTGGTGTAATGGTGTGGTGCATAACCCTTAGTACTGACTGAGCATCGTTTAAAGAACAGGGCCTACATGCTGACCATGCCCATCCCTTTATGCACACATCGTCCGATGGCTGCCATCTCACAGAGGTCCAATCATCTCGAACTGCTTTCTCAAACACCACAATGAACTCATTGTACTCAAATGGCCTTCACCAGGCCTCAGTTTTGAAATGTTTCCAGCTCCTTGTTGAATCTATGCCATGAAGAATTAAGGCAGTTCTGAAGTCCAAAGCGGGTCCAACTCGGTTCAAGCAAGCTGTAACTAATAAAGTGTGCTATGAGCATATACAGTGTATTCAAATGCTCTAGAATTATGGTTTTAGAAGGGAAGTATTTCTCAATAACATTCAAAATACATCACTAAATGTATAATGATCATATTTAATATTCTCAGAGGGTGGGAGATGGGCTTTACCAGCAAAAAACTCAAATATGTCTAAATCCTTTAAAATAATCAAAAAGTGTGACTTCTTCAATGGCATTTTCAGAAAATCTGTTAAGCTAACCAACCAAAAGTGCTTCGTTTTTGTCAGTTCACGAATGCGCCCATTGCTCATAGCGAGAAGCTGTTTGAAAAGAATTCAATCGGCCCGCAGAATAAGCGCAGACCAAATTTACTCAGCATGATGAGCGGTATTTGATTCTAGTTAGCAAAGTTAAGTGCAGAGTTCACTCCAGTCCTCACAGAAAAGGAACCTCTCGGGCTGACAAGTGTATAAGGTAGTCGATGCCAAAGCAGTTGTCAATAGAACGACGCTTTGAATGCTAATGAGAAAAATTGCTGACAATCCGTGTTCTGATTTGTCAGTAAATTTTATTCGCTGTTAGCGCACCTCGCCAGCTTCCTTCAATCGATACACCAGTGGGGATGCACCCACAGCCTGACTTCAGCATAAATGTGTCATTCTTTGTGCTTCGCACCACGCACCCTTGTTCGCATCATAGCGAGGTGACTGTACCCTTGTCCTGCCATATCAGCATCAGCAGCCTTATTCACATCTATCCCACCCACACTTTCCTGCAGCTCATTGGGGATTTAAGACTGTCAATAACGCTTATTGCAGCGCCAGTGTACTGCCTAATTACAAAATGGCTCTCAAGCAAATATGGCTTGTTTGGAATCACACGTGGCTGCACAAACATAAATAAAGGCGAACAGAGTTCACTCGCACTAATGGCAGATGGATGAGACTCTCAGATTGCTTGAATGCATTATATTTATGAACACGTCTATTTTTACAGGGCTGATTTTCCATCTTGCTTCAGTGACTATGTTCCTCAGCGCCGGTGCAACGTAGTCACTAGAGCATAATTCCCCACGTCTCGGCAAATGCTATGCAGCTGTCAATGTGCCAGTTCCACAAGTCAGATTTTCAGCCACAGTTAAAGGATCCCCCCCTCCCCGCATGCTCCATTAACATTCTATCTCACTTCAGGAGACGCACACCTCTGAGGCTGTTGTTGAAATGGGACATCAGATATGGTGGTTCAAGTTTTAAGCACTCTTAAGCTACAGCTCTGCGCAGAAAATCGGTCTTGTTCAGTGGTTATTTGGACACTGAATTGCTGTCTAGCACTGCAGTGACCTGTGGAAAAATTGGCAGTGCATTTTCATATGTCTTCAGCGTTTGGCTGTGTCAGTAATGCTGAACCGCTCCTTCTCATGGCCTCTAATACGAAGTGGGTGTGACTGCACCAGTATGTTCATAGGTGAGATTAGTGACAAACCAAATGTCCTAACTGAAAATATGAAACAAAAATATCTTCTTCCATTAAAAATATATATTTACATTTTGATTCTGTTCTTTTTAGCTGCAAAGGGAAATTGATATTGACACACATTTATATTGTGCCATTTAACTCATGCTCTGACTTCAGTGTGCTATTTAAATCAAACTCTGCGTGAGCCGCTGCTTTATGGGCACAGCTGGATTTTAAGTCTTACCAGCAAATGTGATTCACAGAGCATTTTATCCAAACATACTCTTTTTTTTTTCTACGAAAGCATGAAAGACAAATACAGCAAAGTAGGGGGAAAGCAATATTGGAAGATTAAAGGCATCCTTGTTCTCTTTTTGTTTTCAGTTTAGCCTGAGGAAATTCAGCCCCAAAGATTACAGACTACTTCGAATGAGGCGTAAAGGTCTGAGATGTAGCAAAAAGGAAACCTACAGATATTTTTAAAGTGATCAAGGAATTATTAAAATAGATTTTGACAGCATGGGAATGTTGAAATTTGTTTTTAAAAATGCAGTAGTGCTCTTTCTACACCTACAACTTTAAAATGTGTTCACTGTTATTACTGTTATTAAAAAAAATCATAGAATCAAAGCAGACTGCTGTGTGTTGGAAACCAGTGGTCAGTAGGATATTATTATTAAAATGATCCGACCATATGAGTAAAACTGCCAATTAAACTTGTTTAAAAATGTTTTCATTAGTTTATTTCTTTCCCCCTTTGCAGTAATATTATTTTACTATTGTGTATGAAATAACTGCTCTGTATTTTAGTGCACATTTTAGTCAAACTGAAAGAAATACTAATATTTTAATCAATATAATTAAGACAAACTTAAGGAGTTTGCAGAGTAATTAGGTGAGAGGTGCAGTCAAACATATTTTATCTCATTGCAGACCTGTGATCTTTGCTTGTGAGATCTGTTTTAATATTGTAACTGAAACATTGCTTATGTGTGTGTTTGCTCACTGCAGAGAGCAACCATCCTGACTTTAGTAATTTATGGAAGTACTAGAAGTGTAATAACGATTATTTCATTAACATTAACATTGGTCTCCAGGACAGGATTTTTCCTCTTAATCAAGGAGAAAGCCCAAACATTGTGTTAATGCTAGAACAAGTCACCCCATACAAAATTTTGTGGGAATTTAAAGAGGCACTCTGCCAGTTTTACCCACCATCAATGGGCCTTTGGAAGCGGTATTGCATGAGCTATGTGGAAA
The DNA here is from genome assembly GCF_018398535.1 of Haplochromis burtoni. Classification (NCBI taxonomy): domain Eukaryota; kingdom Metazoa; phylum Chordata; class Actinopteri; order Cichliformes; family Cichlidae; genus Haplochromis; species Haplochromis burtoni. The sequence goes on from NW_024582376.1 coordinate 1,628,064, forward strand.
AGCAATATTAAGTCTTCAATGCTTGTGGAGCCAGCTCCATGAAATCTAATAATTCCCTCAGGAGATGTCAGTTGAGTCAATTGAGTCTGAGGACTACACATTTGAAAACCAACAATGTCTGGAGCAATGAGCAAGACCAGACCTCTGCAGCTCACTCATCACCTCCATCTCAGCTCGAGGCTAGTGGCTCAGGGCTGTACTAGCTACTGCTAGCATAAATCCCCAGCCAAACTGTTGCTGGTTGAGTTTGTCCTGTAGGAATTGTACAGTAGACGCCAGGCTGATGAGCATTATGGCCACTTGCCTTCCTCTTGTCACTGTAGGGTTTCCTCCTGCAGGACTCTGAAGGAATGGATGGTCATTAGGTCAGTATGGGTTCCAGTCAGGGGCGTTTCTATGATCAGACCTTTATAGGGGCTCAGCTCCCAATCATAATGTCATACAGTGTCTTGCAGTTAATATTCATGATTTTAATGGAGTATGCTGCTTGCAAACATATACAATCCCTTTCCCCTTTGCAAGCTTCAATTCAACTGGGTACGCGTTACAATGTTACCACCAAAAGCAAACTAATTAGTTGGATGACCTATTGCAGTGTATAACACGTGCCTTTAGGATAGACATTTTAGTTATTAAACTTGAGGCAAAGGCTCAGTTGTGTTGACTATAAAAAGTAAGTTGAAGAACAATTTGTAGCAGAGTAGATTAGAGGAGAAACATGCAGCACATCATGAAAAATCACAGTGCCACTCTGAACACCTGGAAAAACGAATTGGTACTAGAGCTGATTTCACTTTACCTTAAAGTTTTCCAATTCTTACAAACTCTCCCTTTATTGTGCAGAATGAGAACAGGATGTCAGCTACACAACTCAAGAAGTGGAGAACAGATTTGAAACCATCCTGTTTAGATGATGTGAATTACACCCTAAACGGCACCATTCATGTCCATTAGTATCTTCTACTTAGAAAGTAAAATCAACATCAATGACTGAAGCTACCCTGGCTTTGTAACTTTTGTTAACGTTGACTGCATGTCTATGCTTGCCTGTTTTAAGTTCCTTTCTCTCCTTCTCACCCTATACCTACTCTGTCTTCCTCCCTCTGTCTTTGTGCTGTCACCAAAAGGTAAATGTAACAGTGGAACAGAATTTACAGCCCAATAAAAGGCTGATTTACATCATTTTATAATAATATTCTAATTGAATATAAGCTGCCTCTGGCCATTGACAGGCGGCATTCTTCTGCCTTGCTCTCTGGAGCTCTGCGGTACTGTAAACAAACAATGACGCCCAATTCAACCAGAACAGAAAAATAATGAAGTACATCAGCTCCTGGGCTGACAGCTAGTGATATGGCAGCAGATTTATGGCTCCGAAAGCTAAAATTAGCTAATAATCTCTGGCATCTAGCCTACATTCCCAACATTTTTTTGGTCTTATGAATGACCCTGCATTATTAGAAGAATTTGCCATTTCCCTTACTATGTTCAGATAAAATGTGTGAATCTGCACCACTTGTGTCCTGAAATGAACTTATTGTCCAATTTCAGTGAGACAAGTCTCATTTTTCACGACACGCCTCTGTGTGAGCGCACTGTAACATAATGATAAAAACAATGCTGGAAATTTAAACTTGTTGTCGTTGTAGCCTCGAGTGTCTCCAGTAGACAAGTTGGGAAAACACATTAGCAGACAATGTCAGAAAATAATAAAAAAAAGACATTTATTATCACTTTTACTGCAGTTATTTTTACGTGAGCTATGATGAACTATGATAAACGCCCTCAGAAGAGGGTCTTAACTCATCATTTGTTCCAGTCAGTAATATTGTGACTCCTTCCTAAAATCTCCACCTCCTGGTTTGTTGCTTGTTTGTAATTTGCTTTCCATTGTCACCACCACCACATTCTTACTCATCCTCGTGTTTGTTGTTCTTTGTCCTAATCTTTTCTCATAAACGGCATCTTAGCCTGTCTTGTCTTGCCTTATGTGTCACTAGCTATGAGCTGGGTTGTGACACAAAAAAGAAGTGTGCATGTAATGAAAAAGGATGCAGGTCCTGCTGCATCTCTACACGTCTAAAGAACTGGTTTACCTATGCTGTGACAGATCAGCCTGCCCTGATTGGATTTTGTGTTAGCAGGTACAAACTCCTGATAGGCGTAAGATAATAACAGTGATTTAGCCAATACGTTTAGAGAGTAGCAAATACATATTCGGCATAGCTTTGTGTTTGTCCCATGGGGCTTATGAAAAATTAATATCAAGTCCCAGCCTGAATTACTCGACGCAAATATCCTATTAGATTTCCATTCTGGCCACATATAATGGAATGTGGATGACGGGTACCACTTCATTGAGTCCCACTTTAGGCATGCTGATTTCATTTTTCATCAATAATAGATCAGAAATTACTCAACGCATAGCTGACTGTGTGGTATGCAAATTGCACCAGTGATAAAGCACTTCAGGATGTGGTAACTCTACTGTGGTATTTGTGCATAAAATTCATTCAGTCGCTCTTCTTCCTGGGGCTACATCTAAACACACCTGCAAGTGATTTCTAAGAAATGAAGCCCTTGAGAAGTTGAGATCCGAAAGCAATGCAACTAAAAAGGCATCCCATCGGTCCCATCCTGGGAAAAACAATCCCTGAACATCTCTCTCTCTCTCTGTCCCTCCTATATGCTTGTATATGACACAGTTGTGAGACTGTAGGAAATTGTCTTTAGCATTTCTCGGCAGCTTCCCCACTTTGATGACAGCATGACTGGTGGACGCAATGAGGGTGGGGTTAAAATGTCAAGACATTATTCTCGTCTGTCCCTCCGCAGCTCCCATGAGCAATTACATCAACCTTCACCTTGCACTAAAGCGTTTGGTGTTTAAACAGACATTTACTGCCACCGGGGCCCTGTGATTCATCTGGAGGGGTTACAGGACTGACATTCTTTTAAACACAGCTCGCCACAGTGAACTGGTGGCCTCTGTGGGGTCTTGATGAGTGCTGGAGATGTTTGAAAAACATTCTTACCCACCAGTCTAGACAGAGAGCAAGACAAAGCAGCAGTGTGACTAAATTGTTCATCCATTAGAAGCACTTACACACGCTGACAGATGCAAAAGTGCAAGTCAAAGCTGTAGAGTTGTTTGTGGATTGGGTATAAAGTCAGTGGGAACTTTTCAAAACAATTTCCACCTGCTCAGGAGGGTTGGGAAAACGTATTGATGGGTTAAAGGAGTTAAAATGTGCTTCCAGCATGACCCATGAGAGCAGCGAGCAGGTAAGAAAATAATCCTAGAAATAATCAGTTTCACTCCGAGGCTTTTTTCTTAATCCTATTAATCCTGTCCGGTTTTAAGATTATATTAAAGCTAGAACATGAATAATAGACTTTCCCCTCTTTTATATATGTTCCTGTAATGTCAGATGACCTTTTCTTTGTCATCTGTAGTTTGTGTTATTCTAGGTCCCCCCCCCCCCACACACACTGCTATAAATACATTAAGAGTCAGGAGCATCTTCCTTTCCACGTCTGAGGACAGCACAAAAAAAATCCCCCCTCTGTGAACGTGTGCGCGGCAGCGCGTATGAGAAGAAGGGGAGACTTCGCCCGCACCTCTATCAGTCTGCCCTGCATCTTTCCACCGGACCGCAGTGGATACAGCCGACTGTACACGAGTGCGTCTGACATACAGCACAATGTAAAATAGGTGTTTTCTACAGAGAGGGTTTCACAGGTACGTTTGTTTGGAGGAGCACCGCACAAAGCGCGATCGTTCCCTGGCTTTTTCCTCCGCGCTCGCTCTTACCTCAGCCGCAGCCCGTAAGTGGGATGCGGGATACGCAGCATCACCGGTGCCGTTAGAATAATCCCAACAGATAAACCTTGCAGTTCAGCGGGCCTATCAGATTTTAAGGCAACTGGTTTTCTAAAGGCTGAGCAGGGAGAGTAAAACTGGTGTGTGTGTGGGGGGAAGAAAAAGACACTGCTTTTCTCCGGGAGATAAAGTGAGGAGGGATTTTCCAACTAACGGGGATGTGGCTGTTTTTCCACTGTCCTATAAAGCGGGAAATGATTTGGTCATCCAAAGATCAGATTTAAACTGGACTGCTCTTGATCTTATCAGTAACGCATTTTATCTGCCCGTTTATCTGCCCTGGGAATCTCGGTGGTGGAGGGAGACGCGGAGCAAGATCCAGAGAACTATACAGAGGAAAACTGAGTTACTCTTCAATTACGCTTTTTCTTGCAAATTGACGTATTTCTGGGCAGCGGACGTAATGCAAAAGTAAGAGAGAATATTGGAAACGCAGACAAGACGCAGCACAGGTAAGGGAAACTGCTTATTAAGATGTGAAGAGAGCAATATATGCAGCAACAGAAACCATTCTTAACGGGTTTAACGGCAGTTGGGGGGGAAAAAGCAAGAAGCTGTAAGATGCGGCAACGAATGACTAAACATTTAATGCTGCTGGATCTGTAGATCAGAAGTTAAGGCACGGACTATTCTGTGGTCACTACTTAAACGGGGGGTTTAACCTGTCTGATACCAAATACTTAAGCTGGCGATTTGTACCCTGTGAGTCTGTATGTTACTGGTTTTAATGAGCCAGTTGCGTTGGTGAACTGGAGCCTAATTGTTGCACGCTGGGCTGAATGGAAACTGTCCTTGTGCAGCAGTGACTTGAGAGCGCGGCTCAATAAGCAATCAAACATCATTTGCTGGATACGAGGCAGAAGTCGCAGACGTTTCAGTCGTGACGAATGACAGGAGAAAGTATTCACTTTAAGTGGGCTGATTCAGACCAAGTGTTAAATTCACCAAGGGTGTGATCAATAGGCTGACTGCTCTACTCCAGTTAGATGCTGATTTATGCTCTTTACAGACTTGGAGTGATATACTTGTACTCGTTCGTTTTTTTGTTATTGTTTTATTTTTAATTACACGGGAATAAAGAAGGGACGGATGAACGTGAAGATGAAATGAGATACACAGAAGGAGATGGCTAAAAAAAACACACGCACTCATTTTTGGCTCCACCTTGTGGTTCAGTTTGGTGCCTGAGTTTGGCTCTGCCCGTAGCATCCTCAGACTTTTTATGTTATTTATAGCATGATGGTAGAAAAAACCCTGACTTATTATAGTCTCTTATAATTAATGTGATGTGCAGTGATGCAGTGCTTAATGGAAATGTGTGCTCGGTGTGACCAGAGATAATGGCGGGTCACAGTTACAAACAGGGTAAAAAAAGAGCTGTTTTGCTTCTGTCCATTAAAGACTTCACAGTCTCTTCGTGTCACAAAGCCAGGCGTCTATTTTCAATTCCACAGGTCTTGTGTTATGTGGCTTTGCCTTCCACAGCATCAATGCAACCCATTGAGAAGTAATTTATGATAAATTGTACTTTATTTTCTTTTAAAAATATATCATTTCTGCTGAGCTTTTTTTTTTTTTTTTTGCCATTTTGCAAAAATAAAATAGTTCCTGAGAACTTGATTGGCAGGCACAAGGTAACCACCTGTTTGTGCCAGCTGATGTTTGCATTTCTGCAAGCTCAAGTACTTTTTTGTTGATCTCAGAATGAGTAAATGCTTCATCCATAACCACAAACTGCTTAGCTGGCTCTCCCTCTTGTTATAAGTCAGATATTTGTGCAACAGAATCAATTTCACGTTCATAATTTTATCTGTAGCTTGGCAATTCAAGTTCACGGGATTTGGATGCCAAGTGCTACAGCTGATGCCTGAAAAGAACACTTTAGTTTGACAGCCCATAACTGGGATTGTAGATACTCTTGGAAAGGTTTATATGTAATCACAAACTGGGTACATATGAACTATTTATTGTGCTGCAAGTTATAATTCAGATTTTGTTCCAAGCGATATAGTGTTTGGGGGCAGACAGTCATACAAATATCTGGTCAGTACTGCCAGGTAGCTAAATTATACATACACATCCACCCTAGACAGGTTGCCAGTCTGTCACAGGGCTGACACATGGAGAAACAGAAAGATTCACCTCTACAGCCAATTTAGAATCACCAACCTTAACTCTTGCACATCTTTGGACTGTAGAAGGAAGCACACAGGAGTACAGGGAGAACATGAAAACTCCACACAGATTGCTGTATATCACTTACTGTACAAAACTCTCAATCCACTGTGTGTTTTTCTGTCTAGGTATGCTTTTACTGCATAGCTGTGTGTTTGGGATTGTCATGCTGAAAAAAGTTTGTCACAGTCTGGCACTTTCCAGATGGTATTGCACGGTGGATTCAAATCTGATGGCACTTTTCTTTGTTCATAATTCCACCAATTTGAAATGTAGCACTCGCCACGATTTGCATGTGGCTGTAGTCAGTCACTGTTTTACCTTTCTCCATACCCCCGTCATATAACAATTGACAAGAATTTGAACTTAAAATTTCAAATTTGGATTCATCACTCCATGAGACCTGTTGCCACTCATTTAGTCTAGTTGTTGTGTAATTTGGCATACTGCTGCTTTTTCTCCATTTCCCTTTCTTAAGAATGGCTTGTTGACAACCACCCTTCCACTGAGACCTGATGAAGCTTAAGTGACTGTATCGGGTTTGATTTTTTTCTTATGGACATGACTTTTAGACACTATTCATCTGCTCCAGATGAGATGCCTTTTTTTGTTCTTGAATTATTCACAGTTAAGTGTTAAGTGGCTTAAGAGACAGATATTTCCTCTAAAAAAGGTCAGGTGCAAGGACTGAAAAAGGAAAAAACTTTGAAAAACATTCAGAAATGTTGGGGAATTACTGCTCAAGACCGCTTTAAAAAATGACAAAAATGTATAATTAGAAGTAATGAGAGGTGGCTCAGGATTTATTGCATAGATAACGACTGTCAAACACATGTACAAACCTTTAGACACTGATCTTCAGCTAAAATAAGCATTTATTAGTGTACTTGGATTATAAACCTTCACACTTCATGCAAGTTCCACTCCGGCTTGGGGTATAGCATTTTCTCTAATTTGCTGTGGATTTGTATCATTAAATCAAGCAGGACATGTTCAGGTGCTTTCAGCAGAGTATGTGTCATTTTCACCAAGATTATTTGAACACTTAAAAGTGTGGGTGATATGCACATTTTGTTTGAAAAGCTTACTCCATTAGGCTAAATTTAGGAAAATTATGTTCAGCCTTCAGAATCAGAATACTTTATTGATCCTTGGGGGAAATTATTTTGTACTGGAGATGTATCCCCTCATCACCTGCAGACTAAAAGTTCAGTGTGAATCTAGTGAGTGTATGACTGCCTATTCGAACCTCATTTTAAACCCTAATGACTAAATTAGCCGCAAGCATTCTCCTGGGCTAATGCTAATATTAGCCGCAATTAGCATCTCGCTAAGCATTTAGCTAAATTTAGCAGCAAAGCTGCACATATTCTGACTACAGTGAATTTCATATAATTTATATGCTACTGTGGAAGGTTGTTCATTTTATCCAGTTTGTTTTTTATTGCCAAAACAATGCTAAAAGCTTTTAGGGATTAAAACAACCAACTGATGTTCATTAATTGTTGTTGTTTTTGTTTTTTTTAACTGCCCTCTTATGCATACAAAGCAAGCTGAAACAGCTTCAGGTCTAGTGGAATTTATTTTGAGATAATCTTCTCACATTTCACCCTCACCTCTTCCTTTTAATCTTCCAACACTGCCAAACTGTATTCCTTTAGCCTCATATGCATGAAAAGCAAGCATATGTTGGGTATAATTTTGTTATGACTTGGCTTGGTAGGACTTCAGTGGTGCCTTTAATTCATTTAAATGTCTCCATTTACTGTTAAGCTTAACTATCCACCTGTGACAGATTAAAATAAAAAATAATTCAGTTTGGTTATATCCAACCCAATTCAGCTTCAGGTCTCCACAAACCAGGTTTTTCCAGGTCCCAGAACAGCTGCACAGGAGTGGCCCACAGGTAAAGTCTCTGTCACAGATGTTTGAAAGTGGGTGGGAGGATTCCACTTGGATTCTCACACAGATGTGGATTTCTATTTTTAGTGTCGTGGGTTAAGGCGCGATGGTTCTGTTTTTGTGTCGCACCAGGAGAAGGTGTGCATGCTGGTCAATTACACAATTTTATTTGGTCAAATTCAACTCCTCTGCTTGCGTTTGTAAATTTCATGGCTGTGCTTCATGGTTTCATTTCTGAGATGGGTGGAGTGCAGCTCACTTTACCTCTCGCTGGCTTCTATTTATTTGTTTGTGTTCTCCGGAGTTCGCTTGTTTGCGGCGGGGTGCGTTACAAAACAGTTCCAATGATTTTATAGCGCACCGCGGGGCAGTTTACAGCAGTTTTTCAGTATATTTTGGGTCTACATTGGTCTTTTGTTGCGGTGGAGACACGCTGCAGACCTTAATTTTGACTTTTTACTGTCGATATATCTTATTGTTTGTTATGCACTTATTAATAGCTCTCACATTATCCATTTTATATGCATACCTCCTGTAATTTATGTAACATTTACAGCTGGGCCATGAGCCACATTTTTCTCACAGACTGTTATTCGCTGACCTCTAGACTAGGATAAGTGAATTTATGTTCTAACACGGGCTCCAATTACTGAAAAGCCGCCCCGGTTAGCTGCAGCACTGATAATACTCTAGAAATTCCTAAATTAAGAATTTTGTAGTGATGAATATTTATGACTATGGTAATTCAAGGGCCTTCATTTGCTACAGCTTTTTAAAGGGTACACGATTACTAGCAAAACAAATAATGATTATTATGGTAGCAGTGCTGTAGAGGGAAGGGTGAACACCTCATTTGCAGAAACAAGAGCCTGCTATTTATTGAAATGTTCATTGTAATCTAACAGATGAACACGTCGGCACAAATGGATACAAATTCTGCTGAGAATTATTGTTATTGGGTCGGTGAGAGGTCAGGCAGAGGAAGGAAGTACAGCATCTACTAAAAAATTTATTATCGTCAATTGGTGACCCATGTTTTTAATTTTTAAGAATTTCTGCTTTCACACACTGTGGTTAGTCAGTGTTTATATGGACAGTGTTTAAATCTGCTGGGATGCTTGTGTTTGCTGTCCTTCTTGTTAGATACACAAGTTCATCTCCTTGTTAATGCAAATATCTGATCAGCCAATCACATGGTGGCAATTCAAAGCTTTTAGGCACATAGACGTGGTCAAGATGACCTGCTGAAGTTCAAATTGAACATCACAATGGGGAATGGTTGTTAGTCTGAGTATTTCAAAAGATGCTGATCTCCTGGGATTTTCCTGCACAATCATCTGTAGGGTTTCCAGAGGATGGTCTGGAAAAAGAGAAAATTTTCAGTCAGCTGCAGTTCACAGAGGTCAGAGGCGAATGACCAGACTGCTTGGAGCTGATAGGAAGGCAACACTAACTCAAATAACCACTAGTTACAACCAAGGTATGCAGAAAAGCATCTCTGAATACACATGTTCAGGCTGGAAGCAGATGTATTAAACAGCAGAAGACCACATTGGGTGCCACAGCTGTCAGCTTAGATAGACAATAGAAGGTTGTCCAACTGATGGGTCTTAATGTCTGTTGACACATTCGTATGGTAAGGTCAGATTTAGCTAAAAACAACATAAAAGCGAGGATCCATCCATCCTATGAGGGATATTTTCTTGGCACACTTTGGGCCCATTACTACGAAATGAGAATTGTTTAAATACCCAAGTAATCTTGTGACCATGTCCGTCCTTTCACGACCACAGTGTGGCATTCTTATGATGGTTGCTTGCAGCAGGATAATACTCTTTGTTAAAAAGCTCAAATCATCTTAAACTGGTTTCTTCAGTGTGACAATGAGTTCATTGTACTCAAATGGCCTCCACAGTCAACAGATCTCAACCCAAGAGCACTTTTTGGATGTGGTGGAACATGTGACGCTGTCATGTCAATATGGAGCAAAGTCTCTGAGGAGTGTTTTCAACAGCTTGTTTAATCAATGCCATGAAGATTTAAGGCAGGTCTGAAAGCAAATCTGGTACTGGTATGGTGTAACATAAAACTATGAGTAACTGTTGTTCAGTGAAGTGAGGGGTATCACAGATGTTTGGGTATTCATTTTCATTTAGTTTACAGGTGTGTTGCATACTGTAATTTTATACATGACCCAGCCCTCATGGTTTGTTTGATGGTGCTTTTGAGGTCTTAGCTGATTATGTTGAAGGTTAATTATCATCAGGTACTCTCTGCCTCTCAGTGAGGGGACAGAGTGACAATCATTAGTCCTTAACAAAGTCTCTTTTCCTGCGAGTAGGAAGGAACAGCGCTGTCGTGCTCTGCATCTGCCTCACTTCATTTAGTCTTCACTGCAGCTTGCTCACACACACACACACACGACTGAATGCTCACACATAGTTGGTATGCATTAAATATGCATTTAAAACAAAAGAAAAAAAGGTTAAATATTGTCTGCCAGCTGAGGAGGCTTCCTGTTTTCATTCTTGGAGCCATGGGTCATGTTTAGCATATTCATTGTGCTAATATGGCTGGTGGAGTTGCTCACTCAAGGTTACATTAACAATGTCCTTCTCATGGTAAACACAGCATTCTAATGGCACTCAGGTATTCCTCTCCACTTTTCTAATTTCCACCCATACTAGTGAGCAGTAGTCAAGGCACTCACCTCAGTGCTTTTGAGTATAGATCCACAAAATTATTGAAGTTGGAGAAAAGTCACTTACCAACTACTTCTAGTACGGTACACTGCCTTTTTCCAGTTTCTAGTTTTTTTTGGACTAGCTTCCCTCATTTAGCTTCTCTCACTCATCATTTTAAGTTAAACTTTACTCGGGCTGAGAGCAAGGTTAAATTCCCATTTTGCCGAACTTGATCATTCAATCTGACATTTTCTCTTTATGTGTGACAAGATGTATTTTGCTTAGTTTTGCCGTCTAATGTTCTTCTTCAAACAAAGCAGAAGCTGCGATAATTGTTTGTTGAAGTGACTAACACAGGATCTTCTACTGAAGAAACATCGATTTAAGGTTTATTTACAGAAAGTGGTGTAAAAAGATTTCTTCAGATTGATATTTTTTAACCTAGTGACCATTGGTCAAAAGGGACAGAATACCCTGGACAGCACATCAGCTCAAACTAGTGAGGTTTGGTCAGAGATTCAGAGGTTTGGAACCAAATAGATTTGTTGTTATTTACTTACACGATACACCATAATGGAAGTATTAAACTCTTGTTTAGCCTGTGAGTAAGCCAACTTAAAGAGAGAACATTATTGATGGTGTCATTGATCTCTGTGTGTTAGCTTACAGAACAAAGACAGCTCTCCAAGCCAATATACACTTTGTCTTGTAATTACTAAATCTAACTACTTAAGGCACTTTGGAAAGTTTTGAGGTTAATCTTAACTTTGTCACCTAATTTCAAAGAACAACAACAAAAGTACAACACAATCAGCTTTCCAAATTTGTAACTTCTAAAATCATAGCTTTAGGCCTTAAGATTCACTTGACAATATGAAACCTGGTGGTAATTTCTCACTCTTTCTGACAATTATTTCTGAGATGAATAGCGTGTCTTTATTTTGTCATCCAAGCTCCCACCAGACAGCACAGACTTAATTAAGGTAATAATAGAAAGTCAAGATTTAGTCAAACAGATTTATATTCTGTCAAAACAAAATCAAGGTCACAGTTAGAACAAAAACAACTATAATAGACAAATTTTGCTGCCAGGGCGCCGGAGGAAAGCCCAATTTGCAGCCACCTTTGCAGGGATCAAAGGTCATCATACTGAGTCACATTCTGTAAGCGTGGAGCCTTCAGCTCAATTTCATGGACTTTCCAAGTGAACACGCTGGAAAAAGCAATGAATCTTTTAATTATGGCTCACAACATGCTGTTAACTGCTGTGTAGTGAGATTTTATAGTGAAATGAGAATTGTAATTATAGATGACATAAAGTAATTAGGAGGAAACAGCTTGTGAGTAGCCTAGTTCATACAGTATCCTATGATTGGAGATTTCCATCTATACTTAAAAATACAACACCTCTCTTACTCATACTACACAACTGTCTGGACACCTTTCTTGTGTCTGTGAAGACAGCAATCATTGATTTTTATACTATGCCCTTTAGATGTAATCTCTTTATGCAAATTTTCTAACAATGTATACTGTGGGTATACATTCAGCCCTATTTTAAAAACACCTTAGTGTTTCCCTAGCTTTCAAGCGAGGGGAGACAAAAGACAACGTTATTTGAGTCGATGAGAACTCGATTGCTTACTGTAAGTTCAATAAAAGTCTCCCAACAACAGATAATCTAAAACAAAAGCAGGACAGACGCCGGCCCCAGACGTCTGAAAGTCTGATAGCAAAGCACCAGCAGCCCTCCTGCTGTGTTACAGCTGAACCACTCATCAAGCACAGGAGGACAGGCTTTGACCCACGATTCATTTAAGAGGCGGAAGAGGGATAACAGTTGTTATTAACCCAAACGGTCCAGTTTTTATTGATGCAGAACACAAAACACTTAAATTACAGAACATATAAAACTCTTTTGTCCACCTCCTGTGGCTTCCTGTGGCTTTGACAGAATAAACGAGAAAATACAAATGCACAAAGGTTATTTTTTGAATATTTTCATTTTTGTTTATCGTTGCTGTAAGTGATTCTTCACATTTTCCAAATGTGGAGTCTACACAGTAAATAAAGAAGGGGTTGTACTATTTGTATCGCAGCCTGTGTCTGTGCATTATACTTGTAATTGGTGGCTAGCATGGATATATAAACACAAACTTGCTGTTGGCAAACTTGCTTGCTTTCTCTGCCAGCGCCACTAGCTTACTTTACTTACTTTGAAATCAGAACTGGCCTTTTTTTAAAGAAACTTTTATTTTTTCAAGTTGCTAAATGCTAGAAATATGATCAAATGGCTGGGGCCATAAAGTGTTTGCATGTTCTCTCTATATCTGCATGGGTTCTCCAGCTTCCTCTCACACTCCACAGACATGCTATCAGTGGGGTTAGGTTGTTTCACTGGATTTACATCCTATAGGTGTACCCAGTGAGTGTATTTTCTAAGCTAAATCTTTAGCACACATTCCTAGGTTTCAAATAAGTCAATCGCGAGTCATGCTTTCTGTTGATCTGTTTGCTTGAATCTATCTATTGGAAAGATTTCTATAAAGCCAGACGAATGAATAAATAAACAGTGAAACTATGTAATAAGGAAAAAGAGTTATAGAAGGAAAAGTGCTAAAGAAAAATTTCTGAGTATATTGTGAATAAATACTAGGCTGAGCAAACACGGTATTACATCTGCAAGGGCCATTTGCGAGGCGCTGACAAGAAAAAGTGAAGTATGATTCATCGTCTCGTTGCGTTCTCGATCAATTGATGGATTGGACAGGGGAGCCCAACTCTCCAAAGTTGTGAAGGTTAACCAGCTGCCACACATCCATCGTTTAGCCTTTGAAGCCTTCACGCAGCAACTAGAGATAGTGAAAGTCAAAGACATGCCATTTACTCGCATGCTGTTGTACTCAATGGGGTGTATGCACAAGGCGTTTGACAACCTCAGAATACACGCAAGATAAATCCTCCTTCAGATTCTCCTCAGCGTTTTCACAATGTAACAGCAGGAAACGCTGAACATGAGAGACCTACTCTAAAAACATAATCATTAGGGATAAAAGCTGAACAGGCTGCACAGAAATTTAGGGGGTTTTTTGCAGAACATTTCTGTTCTACTCGTGTCTTTGTGGCCCAGCTGCAGCAATGCACTAAAAAGTGCCATTTTGTGTATGTATCTGTGCATGCACTTCACTTAACCTTTTCTATTTAATCAGTTTTCTTACAACAGTTTGCCCATCTGTGAGCACAGTGTGACTTTGAGAGCAGTGCATCTGTCTGTCTGTGATGATCCATATCAACTGCGCTGCTTGTCAACTGTTTAGACAGTGATGAATGAGATGCAGAATATGTGCAAAGCAGGCGGCCACAGATAAAACGCTTTCAAGAATCGAGATCTACCTGTTGTGAATAGGAAGGAGAAAACCTGAATGGATACAGCTCATTTATATGTGTGTGTATATATATGAAGTACTGCCACAGTTTTTACATCCATAGCAAGCTAGTTCTAAATCAAAGTTTAGATCAAAGAGTGCGTTTCCTAACTAGGAAGTCGCAGGAATTCAAAGCTATAACTGTCAACTTCATTGCCTAAGTTAAATGAAGTGAAAGAATTACTCTGCAAGCGTTGATTTCATAGGCTATGACAACTGTGGGTGGCAAACCCAGTCAGTTGCAGCCATTTAATAAATGTTAATTCAGTGAGTTGGCTCAAGTACAAACTGCAAATATTGGCTGTCTGGTTATTGTACTCTCAGTCAGAGCACTAGTTACTGCTTGTCAATACGAAATACGTGCTCACTATCATTTTGATTATTATAAATAGATGCTCTAATTTACTCTCTCTTTATATTAGTTATTTGTCTTTATTAGTTTTAATAGTAGTTTTATTGTCACTTCTTTTTATATATACTGGTAGTTATTACTTCTTATTTTCTCAGTCTACTTACCTTGTGTGTGTGTTTTTTGACACTTTCTTTCTAAGCAACAACAAAAAGAAAAGTCGGCGTCATGGTGTCCACCTGTTCCCCATTAGCTCCCAATCAATGCTTTGTATATATAGCCTTTTATTTTCCTGCATTCTCAGGTTTTGCTCAAGTTGTGTTTAAGTACAAGCCGTGCTAATTAAAGCTCACCATTTATTTGCATTCAGTTTGTGTGTGCATTCTCATTAAACATAACAATTGGTCTCTGTCTAGGTTGAGGCATCCTAGTGTCAACGAGCACCTACGAGGAATTTTTTAAATTGCCTTTTACATCAGGAAGCTTTTAGTCTTTTTATAAAACCTTAATGGGAGTCACTGGAGGACAGTATAAAGGCTGTGCATATAGTAGGTGAGTCCCTACACTACACTACAAAGCAGAATTTAAGCCTTAAATTTAAGCCCAGGTTTTGAGTGTCATAAAGGTGCTTTACTTTTTAACGGGGTGCCATGGTAACTGCTGCAAACCTAACCTTCTGCAGGCTAGGTTTGAGATAAGAGAGTATCACTGTTCACCGAGCAATCGTTTCTCTGAAAAATACTGTCACTGTTCATGGAAGAATAGAACAAGATGATAAATCGTTTTTAGAGACTGTCAAAAGTTGCCTTTCCCTTGATAAGCTTTGGCGAGAGCATTCTCAGGAGCAGTTTTACATCTTGCTTTTTTAGTGTTTGCTATAATTAATAGTTTATTTTCCTATAAATAAGCTTTCAAAAATGCAAATACTTCTCATGTAAAATGTACTTACAGGTGTAAATGATGTTTTTGTAGTTATTATTTGCTGTAGTTGAAAGACAAAATGCTAAAATTATCGCCATGAAAAACACTTTATTTATGTAACTCATTGTTATCACTGCCCCATTATAAAGACACAGGAATGAATATGTCTAATAACAGACACAGTCAGGACTTTTTTGCTTTTCTTTACAGACTAAATTTCTACTTTTCTAGTGATGCTGACCAAACCGTGATTCCCGTGCACATACATTAATATGGAGCTGTTCCCATCGCAGATATTCACGCATCATTACTTTGGCTGAAACAGCCGTGGTGTGGTATATATTATGTAATCCACCTCTTCATATGTTTTTTTCCAATTTTACAACTTTATCTTTGTAAAAATATTTAAATCTACTGCCAGTACAGCTGTCCGTGTTTGTGGTTGCTGCCGTGACAGCCCCATTTATTTGAATGCTTGGTGTATTGAAAAGCTCTGGGTTGATAAATCAAATAAAAATGACCTTAGGGTGACAGCTTAGCAGAACTGCCGGTGTTGGGGTAAGAGAAATCAAATGAACCTCTCAGTGAGGGTTTTGTTTCAGCTTTTATCAACTTTTATTATCAGATTTAATTTTATATTTATCTGTTAAGGTTTTCAGTTAATAAACTGTCTGTGGTCTCTTAAAGCTGCCTCCTCAGCTTTAAACATGGCATTGAAAAAAGTTCATCCAGACCCTTCCTGATATACTATAGGCCTAACTCAAAGCCTTCTTTTATCTCTAAACTATTCTAAAAGTTGTTGGAGCACAACTCAGGAAAGTTTTGCAGAAGCATAATGTTCTTGATAAATTTCAGTGAGATACATTACACTTTAAGTCTTCCTTAAAGTCTCGAATGACCTAATGTTGCCTGCAGATAACGGTGACTGCTCAGTCCTTGTTTTACTGGCCCCAAGCTAAGCCTCTGCTACCGTCAACCATCAGATTTTAATTCACAGGATTTCCGGGCCAGGTCTGGATTAGCTTACTTTAAACCTTTCCATCCTTTTTTTTAAAAAAAAATCAGAGTTGTCTGTCTTGTGATGTGGTGTCCCACAAGGATCTCTTTTTTCATTATATATTCTCCCATCAGGTCATGTTATCAGTAGCTTTAACATAACTTCTCATCATTTGCATGATGAGGACATTCAACCATACCTTTCTTTTAAAGCCTCATGAACTGAATAAATTACCTATTCTAAATGCAATCAACGATTAGACTGCAAATAACTTTTTGCAGCTCAAAACAGACAAAGACAGCATCACTACCCAAGTCAGACTGAGATTGCAGTCTTTTTCTTCCACTATAGATGGTAATGTGCAGAACCTTGGGGTCATTTTTGATCATTTTTATGAGATTTGATTCTCACATCAAGATTTTAACCCACTGTTGTTTTTGTTTGATCTAATAAATACTGCTAAACCCAAAACATGAATTGGAGATGCTACATACTTTCATCTCTTCACATTTTCGATTATTGTATCAAACTCTTTTCATGTCTGATCAAAGTATCTATTAATCACTTCCAATCTGTCCAAAAGGCTACTGCAAGGCTTCTAGCTCCCATAAATCATCACACGTTATCACATAACGCTTTTGCACTGGCTAAATGTCAAGCTTAGATGTCATTTTAAAATTTTGTTTTTCACTTTTACTGCCTTCTTGGGTTGGGGCACCAACTACATTATTGAATTACTACACCCCAGTACTACAAGCCGGACTCTTAGCTCCTCAGATATGGGCCTTATGATACATACCTGATTTAAGCTGTGCATAAACAAATACCCCAAAAGCTTAATGAACTTTATAAAAAAAGTCATACAAAAAATAATAATAATAATAATAACTCTGAGTTACTGTTGCAGAAAGTGGTTTTACGAGCGACTAAATCATAGGTTGTACTTTTCACACACTTTAATTTTTCACACACAGTTTCTGCATTTTATTATTTTAGTCTGAGGTTGTATTTATGTAATTTTAAGACCTGGTAAGGACCCTTTGAATTAACAGAGAGAGCACTTTCTTTTCTTATAGCATGGAACATCTGAGTTAGAAGAGAGATGAAACCTAAAACAGATAACTTAATTCTTAAAGAAAAAAAAGAACTTACTTAGATTTAGGTTAGAAGGGCAGTCTTCTTTTATTTTCACTCTTAAGTCCTCATGTACTACTCAGTGGCATGCAGTGTACAAATTAGATGGCATATTGATCATTTTCTTTCAAGGTAAACTAAAGCTGTTGCATTGACCTGGGCAGTATGCAGTCATTTATTAACACAGTGTCACAAAGCTCTTTAGGTCACTTTAGTTCAGGATGGATTTCCAAGAGCACGTCTATAACAGATTCAGAAATGGCCTGAGACACTCATAAAGAAGGAGAGATGCATAATTTCTCTTTGTGCTATGCTGAGCCAGATAAATGGCTTTCTTGTGTTAGCCTCATCCTCATTATTATGCTACAAGGGAAGTTAGATTTTCACTACTACAAATCAATAACACATTAAAGTTGGGAACCAATAAAGGACATACAAGTGGACTGAACAAATCTTGCAACACTTTTTTTTTGAGGTAATCATCCATGATTAACCTCTAATTTCACGGATGGCTTAAACTGCCAGGGATTTGTGTTTGAGATGAGCACGGTGTGGTGTCATTTGCATGACTGAGCTCCTCTCAATCATGCAAATGACACCAACCAGACAATTTTAACTCAAACCAAGTTAAGTTAGAAATGAAAATAAGAGCTCATTCAAAGCATGATTCAACAATGAAAGCATGTCCATTATTAAAATGTTAGCCAAAGGTAAAGTTGCTTGCTAAATGGAGTTCATCGGCGGATGTGATTTGGAAGAAAATTTTGCCACTTACCGAGTTGGGTTGTCAGTAAATAGAAGTAAAAATACCTTGAGGTGTGCTTTTCAGTCTTAAACACTAGTTTGCTTGAATCCACAACTTTTAGCCTTTGGGTTATAGCTGCACTGGTGGATTTGTTGGAATTGAATTAGCAAATAAATTAACTTTATTGACCCTAACATAGCACAAGGACAGGGTCTACACAAAAGCAGGCTCCAACTTTGACTGTCAGACTGGGTATGTGTCAGCTGTGATGGGATTAAGTTTAAAGCCCCTTTCAGACGTGCACTACTTTCCATTTATCTGAAGGCATCTGAACATCTCAGCTTCATGTTTGAATGAACACCCTGTTCATTTTTTCATCATAATAGTTGTGACAGCACAATTCCTTGGTCATACCTAAATCTGAAGTCATGTTGTCACATTATTGCAGCTATGCCTGAGTCTCCCCTGGATCTTGAATTGCTCAGCTTGGAGAACGAAACAATAATGAACTGAGGGAGGAAAATGTAATTTTTGAGTCGATTGTATACGAATAACATCAGAAAGGGGCACAATGTGTGCCTTAACTGTGACTGAAAGTGAGAGAGTTGCGAGGCACATTAGCAATGTATTGTGCTAAATATCGCATGTTAATTCTGAAATGTAACTATTATTTGCATGTTCTATTTAATGTAATGTTACATGTAACAGTCAGCATTACTGAACATGACACCCCAACGGATGTAACCCAGGGCTTATAAGGACACTGCTGAAAAGAGGGCTCAGAGGTATTCAGTAGTTTGGAGATATTTTGATTATTTGAGTAGTGTCTTGATGCATGCTCAGCCATCCAGGTAAAGAAAAGCCCCAAAAGTTGATTCTGCTCATCTGCATGTAGAATTTTCAGTGGGAGAAATGAGTTCAGTCAGAATGAAGAAGTCGCTTGGATGAGTGACAAAACATTTTTCCCACTGAACTTTCTGGGAAGTAGATTAGTGTGCTGCAAACTGAGTCAAAAGCATGTTTCCACAAAGGCAGGTAACATTTTTACCATTTGAAACTTTGCCATCATTGCTCAGGGCTGTTTACCTGTACAATTCATTGCAAGCGCAATGCAAGATTCTTTCGTAATGTCTAGTCCTAACTGGATTGAAAACCAAAAATAAAAATATATTTCCAGCTTTTTTAGAGAATGCTGAAGGTCGGACTGGAGGATAACATGGAGAGAAGTGACTAATGTGGTCTCATATTGTCTCAGTATTGACAATATTGGTGAAGACATGCTATACAAATAATGTATATTAGTGGATGTTTTAGATATTGTATGGAAGGTGGCAGGACATCTCTCCCGTGCCACTTTGCCCTTAAACCGCTCCTTCCTCCTTTACTGCGTCAGTTAAAATTTGCTCCTTTATATTTCTGATTTTCAGGGTCATTGTTAAGCAAACACTTACACCAAAAAAAGAAAGAAAAACCTAAAACATTGACTGGCGCTTTCCTGTGAAAGACAAAAACGTCAGTTTGTGTGGGCATCTAATGAAAAGAAGAGGCTGTTAGTAGATTGATTTTTTTGAGCTTTCCAAGTTTTTGTTAGTGCAACTTTCTGATCAAGGTGTTTGCCAGGTGAACAAGTCTGAACATGTTTCCCAATGAAGACCTATTAAACTGAAGTGTTGCAAAAATAAAACTTTGGCTTGTGCATTGTAGTCGGTGATTGCCTCTTTATGACACTTGTTGCCATAGCAGCCAGTACCTACCTACTATTTTGTGTCATTCGAGAGATGAGCCACAAAATCTTAACTTAACATACAAGCCCATTTATATGTATACACAGGGGAATTAGGCCCCCCTCATATTGTCAGTTTGTGGTTATTGTCTAGTTAGGAAATATCATGGATAGGTGAAAGTATGCCGAACCGTAGATATATATACATATATATTCAGACACAAAGAGCAAAGGTTTTTGCTATCCAGCCAGCAGTACCAGCTGTGTATAGGCAGACACAACATACATACACAACAAGTAACCAGGGAAATAGACAAATCTGAGAACACATGTTTTATTTGCTGTGAGGGAATGTGTCTGGGTAAACACAACTATGGGTAGTATAAAAACTGGACAAATACGCATTGCCTCAATTTTCAATCTTTTACTAACTTTTACTTGTGACGAAAAATAAACAGTTTTATTAGAACTTAGCAGAATAGTAACTCTGGCCATATCCACACTCTTCTCTCCATTTTGGCCTTCCGTCCACACTGAGACGGCGTTTTTGGTCAAGGAAAAATGAGCTTTTTGAAAACTCTCTCCAAAGTGGATACATTTGAAAATGCAGTTTTTGCGTGGCAGTGTGGACTGCAAAAATGGAGGCTTTCGAAAACGATGACACATTTTAGTCATGTGCTGCAGTCATGTGACCAATTCAACTAAGATGGCGGAGGGCATTATACAGCAGGTGTTTTGTTTGCTGTCAATTTTGACAGCCCTATTAAAGATTAATATCAGTTTGCACATGCTCCAGAAGTACATTGTACATACAATGTTTACTCAGAGCTGTTGTTCAGCAACTTTCTACTCCACCTCATTGTCAGTCCATTTAAAAAACTCGGTGCTTTTCCTCGTCATTTTTCCACGACGTTTCAAAGAGCCGGAAAGTAAATAAACGGAAGACGGAAATTACGCATCGTCTTACGTTTCACGCATGCGCAGTACAGGAACGTAAGCGTTTTCAGTGTGGACGAACAACTCTCGGAAACGGTTGAAAAAAATAGTGTGGATGCGGAGCGTTTTTAGAGGAAAACGCCGTTTTCAAATTTATACGGATAAGTGTAGACGTAGCCTCTGATTACTTAAATCCATGACTCAACTGTTTCATGTGGCTTATTATTAAATGTTAAAAGTTTGAGTATATTTAAGTTAACTGAGAACAAAGAAGTACAGGTAAGATTTTTTTGATAAGAAAGGTTGAATGACGCAACTTTTCCTCGATATGATGATTAGACTCAAGATGAAGCTACATATCATCCCAGTGAAGGTAGGATGTAGGACAGAACCAGGGAGTCTAGACTCTGGTGGTGGCAGGGGAAAAGCAGATGGACACTTGGACAAGGATCTCCATCTGGACAGGATGAGGAGGAAACGGGTCACACAAATGACAGTATGAAAGGCAGATTGATTAAAGAGCTGTGAGATTTAAAGCATGTGGTATAGAGGCGAAATACAGATCTTCCTTATTGAATATACTCAGAAGCTTCATGTGTACCTTACAGTTATGTCACTGTAGACGGACAACTTATCAATCGTGTTATTATTCATGTTATCATTTGTGTCGTTCTAATCTTTATATAAATTTCCAGGTTTGAAATTCTACTTCAACCCTACATGATGATGATAGTAATAGTGAGCAAAGGCATTTTTTATACCTTTTTATTTAATGACACTTCACCAGTGTATACAGCCATGGCAATGATATGTGCGATCACTTAACAAAACGATTAGCCAGCACAAGAAATACTAGGTGATTAAAACAATTATTCAAATTTTATGAATAGTGTACTGTTGTGTAACCACAAGTGCAGTGTATACAGTCTCTTCTGGGTTCAAGCACTCACGAATGACCACAAAAAGTGGAATAGATGACATTTGGAAAGCCAACCAATGCAATTAGGCCGAATTTTGAAAATGTAATTATGTGTGTAAGTTCCATCAAATTACTGGCATTTTTCCACTCTTCCTGAATACATGCTGTATAACCACATTCAGCATAGGCATCTGAGTGTTTCTAGTTGTATTTAGTGTATCCATTGGTGATTGAAGAAGTCCTTACATTTTCTTTTCTATTACAAGTGTGATAACGTCCATGTACTGATAAAAAAACCATTACACGCACTATGATGTGAGATGCACAGAGTCGGTAAATAGTACAATATCGCATTACATTAATATTTATTCAGGGAAAACTCAAGTTTTCCACTCCAGGTCTCAGGCCTGAAGACTATCATATTAATCTATCTCTGTTTGACTATGTTTCCCAATGGTGCATGCAGAAAATGAACATTGTTAGAATTGATCCTGGTACATCATTCCTAAAGCTCCCCATCTTGTGAACCAGCCCTCCGTGCATTCCTAATTCCCCCTCTCCGACCTGTATGCCAGCCAGCTCGGCTGGCAGCCTTGCACTTCACTTTGATTTGTGAATGTGAATTTTATCAAACATCAATATTATCTTTTGAATCATATCCAAATGGGTATTTTATAGTGCTGCAGACAAGAAACGTGCTCTCTGCTTAATACTCTGTTCTTCCTCTTATTGCCAGACCACCTCCTCTCTTAAATTCTTTAAGATGAATATTAGAAGTACACTTGCCTTTTTTGTTGGCCACAGCAAAATAATCGGAGTAGTATACTGTATATTTATTGTGTTGCTGTTATTAAAGTCCAACCTGTTGTCTTGGAAGCCGTTCCCAGTAGAGTTGGATGCTCCATGCAGACTGAGGGAGACACCGGTGCACAATAAATTCTTCATGCCCATTTAATCCATAGGGGTAAAACAAGCAAACAGCAACAACAAAAAAAAACCCTCAGATCAGGTCAGGTCCTACTACTAACACTAAAACTAAAGCTAAACATGGTGATCTTAAGTACACTGCCATTCTTGCGGTTGCTGTTCTGCAGCTCATTCATTGCCTTATGCTGTGAATACATGGGGCACAACTGCATTGGATTCTAGACCCGATGTGACCATAGGAGCTGATCTCATCCACTCAATACTAAGCTTGCAATTCCACATGCAGCAGGAGGGTGGGAAGTCAGACTAAGGAACTGCATAATGAACCTGTCAATTTTCAAAAATAAAAGACCCCATGCAGAATGCAGCGCTCTTAAAATGCTCCTGGTGTAACGTGAAGCTGTGCAAAAGATGGACCAAAACTCCCTTGGAGACACGATGTGAAAAACATACATCGGAACGATTCCTGGTGTTATTCTCCGTTTTGCCTCTCTTCCCTCCTTCGATCTGATTTCCATTTCGCGAGTTTTACTGTTTCAATGTCTGTAGTTTCACGTGTCCCTCAGGAGAAATGCTGAGTGACTATGCTTTCCAGGTTTCTAACCCTAGCTATATCTGGTTGCATGGTGGCGTGCCCTGCTCCGTTTTATTTTCCTTCTCTCTGTCTGCTTCCTTCACTTTAATTTCTTTCAACTCTCCTCTGCCTTATCCTGGTTTTCCTTACAGATTTGGGCCTCACTTGTTTGCCACTAATCCCCTCACCCCCAACCGGACACGGTAGATGGTTGCCCCTCCCTGAGGCCGGTTCTGTCTGAGGTTACTTTCTTCTGTTAATAGGGAGTTTTTCCTTCCCACTGTTGCCAAGTGCTTGCTCAAAGGGGGTGGTTTCATTGTTGGGGTTTCTCTCTGTTATTATACAGTCTTTACCTTACAATATAAAGCACCTGAGGCAACTGTTGTTGTGATTTGGCGCTATATAAATAAAATTGAATTGAATAGAAACTGATCAGTTGCGGCTGATTTCAGCCTGTCTCCCGAAGTGTAGTCAAAAGTGTAGAGCTGTGTCTTCATCAACACACACCTGTAGCTTTGTGCAATTTGGCTATTTCTGCTAGGTCCACTTAATGTACAGCATATGCTATGTGACTCTCCAGTCATTCTAATTGGTCGGGGTCACGAGTCATTGCAAATCTGCACCTCTCAGCTTGATTGACATGCGGCAGGGAAGACTAATCATATCCCAGGTGCAGAGGCAGTATGTCCTGGCCACTTTTTAATCATGTTCTCCAGGCTGGGGCTGATAAGAGATGTAAGGGTGATTATGGTTCAAGGAGGACGTCCTTGCGCAGGGGCCTTGGGATTATGGCTCTTCACTGTGTTCTGACGTGAAGAATGAATACATCAGTATTCAGATGGGGGCCTCCTCAGGGGGTTACGGAGGTACTTGAGAGATTTGGAATGGAGAAGAGAGACTCACTCCGTCAGGGAACTCAAATCGAACGCCTTAGGATTGTGTGTAATCTGTGAACTCATTCCATTCTGATGAGCACAGCAGATGACAGTAAGGGTGTTAATAGCATTTTAGATGTGATAAGCTTGCTTGACCTTAAAGCTCTGTTCTCACTTTATTTTCAATATATGAATAGCGCAGATGTGAACTGAGGCAATGTTTCCGTGTAAAAGGTGTGAAAAGAAGTGACTGCATGCCCTTCTTGATGGTTTCTAGGCTTTCTATCAGATTTGCAGAGAAATGGCACTAAATAGAGAGAGCGAGAGATCAAAAAAGCCTAAAAATAGCACAGCCATTTTGCATGTCAGGCCATGCAAAAATTAACTGGCTGGAAAAGCAGAACTGGGGTCGGTTATCTTAATGTTCAGAGAAGTCGAAGTTCAATTGTTACGCTCGCTTAAACATTTCCCAAAATGCATTTTTTTTTAAAAATGTACATTTTGTGTATATTTGCTTCTTGAAACAGCTTGAAAACACTGGCAATAGCTTTATTGGTCATTGGTCACACCAAGTATCTTCTGGTAATGGCCAGACACAAAAAGAGACTGAATAGACGACAGCTAATCACACACTTGCACAAAATATTTTGTGCCATCTGCAGAAAAAAGAAAGTGTGTTTAACTTGCGGAAGAGGTATGGAAGAGGCAAGGGTGAGAGCTGATGAGAAAGAAACTCTAGGTCTCTGTAACTCACTAGCCTGAAGAGTCAGTAAATCAAGCAATGGTCAGCCACACTTATGCGGTCCCTGTGATTGAGTAACTCATTGAACTTAAGAGTGGAAGCTTTTTGCATCTATTTTTCTAAAAATATCCCATGGCTGGAGGAGACAGTCTCCAAAAAAGAAAGTTGAGTGATGTGAATGACGTGGATGAAGGGTTATCTCCACAACCCCAAACCCCAGAGATATGCTGGACTCTTTCTTACTGCAAAGACAGAAGATGTGTGCGATATATATAAGTCTGTAGATTTTTTGTATCCCAACACACATTCAAATACAGATCTCCTAACTGTGGATAGCCCAACAACCCAAAGATTTTACTCTTGCATACATCCATATGTGATTATCCTCTTAAAAGGCTTTTTTTTTTTACTTGCCCTTTCTGTCTGGGTTGTTACAGCTTTCTCTTTCATCCATGTGTTTCATAATTAGAGATGCAGGGGAGATAAAAAGGTGCAGAACAGATTGCTTATAATTACCTGTATGCTCATGCTAATCACATTATGTAACCTGCAAGGGGAGGAGACTGGAAAATTAGAGTCTTGCAGACTGAAGGTTATGATTTAGCCAACACTGTGGGCTACACACACACACACACACTCTTTACTCCTCTACTGCGTAAGATCCTTTATCATTACAGAATCATTTTTCCTGACCTTTTCAAGCATGATATTCATGAATGCATGGATAATTTTTCTCCATAGCCTGCATTAAGTCTTCGCCGTTGCATTAAGAAAAGTGTTGCAAAAAAGAGTTTCTAATGTGTACTTGTCAGCTCACTGCCTAATTGGGCTCTCATTCATTTCAAAGTCATTTTCAAAAATGATATAAAGATGGCGTTGCAGGGTAAAATATGGTTAAAACCCCCTCTACTATGAGCTGGACAGAATTTAAATGTGGCTATAATTGTAGATAACTACATTTTTTGTATATATAGTCGTGATAAAAAAGAAAGTTTTAGGTATCAGAATATAGTAAAAAAAATGATATGGTTCGTGTCAAAATTATTTAAATATAACCTCAGATGAACAACAACATGACATATTACCCTATGCTATACTGCTATGAGTCAGTAGCTTGTAGAATCACATTTAGCAGCAATAACTTGAAGTAATGGTTTTCTGTATGACTTTATCAGTCTCTAACATTGCTGTGCAGGAATTTTGGCTCACTGCTCTTTACAAAGTTTCTTGAGTTCATTGAGGTTTGCAGGGATTGCTTTTAGCACAGCTTTTTTATGGTCCTGCCACAGCATTTCAGTCAGGTTGAGGTCTGGACTTTGACTTGACCATTGCAACAGCTTAATTCTTTTCCATCTGAGCCATTCTCTTGCAGATTTGATGGTGTGCTTGGGATCATTGTGCTGTTTCATGACCTAGTTTTGCTAGGCTTTTGGACAGATGGTCTCACAATTGACTCCAGAATACTTTGGTATACAGAAGAGTCAGGCTCACTTCTGTCCATGTGTAGACTACAGTGTCTCATCGACTTGCACGTTATGAAGAAAGTCTGCATAGTTTGATATGGATTTTCTTCTTTTTGACCCTTAGGTCAGGTAATGAGTGATACACTGTGTTGGCGTGGCCAAAGAGTTCCAGAAATTCCACTGCTTTGTGATCAGATGCTCATGTCACAGCTCAAGTCATCTTCAGTAATGTTGTCCATTAAACTGGATATGTGGTTTCACACGTAGATCTATAATAATAATGGATTGCATTTATATAGCGCTTTTCGGGGCCCTCAAAGCGCTTTACAATTCCACTATTCATTCACTCTCACATTCACACACTGGTGGAGGCTACAGTTGTAGCCACAGCTGCCCTGGGGCAGACTGACAGAAGCGAGGCTGCCATATCGCGCCATCGGCCCCTCTGGCCATCACCAGTTGGTGGCAGGTGAAGTGTCTTGCCCAAGGACACAACGACCGAGACTGGGTTCGAACCGGCAACCTTCCGGTCACAAGACGAACTGCCAACTCTTTGAGCCACGATCGCCTCTATATGGTTATATAGAGAGAGGAACTGTAGGATCCAACCAATGTAGAGGTTGGATCCCGTTACCACTGGATACACAGTGTACACATAGCATTGTTACCATTGAATACAAAGTGTATTCAGTGGTAATGACGCCGCGTGTAGATGAAATGGGGATTCATTGAAAAGCTGGAGAAGAGGAATAGGAGCAACAGAGTTTGCCATGAAGAAAACGATTTTTTACAGAGCAAAACAAACTAAAAAGCACTAATAAACTAATAATAAATTCCACAGTTCATTTTTAAACAATAAGTTGCAAAAAACAAAACAAAGTGACAAAAAGAACAAAACAAAATTGCCAAGAATAGCAACTGATTAATTAATTTAAAAAAAGTTTAATTAACGCCCCATAAAAAAATGAAAGAAAATGAAATCAAAAATAAAATTTTCTGCTTTTTTCATGGTTCAGGCATTAAAAGGGTTAACACTCTTCAATCCAATGCAAACAAGAAAAAACAACAGTTATCCATATAGCAGGGGCAAAGCTAAAGGACCGACTACAGGACAAACATAAACAAAAAGCTGCCAATTGGACCATGTTTTTTTTTTACACTGCCTCCTGGTGACAGTACACAGCTACACGATTTGTAAAAGCTCTTCATGAAGCATATAAAGACTACGTACTGAAAACCATTTGTATGAATTTGGTTTGCAGTAACATGCACAACGAATTCATACTGGCAGGCCTGAGAATGTCTAAAAAGGACGAGCATGCTCTTTGTTGCACTGTGCTTGAGCTTGAACATTAATATACACTTCAACTGAAAACCACTGTTTAGCCTTTGGATTGTAATGGCACTAAGTACTCATCACCTGGATAATCCTCCAACAGAAGGTCAGTTTAACAAATTTTTTCTCTCAGCTCAAAAATAAATTTGCTCACATATGCAGGTGATCAGAACGGGGCTACGGGTGAGAGCTAAATACGGCATTTTACTCAGATGTCCTTCTCACTTTTTATGAATGAATGCCAGACATTTTATTCGTCATGGATGGACTGCATCTCTGCTGTAAACAAGCATCTGAGTGTAAAATGTCATGAGGTTACTGCTTTGAAGTTGCTGCATTTTCTTTCTACCGCACCAAAGGAGATAGTGAGATGTAGGTATAAAAACGTGATGCAGCGCGTGAAATCAAGGCTGACGTTATCATAGATTTCTAGCTGTGTTCAATCTTTTTATCGCTGAAGTTTAGAGACAGTGCAAATAGATAAATACTTGTTTCTAGCACGTTCAATAAAACTGTCATCGATCACAGTCCCCAGGCTAAAGATGGAAAAGTTGCCAGCATCACTAAATGATCAAATTTTGCTATACAACGGGCCAGTTTGCACCCTCGGGTGTGTATGGCAGTGTGGGGGCTGCGCCCTTACATCTGAGAGGTTTTCTGGAGAAAACAGAGCATTGTTTGTTTGGCGTTTATGAGAGATATCTGCAGACAAGAAGGTTAATATTAAATACACTGGAAATATTAGAAAGTGCGACTGGTTTTTGATTGTGTCATTGCTTAGCTGTTTTTGTGTTAACCTGGGATTATCAGTTTGTGTTTGGCCTGTTTCTCCTGTGCTGTGTCACATATAAAAGATTTTTTTTTTTCTCCTATATCGATTTTAAGATGCATCAGAAATTAGGCTTGCAGTTAAACTACACATGGACAGCTTTTGCTATGCTTTTGCTCTTAAAAATTCATGTAAGCTTATCAAGTGTGTGTAAAACATAAAGTCCTTCTGTAGGACCAGCTGAAGAGATCTGTTTTCTTACAGAACAGGTGGTACGATAAAGGACTCTTATCTGGATGTTACACTCCAAGTTTTTTTTGAACCACTTACTGTAATATGTGTTGTTTACTCTACTAAAGCTTTATATTTCCCTCCACTCGTGTTTGCTGCCTCACCACCACTGCTTTGCTGCTAAACGAATCTTTGCTCTCCCTTGTTCTGACAAAGTTTCTGGGCTTTCATTTCATGACTTTGCAGTTTGATGTGGAGAACCACAATTATTAAGATAGTAAATTAAAAAGAAAACCCCCTCATGTTAATGATGTCTGCAGCACAATGTTAATTAGCTGTTTTTAATCAGATCACTTAATCCCAATTATTTGATCTGCTACATATATTAGGTTTGTGTAATATTTGAAACCAGGAATGCTTTGAAGTATTATTTTTAAAAGTAAGGGCCCGGGTTGCTCTCAAAACCAGTTCTCAAAGCTGGGGAATCAATTTTCATTAGCAGTTATTAAAGCTTCTGATTTCCTAATATGTACATCGCAAATTAGTCTCTATTAGGACTTACATCGTGATAAATTAGCAAAGAATATTAATGGTTTGAGAAAAGCATAATTTCCTCTACAAAATTTCAAAGCCACTGGTGGATTTTTAGGACAGTCTAAACCATTTGCTGGACTTTGAAGTGGGATCCTGCTTCTTAATTCTTCTTTATCTCAAAGTACTAACTTCTGTACACTACATTTCAGTACACACCTTACAAATTTGTTCTTAACTGCAAGTATAAAACACCTTTACTCTTAGTTGTTCTCTGTTGCCATCTTATATAATCTGATTGACTCCTTTCTTATCTCTTTGCTGAGTCACTTGGGCAGTAGGCAGATACAGGATGGCTTGTGCAGAATCATTTCTTTGCTTGAGAGGCAACTCTGTAAACTTGCTGATGGACAACTTCTATCATCCCAATCTATCCTCGCTTGGTCCTGCTTGAGCAACATCTGTTTTGCGAAATTGCCTGCCTTGTTTACATGATACAGGGCTACATCTGTTCCTTTGCCATCTTTTTCACCCACAGGAAACACCGGTTTCTTTGCCTCCTGGAATTGTTGCTAGAATTTTTCCCCCCCATTCCTCCACTGAAGAATGGTATTAGGTGTACCAACTGAAACACCGGTGGTGATTATGCAAGCCCTGGAGGTGGTCTGGGTAGCTGAAAATGTTGATACCTGGAATGAAAAGGTATAGGCATGGGGCAGATTAGAGGCTGAAAGGTGTCATAAACAAGTAATGCTCAATGGTATTTTATCTAGTCTGTTGTAGCTGCTTGGTCTAGTTTGACTAGAATTAGCAGGTGTCCTCAGATCTTCTCTTCCCTGTTAACATCTTAATCAGCCTAATGAGTCGAGCTGAGAGGGGGAAAAAAGTAAAACTCTGACGATTTTGTTGCAGGCAATTATTGTACCGTCCTTCCTGTACTGGCCTTATCTCCTGAAGGGCAGAGATTGGGATCAGTGGACCAGTAGCCTGTTCAAACCTGGTGTGTGCTGTGGAGTCTGGTATTGATTAAACAAGCAGAGGAAGAAGAGAAGGAGGAAGGTGCAGACAGAGATTAGTGAACCCTGATGTCATCTGCCTGTGGGATGCTTGCAGCAACTCCTGCTATGGTTGCTACATCACTTGATTGCCTCTATACAGGCAGTGGAAAAGATATATCACTGTTAGCCCGTGCAGCTGTTTAACTACTCATTCATCCTTCTGTCCTGTCACCTGAACAAAATAGACCAAATTTACCCGTGGCAGTGGATTTAATGTGGATTTAATAGCAGTCCTTGGCTACACATTGTGACTACATTTGCTCTTTCTTCCTCTCACCTACCACACATACTCCAAGGCTCCATTCCAAACCCACCACCCAATAAAGAAAGAGCTAGTGGGCTCGTATTTAATATAGTTTTCCATCACCCAATCCTACAGACAGCCCTGTGTGTTGAATGTACAAAGCAAAGTCAATAAATGCAGGCTAATCAAAGTCAACATTTCATGTAGATGTGCACTAATTGCAGTTTTCTTGTCCATTTCTGTTTTCCAGTTTTTCTCTAATTTTTGCCTGATCTGTTTTTCTTACTATACTGGGCAGCACAAATAAGCAAAAAATTCTTTCTTTAGTGTATAATATAATAATAATGTTGATGATTATCATAAAAATAAATCACTAAACTCACAGGAGCTTCACTCATCCAACAACTCTAAACAAAGTGCTCTGCTACAAGAAAGATATATAATCCATTAAATAATTAACTAAAAATAAGCTGCTGTAAACTCAACTCATATTTGAGTTGACTGTCTCATGATTGGCCACATGTGCACCTGACCAGTTAAAATCAAAAATTCTATAAATGGCTATTTCAGTCTCTGGTGTTGATCGGTCTGTCTGCTTATCCATTGCTGCTGCCTGTGTATATCTTACAGGATTCAGTGATTTAGACGGATAAGTGATGACACCACTGAAATGTGAATCTTGCGGTTGAATACTGTAAAGTTCTAATGTCCCACAATAGAAAACTGATTACTAGCCGTTACTGCAATTAGGACCTCTAGTATGCTTAAAAAAATGAACGGATGGACAGCAATTAATAAACTAACAGATACTCTGTTTCCTTTGCCTCATGCTGCCTGTTAACACGTTTTGCATTAAACTTGATTAGATTTGATACTTTCCTGTTAACTCGACTGTGTCATGACATGATGTGAAACTTAGATTGCATGTAAGGTATTATTTATGCCAAGGATGCACTGAGAAATCTGATTGGTATCATTATCCAAGCTAACATTTTTAAGTTGATTGGGTAATAGCCATGGTGTAATCAATCCACACTAAATAGATTTTCTTCAACACTGTCATTATCAAGTTTTGTGTTTGTGTTACCAAATACATTCATTCTGTCATTATGAGCTCTCATCTGTCTGCTGTGAAAAGATCAATTTATATGCATGTATCGCATTTAGCAGTCCTGCTCTGTCTAATTTATTATTCTTTGAAGGCTGACAGTGTTGCTAATAACCAACTTTTTATCATTATTGACAATCAAGTTTTTCAAATGAGTGGGACTGTGCTTTATTGAATAATGTTTGTTTAATTATTGATCACTCAATAAACTTATCAGCAGCACAGAAGAAAAGACAGAGCAGAAAGGACAAGGGCAGTGAGGCTGTTAGAACACAGTATTTTATGAGTCTGCAGTCAAAGAACAAATTAGCAAATATTTGAGAAGCATTTGAGGGAAGGTTAAACCTCCAACAAAGGACATGGCATGCTCTGCTGGACAGAGATCTTGGATGTTGCTCCTGGGATCTGCTGGAGCCACTCGCGTAGTTTGGGGGTCACTGCACCGAGTGCTCCGATTACCACTGGGACCACTGTTACCTTCCTCCTCCACATCTTCTTGGGTTGTTCTCTGAACTCTTGGTACTTCTTCAGCTTCTCGTGTTCCTTCTTCCTGATGTTACTGTCATTTGGCATTGGTACGTCTATCACTAGGGCTTCCTCTGCTTGCCCACCACTACTATGTGCGGTTGGTTAGCCATCACCATTTTGTCCGCCTGTATCTGAAAGTCCCAAAAGATCTTAACTTGGTTATTCTCAACCACCCTAGGAAGGCATCTCCTTGGTAGATCCTGCGCTTGATAGTGACTTGTGTTATAGGTGAAGTTGGCCTCTAGTGTGGTTTGCCACATCCCCATTGAGTTCCCGATGGCTCTTAGTGTCCTGGTGGTCTTGTATAGTTCTCAATATTCCAGGATCCATGTGTGGGGCATCGAGTCATAGGCTTCCTTGTAGTCAATCCAGGCGGCGCACAGGTTGGTCAGTCTGGTCTTGCAGTCTTGGGCGAATGCTCTGTATACAAGTAGCTGGTGTTTCCCTTCTCTGGTATTCATGCCAAATCCTTTCTGTGCCCCTTTCATCTATTGATCCATGTGCCTGCTCATCTTACCTGCTATTATGCCTGACAGGAGCTTCCATGTGGTGTTGAGGCAAGTTATTGGCCAGTAGTTGGATGGGAGTGGTCCTTTCTGGGGATCCGGACTGTCCGGCCTTCAGTTAGTCATTCTGTGTGTCTCTTGATAATTAGCAACTGGTTCAGCTGCCAGATGCTCATGGAGTACAGTCAGCTTCTTCAGCCAGGAAGCATGAATCATGTCGAGGCCTCGTGCTGTCCCAACTTTTCATATCTGAGACCCTTTCTTGGATGTCAGCCACTATGATGGTTACTGGTCCCTGTTCACAGAGGTTACTGTGGTGTTCTGTTAGATCCACTAGCCACAGAGCATTGTTGTTATGGGTTGCGTCCTTCTTCCATATGCTCTTCCAGTATTACTCCGTCTCCACCCTTAATGGGGCTGTTCCCATATTGTTCCAAGCACACCTTGAATGGGTCTGTGCAGAACAGCTGGTTTATTCTCCTGCCTCCTATCTCTCTTGTATACCTCTTCAAGGGGCTGGCCAAGGCTGTGAGTCTTTGATTGGCAGTTTCCAAGCCATCAGGTATGGACAGCTTGCTTATACTTCTTAGACACCTTCTTCATTGCACCTATATTCTATTCTATATATTCTATATACCTATCTAACTATATATATATATATATATATATATATATATATATGTATGGGGTGCAACGATACACAATTTTGTCTGCTTCCACTTGTCTTTGCACTAGGATGATGTCGGAGTAAATGTGCAGTCATATTCGTTGTGTTCCCACTAGTGCTGTCAGCGTTAATCTGAAATGACGTTAACGCCACAACACGGCAAATCTCCGTTAACGAGCTACCGCGGATCGCCC
Source organism: Haplochromis burtoni (assembly GCF_018398535.1). Lineage (NCBI taxonomy): Eukaryota > Metazoa > Chordata > Actinopteri > Cichliformes > Cichlidae > Haplochromis > Haplochromis burtoni. The sequence continues at coordinate 1,661,610 of NW_024582376.1, forward strand.
CGTGCGTGGGGCTGGACGGCCAACACGTTAACGAGCTAACTGCGCTAACGCACTAGTTCCCACCCATGTAATTGAGCATTGCGTGGCACATCCAACATACTGTTTTACTTTTGTCCATGACGCGCTTACCTTCAGGGTCATACGTCACATGAAGACCAAAATAGTTCCAAACGCCAGATCTGAATGAGGGTGGGGGAGGTTCAATTTGCCATGTTGCAACGAGCTTAGCTTCTGTCTTGCTAGCTTGCGCTGCGCTCAGTGGATCTGCGCTCGACAGTGCAGCCTAGGCGGAGTAGTCGAACGCAGATCCACTGAGCTCTCAACACAGACAGCATTGTCAGAAGAAAAGTTGATAAAACTGTATCGAACTGTCATGATCGATACGAATATCGTTGCCCCTAATATATATATATATATATATATTATATATATATATATATATATATATATATATATATATATATATATATATATATGTTATATATATATATATATTTATATATTATATATATATATATATATATATTTATATATATATATGTATATATATATTATATATATATATATATATACATACACACACACACACATACATACATACATACATATATATATATATATATAAGGGGTGCAACGATACACATATATATTAACATAATAATATATACAACACCACATATATATTATACCCCACACAACAACACACATATAATATATATATATATATATATTGTGTTGATAATAAAATAATACTTATATATATATATATATATATTATAATATATAGATTGTGTAGTTAGATATACATATATATATATATATATATTATGGTTTATATTATAATATATATTATATATATATATATATACCTATATATATATATAATATATTGTAAGGCTATATAATCATTTATGATATTATATAGTATATTTGTATATATAGTATATAATATGTATATATGTAATATGTATATATATGTATATAGTATATATATACTATATATAAATATCATACATACATATATATATATACATATAAATATAATACAAATCACATATATATAATATACACACACACACATATATATATACACACACACACACACACATATACATATACTATATTTGGTGTGTGTGTGTGTTTCTTTTTCCATCAGAACATTCTTTACATTGTTTTGTTGTTTTTTAAATTTAAAGTTCACTCATCATGTGACTGACTGTAGTAAAACCTTTCAGTGTGGCTATATTATTAAATGGTACCAAGGGAGCTTAAGGACTTGTACAAATTTTTATCTGTCCGTTTTTGCACTTTGTCAGGCCATCAGTTGCAAATTGCATGTGAAAATATCCCATATTTTATGTCTGAACTCTAATGACTTGTAAAGCTTCTAAATGGTCCTCTTTTTTTCTTAATTCCTGGCTCTTCATCACACGTACAGCCATGCCATAATGAATCACTTAGGAGTGTGATTGCCTGTGGGCCTTCTGGGAAAGGTAGTGCATGGTTGACAGGGCATCTGGCCAAGTTGTGCTATAAAAAAGCAGACCTAATAAAGCCAGAGTTCAATATGGGTCAGGTGCTCTGTACAACTGACCTCCCCATAAATCCAACTTTTCTCCTATCGAAATTGAATTCTTAAAAAATACACAGAAACAGTGATATATGTAACCTTTTACATCCAAATGTACAGTATTAGGTACATGTAGGGCTTATGATAAATACACTGAATATCTTCACATAATCATTAAAGGGGGGTTATGAGGTTGTCAGCATGAAGTATGGCTCTGTCAGGTCAGCACTTCATTTGGAACATGTGCAGAGGCAAGTGTACATCCAGCATCTTTCTTTGCTCCTTCAGCTGACATCTCATTAGAAGCATGTCAGGTCCCCCCACACAATGTTATAATGATTATACTGCAGGGATGGTGTGGTTTACCATGACGGAAGGAGAAAAAAAATGGAAAGAAGCTCCCAGCTGCCTTTTTCTCAGTGTGCAGTGATATTATCTCGGGGTTAATTGTAATGCCAGCGCAATAAATCAAAAGCAATGTAAAGCTCAGAAAATGGCATTTGTTAAATGAAGTTCTCAATAAAGACATATTAGTCATAACAAAGGGCTCAGTTTGAGACAAACACCTTTGAAGTGATAACCAACGCTAATATAATTTTAAAAGCGATTACTTCTTTTTCCTTACACAGGTTCTTTAAAGTCATAGGCCACAAGCTTTATCTAGTCATCCATGCTTCTTTTGTTGTATAAAGTTATATATGTGATGAGTGTTGTATATGACAAAAGTGCTATTTACTGCTGTAAACCACATCTGCTGTTCATTATAGTCCTTTTTTATCTCCTGACTAAAAGCAGCTCATCTTGATCTACCTCATCCTTGCTGTTAACAGCACCTAAAACAATTAAATTCAACCTTTTTATTGGTAGCTCTTTAGTGAACCATTATCTAATAAGCACCTGTTATCTGTTCGTTGGCAGAAAACTCCTGATGACGATTCAAAGGCCCGAGTCAGCAGGCACCAGTACTGCAGATACTAGACAAAAATGCACAGGTAGTGGTTTGTGTTTAGTCCATTCTGAGTTCTTAAATGATAAACAGATATAGCTACTAATAATCAGCTGCATTGATTATTAAACCCAAGTCATGCAAATTGCTAATGATGGCTACTTTAGAATAACTTTGCTCTTAAATCCTAGCACAGTGTTTTTATGTGTTTTAAATTTCAGCAATAGTCTCTTAAATTTTATTTTGACTTATTTAATATGATGCCATCAGCACATTTGTATAGACTAATCAGTGTATGACAACCAAGAGGCTTTAGTGCCATGATCATTCGCAAAAAATATAAAGACATTGTCTCTTTTGTTATGTTCACAATGATCCCACACTGCTTCAATAATTTTGAGATTCCGGCTCTGGGGAGACCAATCCACGTGTGTTTTTCTATCCAGTTATGCTTTTACTGCACTGACAGTGTGTTTGGCATCACCATCCTAAAAAAAGCTGCTGCCACTCAGGTGCTTTTCATATGGTATTGCATGATGGCTCAAAATCTAATGGTACTTTTCTACCTTCATCATCCATCAAAATTGACAAGATCCAACACCACTGATTAAAACTGAGCCAATGATTTGAATGAAAATGTTTTAATTTGCATTATTCCCTCTGTAAGGTCTGATTTTCAGTTCAGTTCCTCTGCATACCTCAGCATTTCCGCCTTGTTTTCCTACCTTAAGGGTTTAAAAATATTTCTGATCTCCTTCTTCAGTAAACAATAAATTGCTCAGATGAAGGGCCAGCAGCATCTCTCAGGTCCTGTGTCAGGTCTTTAACCTGGCCAATGATGTGTTTGTGTGACAGGCTTCTAGTAACGAAGCGGCTAAAGATAATTTTACATTGGTTCTGTTACGTCAGTGCAACACTGGTTCATCGGTGGAGTTAGATGCCTTATGCTTGTGTGATTCATAGGTCAGTATTAAGTTGCTTACTTAATCAAGAAAACATTGTTTTGAAAAAATAACCTGGAGAGCAGCTCAATACCTTTAAGAATCAAAATTATGTCTGGCCTCTTGGAAAAAAAAATATAAAGAATATAAAAACATCGCTATTCTATATAAAATATGGTAGAACTGTCCATTCGATTTATTTGCAAGACTCTACTATGTCCTGTATACTTATACTTTATGTGCTTAGGATTTTACAAGGGTATCATGATGCAACCCTGCTCATGCTGCTAGACTGTAATGCCCTCGACAGCACTTCAGATGAATCCTCTCTGGCTACATTTTTCTGCTGATGAGCGTGCTCATTCTAACAGACTTAATGTTTATGTTTCATGGATCTCTTTGTGGTGATATTTCTTACACTTTTACATTTCTGAAGGCTCCCAGCCAAACACAACACAATGACTTTAATTAGCTAGAGTCTCTGCATACAAAGATAATTGTGAATAATGTAGTTGCGGTACCCAAGGGTGAATGAACACATCATTTGCCTCACGCCTTGGTTTCTCCTGCGGGGGCATTTCAAACCATTCTACCCCCTCAGTGAAGGTTAACTGTTATAAGGACACGGCGCAGAGGTGAGAGAAGGCCGCCTGATCATATTGACCCAATGATTCATCTTGCCTTCCCCTGTGTTTTGTGAATTGGGTTTAGTTGTGCTGTAGCTTTGTTGTAAATGGGCGGACAAGGTGACCCGTGTTGTAGATCAAACTGCTGAACAACTGCTTGGGGACAGGGTCCTACCCGCCTGACTGGACATCATTTTTCTCCATTTAGCCCCATCTCACACCTGTAATAGGGTGGTCGTCCACATGAATGCTCACGGCACCGCTGGGATAGAGCCGTGTTTTCGCTCGCTTTGTCATTAACAAGAGTCAACAGGTTTACGTCACTTCTGTGCTAGCTTGAAAGGAGCCTAACCGCCAGTTGGTGTTTTTTGTTTAGACTTATTTCTTTGTGTTTTTAAAAATCTTATTCTTTTACCTTTGAATTGAAATCTGCTTAATAAAAGAAGATCATTGAGAATTGACAGCTTTGCCTCAGCTGTGAAATGCATCATGTAGAAAAATAAAAATAATCTCAACCTTATGAAAGCTCTTGTGACTGAGGTTTCCATTTTAAGGAGAATCTTTGTGTTTCTGCAGACACATTGACATTTTCTTTGCTGTGTCTAGTTAAGGTAAGGTGTTAGAGGATGGCTTATGTGTGTTGATAGAATGAAGGTATATTTACAGTGGTTTAAAGATTCATGAGTTCATTGTGGACCATGAGCATAAAAACTAACAAAGCACCGTGCTGGCCAGGGAATGTAAATATCACAGTTTGAACATGAGCACAACAAGATACTCATTTGATAGCCATAACTGCAGTTTCTCTCCAAGCAGAGTGCCTGAACTATTCACCAGGATGAAGAACGTGACATGGCTCAAATATCTGAAAACAACACCAAAATAGACTCTCTTGTTAGTCTTGGAAAAAAACCCACAGTCAATGCTATATTTCATTGAATGTATACGTATACTGACTCATTGTCAGTATACGTTGTTGTGCAGAAAAAAACAAACAAACTTTGGTACTTAGCTAATCTAATCTTGCACCGTTCATAAACATGCCTAAAAGAGTAGCTCATTTGCATGGGATGCACTTGTATTTTGATTACACAACTGGTAAAATGATGAGTTGGGGGACAAAAATCACATTTAAATGAATGTTTGAGGCTAGAATGCAACAGAGCATAAAAAGGCTCCAAATACATTAATGCATTTTTCTATTTAAAATGTAAAGAATAACAGTGAACAATGATATATATTATCTATGTATGAAACATGAGTGTGTGTCTGTCTGTGTGTAAACGGTTGTGTATTCTGTATGTGCCATTCACTGTCAGATTGTGGCATGTTAATATATGCCAGGGAGCAAGATGTGCTCTCTCTCCTTCTCAAAGAAACATTTCTAACTTTCAGAGTGCATAAAAATCCGAGTGTTTGACCTTCATGAAGCTAATGTTCATTATCTATCTGATCCTTACCTGTTGAACAGTGACCACATGTTCTGTTTTCTTTTACCTGGAATTTTTTGGTGTGTGTCATCCTTTTTTGACTGCCGATTTGTGGTCATTGAGCTTGTTATCGTTGAGGATCTTTTTCTGCTTTTTTATCTCTGACAGTGGATTGATATTCTGCCAATTCAGAATGTCTTTTAGGGTAAAATAACATTCCAGTAAGCTTTTGCTGTTAGTTTCTTCTCTCTTTTCAAATAGGCTTCTGTTGTTTGTATTAATTAAGTTTGCTGTGATTCGTGTTTGGACAGAGGGATGTTGGTGACTGACTGGAGTGTGTCTGAAAGGGGCAGTTAGTCTTTTCTGGGCTCAGCACTTGGGGCAGATGGCTTTGGGATGAAGGGTGCCCGGGGGAAGCTGGATATAAGGTAATTAAAAAATTTGAGTGCTCTCTTTTGAAAGTGAATTGTCTGACTAATTTTTCCCAGCATACTTTTGATCATGCTTTTTGGTTTTGTTTTGTCCAAAAAGGTAACTGAGTGGATGTGTTACTTTACTCTGCAATGGACTGGAGGACACTGTTCAACATTTAAGCTATATTTTAACTGGGATTTTGAAAGTGCAAACTTTTATCTTTATTTCCATTAAAGTTCATTTAGCTTTTGGTCAATTTACTAATATATTGAAACACATGCTTTTATAATTACACAAATAGAGAGAAAAGCCGGTGTTCAATCACCTTATTGTTTATGGTGAACTGTTGTTAATAAAGGTGAAAACACATACATTTTAAGTGGATTAAGTCTAAAGAGATCATGAACAAATTGCCCCTCTGTCTTTTATCATGCACATACAAGAACAACCCTTACTTGTATAATCTGAAATGGAGTTTAAAAATTTTTCCCCAGCTCTTCCAACTGGTTAAAGGAGTTGGCTAAATCCAACTGTTTATTTATTTGTAACTCTTTTACCTGGATACTTGACTGAGGTGCATGGCCACTTTGTTCATGAGTGTCCTGCTAGCACAGGGGTGGCTGAACTTCAGGTTCCAAGGGTCAGTGTCCTCCAGGTTTTAGATGTGTCCTTGATCCAACACTGATTTAAATGGCTAAATTACCTCAACATTTCTTGAAGTTCTCCAGAGGCAAAGGAACTAATCACTCGATTCAGGTGTGATGACCCAGGGTGAGATCTAAAACCTGCAGGACACCGACCCTTGAGGCCTTGAGTTCCCAACCGCTGTGCTAACAGCTGGAGCCAAGCTACCCATCTGCCAGAATTCATCCACTACTTCGAACACAAATCACAACAGTTGTGTCAAAGCACATTTGTGAAGTCCTGTTTGAATCCTCAAGATGAGCATTTCTGTTGTCGCCATCTTGTTTGCCAAAAAACGGACATAATGTGGAGGCATGGGTCTGACTGTGAATCTACATACTCACTGGCTAATTCTATAGGACTGGAAATGTTTTTGCAATCAGAGGTATCACCATCTTATGGCTGTCAGAGAGAACAGAGGTTTTAAGGCACTTCCACTTTGGCTCCATTTTTGTATCCCAGAAACTTCGTCCATGCTTTATGCTGCCAGAGTCTTTAAACTAGTCTTTTCACCATATGTGAGCTGGTTTTGCCTTTTGGATTATTTAAAGGATTATCTGATTGTTATTCTGCTGGCTCGGAGCATCCAAAAAGTTTGTGCATCAGTTATGGTAAGTGTGTTTCTGGTGTTTTATTAGTTACTTAGCTGGTATGTGTACCTTTATGTGTTGCACTAGTACAGTTTGTGAATGTAGCTTGCTAATCAAGCTAGCTAGTGTTAGCTAATAAATTACCACATTACATTGATTCGTATTAAAAACAAAAATCAGCACGGCCATCAAGACTAATAAGTTTCCAGATATGGAGTCCAAAATCAGCGTTGGGGTTTTTACTCAAGAAGAGTAATGTGTTATTTCAGGGGCGTCTAACTCCAGGCCTCAAGGGCTGGTGTCCTGCACGTTTTAGATGTCCTTGATCCAACACAGCTGATTTAGATGGCTGCCTCCTCAACATGTCTTGAAGTTCTCTACACTTCCTTTAAAACTTTTGGGACTTTTGTTTATGATTCTTGATAAAAATGCTAGGGAGCTGTTATATGATTGGTCTTTGTTGGCTTCCTCATTGCTGTGTAACAAAAGAGGCAAGTGTTGAGAGAAATATCCTTTACATGAATCTTTCAGTAAAATGTCAGTGATTTGTCAACCAGATTTGATGTCAAGAGTCATGTAAAATCATACAGCATTGTATGTTTGCTATTATTTCTAACTGTTTATATAATTCAGCCACCTTGACAAAGAACTAGCTCCCATAAATAGATAGCAATATCTGTCTGCCAGGTAGTCACTCTAAGGTTGATTGAATTGACAATGTAGCCAGAGTTCCATTAAGACACATCATGCATTCGCTTTGGATAAAATATAGAGGAGGAATGACCTATGCTTTAATAGTCTGCATGTGTAGGTGGCAGCAGTGGAGCTGAGGTGAGGGGGTTACATGTTTGTGTACACACTCATTTGCTCACTATCTGCAACTCAAAAGGACATAGACGACAACAAATGTGGCATAAGTGTGTAGAAAACCCCCACATTGCCAAGGCCCTCCACTTGAGTGACATCTCTTAGTGATTACCATACATGCTCCATCAACGGATCAAAGAGAGTTGCTCTGCGATTCAACTCAAAGAGACTGACTTGGTGTTGTGTGCTAGATGATGATAATTGAAATTGCTCCTCTCGTCACTCCAACTTAGTTACTCTTCTTGTTTTTTCTCATCCATTAACACTTCTCTTCTTCTCTCTGTTGCTCCCACCCCCTGCTCCCACTATCTCCTCACCCTTCTCCTCTCCCCTCTTGGCCTTTTTTATTTCCCCCTCAGTGAGTTTCTCTTCATTCACCGCTTCTGTCTGCCCCCACCCTAGCTTTCCATGTTTTTTGGCTCCCATCTCAGAGCAGAATGTCAATGGTTATTGGAAGACTGTGTTTAGGATTCACACAGTGTGCTGGCATAAGCTTATAAGAGTAATTAGATCTTCACTTGCCGTTGTTCTTCACTTAAAATGGAGGCTATCGTTTTTGTCTCTTCTCCTCCCCGATCATTTGACATTCTGACTTCTGCATGGGAACAAAGGGAAACAAAAGAAAGCCAAAGAGGGAGGTTTGCAGACAGAGAAAGAAACATAGATAGAGGACACAGTGAGGGGAACGAGACCAATGAAGGGAGCAGAGCACAGAAGTTGACCGGATTAAAATAAAATGGAAGTTTCTTTGCTTCTGATTTACTTTACACACAATATAAAGTAGACAAATAGGATCACTAGTGTGTAGATAAGGTCTGCTGGAGATACATAGCATGTCAACATCATATATACAGCATGTTTGTCTGCATGTGCAAACACAGGCTGTCCCTTCTTATGAGAATACTGATGCAAACGCATACAAGTGTGCATACTATTCAAATGCATGTACACAGAAATATGACAAACCCTTTATTCCCTGTTCAAATGTGGTCTGATGAGTGTGTCATGTCCTTGTCAGTGTCTCTTCTCATCAACAAGACTTCACTTCAACTTCGAGCTTTTCTACACTAGCAGAATTCTAATCCTAAAGTGTTGCTGGATCACGTTTGGCAAACAGACAGGCAAAGCGCAGCTTATGGCTCAAGGGGCTCAGAGTAAATTTGAAATCTGTCTGCCTTTTTCGGCTTTGATAACATAAGCTTTGATAGACCAACTGCATTTATCCAAGCAAGCGTAAGTAATCAAAATAACTTTTTTTGGCCACATCTAGTTTGGTCAATTTAGTTAATTAATCGTAATCTTTTTAAGGTATGCTATAAATACGTCTAGCTTTAAGACAAGTCAGTGAGTTTTTAATGGATAAAAGGAAAACATTTGTTTTAAATTGATCATTCACTTTTCAGTCACAGTCACCAATCAGAGGTCTTTAGTCACCAACACAACACTGCTTGGATTAGACATCCCTACTATAAATTTAGCATTATATGAAGTAAGTTTTAAGTGATGCCCTTGATTCACGAGTTGTTTGTGTCCCATTTCAGCTGGCTTCTTAGCAGAATAGACTATCTTTCTTCTAGAGTTCACCAGGAAATGTCTCTTCAAATCTTATCTTCAGAATGCCAGGACTGTGGGTCATGGGTGTCTGGATATTTTTATACCTCAAAAGCACCATAATAACTGCAAGACCACAGAAGAAGACTCGATGTCTCTTAACAAGGAAGAAAATCAAAATGCATGGTTTTAAATCTGCATCGGTACAAAGAAAATATGAAGGGAACATTTATTTATTTTTTTTTAGGTTTCAAGACTCAGAGCTGGAAAATAGGACAGTTTGTTCTGGAAACTGAAGGTTCTGAGTTCAGGCTGGGGTCTTTCTGTGTGGAGTTTGCATGTTCTTCCCGTGTTTGTGTGGATTCTCTCCGGGTACTCCGACTTCCTCTCACATTCTAAAGACATGTTAGTGGGGTTAGGTTAATAGGTGACTCTAAATTGCCCATAGGTGTGAATGTGAGTGCGAATGGTTGTCTGTGTCTATGTGTTAGCCCTGTGACAGGCTGGCGACCTGTTAAGGGTGTACCCTGCCTCTTGCCCCAAGACAGCTGGGATAGGCTTCAGCCCCCCGAGCCGAAATACAACAAGGCTTTTATTCATAGACTTTTCTGATCTATTAGGATCTGTTCTTTTTAAATATGACTGTGTTCTTATCACTGGTGATTTTAATATTCATATCTGTTCTAAGGATGATCCATTAGCCAAACACTTTCTTGCTCTAACTGACTCCCTTAACCTTGTTCAGTGGGTAAATCAACTAACCCACTTTAAAGGCCATACCCTTGATCTGTTTTTTTCATATGGCCTGGACATTTGACATTGACAATGTTGTGATCTCTGACCACTTCCCAGTTATTTTTGATGTTGATTTATGCAATACAGAACTGCACCCTGAGGGCCTCCGACGCCCTATGTGCATATTAATTCTGAAACTGTGGCAAATTTTTCTGTGGCCTTCCTTAATTCTGCACCCACTATTATTGATTGTCCCACATATCATACAGTTGATGACTTTGCTAATTCTTTGCTATCCACATGCTCCTCTATCCTTAACGTTGTAGCACCTATTAAATGAAATGTCCTAGAACCCATTCCCTGCGTTGGTTAAACGACTCTACACGTGCCGTACGACGTGTGTGTCGCCGAGCTGAGAGGAGGTGGAAAAAACACAAGCTCCAGGTATCCTTTGATATCTTATGCACCAGCCGCCTGAAGTTTCAAAATGCTGCTAAAATGGCTAAAGCAGCTTTCTTTTCTGAAAATATTGAGACTAATGGCCATAATCCTCAAATGCTGTTTAAAATCTTTAATTCAGTGGTGAATCCCTATCATGAAATGCCGACGGTGTCTTCTCCGGCTCTCTGCGAACAATTTTTAAATTACTTCACAGATAAAATTGTATCTCTCAAGTTTTCACATCGTTTAGGTGTGAGCCCTGCTTTCACCCCTGGATGTTTATCAACTTTTCATCAGCTTGAGCCGGTGTCACTCCCTGCCCTTAAGCAAATAGTTGAACAACTGAAAAATACAAATTCTGTATATGACATTCTCCCATCACACGTTATCAAGGATGGTTTTGATGCAATTGGGCCCAGTATTTTAACTATAATGAATTCATCATTGCTTTCCGGCCATGTTCCGCCAGCCTTTAAACATGCTGTAGTGACTTTGTGAATTACAGGCCGATTTCCAAGCACCCGTTCCTGTCCAAAATCTTGGAGAAGATAGTTCTCTTACAACTCCAGGCCTATCTGGATGTGAACAACATCAGTAATAAATTTCAGTCCGGCTTTAAACCACATCATAGCACTGAAACAGCTCTACTGAGAGTCCTTAACGATCTTCTTCTAATTGCCGATTCAGGCTGCTTTGTGGTCTTAGTCTTATTGGACTTGTCCTCAGCCTTTGATATGGTGGACCATAATATTCTACTAACGAGGTTAGAACATACAGTGAGCATTAGAGGCGACGCCCTTAACTGGTTTAAATCATATCTTTCGAACAGGTCCTCCTCTGTCACTCTGGGTACCTATTCTTCCTCTGCTGCATCCTTCTGCTGTGGTGTGCCTCAAGGCTCTGTGTTGGGCCCAATGTTATTCTCACTGTATATGCTACCTCTAGGCTTAATCTTTGAAAAATACAATATGTAACTTAATTGCTATGCTGATGTTATACAAATTTACTTCCAGCTAACTGATGATGTTGCTCTGTCACTGTACTCCTTCCTAGAATGCATGAGCGAAATCAAAGAATAGCTTTTGGGCAACTCTCTTATCTTAAATGAAAAGAAAAACGAAATTGTGGTTTTTGACAGTCATATTTCCCGGGGCCAACTAGTTGATACCTTTGGATCCCTCGCCACTTTTCTCTCTGACACTGTTAGTAATCTAGGTGTGCTGCTGGATAGCTCTTTCAAATTTGACAAACAAGTGTCCTCTGTAGTCAAATCTAGCTTCTACCAATTGAGTCTTATTTCAAAGGCTAAGCATTAGGTACCACATAAGGATCTTGAAAACCTTATTCATGCCTTACTGTAATTCCTTTTACTTTGGTCTCCATGCTGCTCTTCTCCATAGATTACAGCTTGTCCAAAATGCCACGGCACGCCTTTTGACTGGAACCGGAAGGTTTGCCTCTATCACCCCTGTCCTTGTTGATTTGCACTGGCTTCCCATCAAATACCGCATCGACTTTAAAATATTGCTGCTTACCTTCAAAATTATAAATAATACAGCACCTAGTTATCTTGTCGAACTTCTTAGACCATACACCCCTGGGAGAGCCCTCAGATCGTCAGCCCAATTACTCTTGGTTCAGCCTAGATCTCGGCTTAAAACCAGAGTTGTCCAGGCGTTTGCCCTGGTTACACCTAACCTGTGGAACAACCTTCCCATTGCTGTTCGCCTGTCTGACTCCATCCAATCATTTAAATCACGATAAAAAAAAAATCGCTTATTTAACCTTGCCTTCCCAGTTAGTTAATGCGTGTATTTTATACTTAATTCCATTTTTATCTTTCTACATATGTTCGTCTAGTTAAAACCTGTGTGTTTTTTAGCAAGTTTGATTTGATATTCACTTTTATTATTGTGTAATTAGTGCCATTGACCTGTTAGCAAATTCAGTACTTTGTTAATGGTCTTAAATTTTAATGTTTTAACCTGCTGTTTTATTGTGAAGCACTTCGGTATACCGTTTTAAATTTACTATATAAATAAAGTTGTATTGTATTGTATTGCAGATATTTAATGTTACAAGTTAACATTCCTCTATGTAGTTTTCTGACAACATGACACAGTATTCGGGATCAGTCCAGTAATAAACAATATTTTAAAGTTTGCTGAAAAAAATAGATGTTCAATGCTATTTTTTTACAGACCTGTTGGATCTATTGTTAATTGTTAAAAAATAATTTGCTTCCTTCCTAGATATTGAAAAGTTATAAGAATATAATTAAATAAGCTGTAAAAGAAATACACTGCTGCAGTCACGTAGCTTCACCACAATCAAATACAGTTATTGCGTGGAATTGCCAAGATGCCACTGAAACAGTCGTAATGCTAACTCAATATTTAAAAATACAATAAAGACCTCACCTGTATAGAACCAGTTAAACCTTTATTTTTTTGTACTTTATGATGAAAAGGATGACATTTGAGTGATGCACTAAAAGCACGATTATAGTTTTGCCCTTCAGAGAGAATTAGTCATCAGTGATGGGGGAATACAGGAGAGGTCAATACTGCTTGTTCTCCTCCTCAAGACAAGAAAAATGATTGATGTTGAAATCCTAATCTGGCTGAGCAGATGCTGAACCACTTTGGGCCTGCAGTCCAGTCAACATGTTGGCTCAGTCTTAGTGGGTGTAATGTATATTTATGTGTATGTATACAGTATAGAGATTATATAGAGTTTTGTGAGAGTACAGAACACTACTCTTCTTTTTTTCTTTGCCAGTGAAATTGGGCTATAATTAGTATTTAAAAGATGATGAGCGCATTTCAGCAGGCTAAACCTTATTTTATTGTTAAATTGTTGATTAAATCCATTTACTTTTATATAAAAAAATGTGTCTATGAAATGTTTTGCCTGTGACTGAGATAAACCCATTAGATGTAGATCCAAGTGTTCCAGTTTCTGTTTTCCAACAAATGATTCATCACAATATCATAGTAATTGTGTCAAAACAATCTATTGCACATGCATATTAAATGCACAAGTGCATGCAAATCTGGCTAATTATGATACAATACCAGTATAGAAAAGTCCTGAGGCACAACAATGCAACAGATACTATTCAAAGACAAAATCAAATTATTGCAGTTTTTTCAGTGTATTATTTTGAATTCCATTCTCCTACATGTAACATATATCTTTTTACACCACATAAACCTGTGTGTTGAAATTCACCTTTTTTAAATATTACCTGAACTTACATCTGAAATATTTTGTGAAATAAAAACGGACCTGCAGTTTTTTAAAGTGTTGTTTTTGGATGCGGTTGATGCCTGTCCAGTTTCAAATTTTCATATATTTGGCAGACTTTTCAAAGTATTTTTGGCTTGCCCACACTTGCTGCACATTTGCAACCCATTTATCAACCTATCTCCACCCCAGCTCCATTATTATGGTGTGTCTGATATAATCAGTGTCATATTTGCTGTCTTGCTGCTCTCTCCCATGCTTTCTATATATGCACATGGAAGGATGGGAATGTACCAGAATGGAACCATATCACAAATTATAAATTTCTGGAGCTGGAAATAGCAGTCTTCTCTAATTATGGTGGCCTTGACTGAAATGGTGTCATTGTTTTAAATTGTGCCACTTGCCGCCACTTACTTATACTGCTGTATTATTGTATAAACCTGGATGACTGAGAACCTTCACAGACATTATTGTATAAAGCACTCATTTCCATACATTGTGATTTGTTTTATGTTGTTCTTTATTCTTCCCATCAGTTACGTGTAGCACCTATCACTAATCATCCACTCAGTCTTCCCAGTATATACTGTATACTCCCTGCTGTTTCTTCATCAGTAAACAGATTGTCTTGGTACTCTCTGCAGTCAAGCTTTACAGCCGTTGAAGTTTGAATTTCTTGTGTTGTCTTTTTTATCACTTAAGATATTTCCCTGTGTATTCTAGTTTGCTCATGTGTCAAGTAATTTCTCCTTGGCTTATGAACAGTTTTTGGTTTTTACCTCTGTGCCCTGGCTAAGTTGTTTGCCTTCTGTGGATGACCCCCTGGCTAAAGACTTTGATTTCAGACCTCATTCCCAGTCTCTTAAGACCACCAGTTGGGTCCTGCATCTTGAACTACTGTATCACAAACAGTCTTACACTGAGATTTTAACAGCATTGTTTGGCTTTTTGGTTGCTTTTATTATTCTAAACTCTAGTTTTATAATTTTTCTTTTCACTATTTTTATTAGGGCTGCCCTCTGAGAGTGGATGCATTAGTTGAAGACCCATTACACCATTCAGATTTTTATGCCACTTAGCCTCATTTCTCTGCCTTCCTCCGCCTGTAATCCTGACGGTGCTGTCAACATGCCACAATGACTGATTTACATGTTATATAAAGTAAGTTGCCATGAACATTATTGTCCTGATGACAATTATAATAATAATATGCTATATACTCACTGGCCAAGTAAAGATTGGTAGTACCCATTTTACCTTTAGAAATGCTTTAATTTTTCATGGTGTCGATTCAGCTAGGTGGTGGAAACATTATACAGGGATATTGACATTATAGCATCGCACTGTGCTGTAGATTTATCCATCAATGATGCAAATCTCCTTTTCAACCACATCCCAAAGTTGCTCTATTGGATTGCATTATGGTGACTGCAGAGGCCATTTCAGTGCAGTGAACTCATTGCCATGTTCAAGAAAGTAGTTTGAGATAATGTGATATTTGTGGCATTGTTATCCTGCTGGAAGCAGCTGTTAGAAGACGGATACACTATGGTCATAAAGGGATGAACATGCAACAATACTCAGGAGGGATGGAGCCACGCTTTCTTGTTGTTTGTGCCAAGTTCTGACCATACCATCCAAATGTTAAAGAAGAAATCGAGACATTTTCCTTGTCTTCCATTATGTAGAATACAGACAAATATTACACCTGCTGAATGTTATATTTAAATAAGAAAATGATAGCTCTAAAGCAAGGATGGCTCATGTTTCTCTGTCCTTGTGTCTCTACCTCGCTTGCTTGCACATCAAGTGAGGAGTTATTTTATGAGCATGTAGCAGCAGCCACTAGACTGCTTCATGAGTACTTAGTGTAATAAGCCATAAACTATGCAAATTTGTCTAAATTTCGGTGTAACAGCTCTTATGTACTCTTTCTGCCTCCTCCCTATCACTTCTGAGGGGGTCTGAACAGTAAAGGTTACAAGCTAATGAGTCAGCCTAAAAAGTAATCGGACAGCAGCAACACAGCAGCAATTTAAACTTTGGAAGAACATTAAAAAAGAGATGAAAACTCGATGAGGAAGAATTTGCATCTTTAACAACAATAAATGGAAACAACTACTTCAAATAGGAAAATTGTATATACTTGAGAATTTTCAGTGTTTTCAAACTCCACAATCCAGTTAACTATATTTAATTGTTTCATATTTTAAATCTTAACATGTCTTAAGATGTTGGACATATAATTCTGACACTAATGCAAACTCTATAGCTGTACAGTGTGTATCAAGTCAAAAAGCATGATGCCATGGGGTTTGCTTATAGGCCGAGTCTACTCCACAAACTGGAAGCACTTTGAATTGTATACATGCTGGAGCATCAGTTAAAAGCAAAAAGACACAGGGGATCTGTTTCAAATCTTGTTCCCTCTTTTTGGAATCGCTAACACCAGCCTCTGCATGTGAAACACTGTTGAACTGAATTCATTTCAGATTTAAAAAGCCTTAATTTGATCCTGTTGAAACCTAAAGAAAGCCTTCTAGGAAAGGGAATGAACAACTATCGGAGTGAAGGGTCCATCTAATTCAGCTGGGGAAAAAAAGCAATTTGGTGGCAACCCTAATTTTCAACCAACTGCTTTATGGTTTCTTTTGTACCTCACTTTAAAAAGCAGGTTTTAAGAAGTGCATCATACAGGAACTTCATTATAATATTCATGACTGCATGCAGCTACAATAACTCTGTGTTACATGAAAGGTCTCTTTGATTTTGAGAAAACAAACAATCCATTAGCTGTTTCAGCGGCCTGAGTGCTCTGTGACCGATTAGCTGGACTTTCTCCCTTCCACTTCAGTCCAGCAGAGCACTTGTTCTTCCCCATCCTTCTCTAACGTGTCTTCCCCTCGCCATCCCTTGCTACTCAATGACTCAATGGCTCTTAAAATGGCTATCAACACATGTCCGTCATAGTTAGATCAGCCGCAAATCCCAGATTTTCATTAAAGATAAGTAAATATATAGTTCTGCTGCATTTAGTCCTTCATATTAAGTCTGGCTTAATCTGAGGAGCACAATGATCACAAACTGAAAACACATGTCTAATAAAGAGAGAAAAAGATAGCTGAAATGAGAATTTCACGAAGGTTCCAGGCTGCTGCTTCTAATCCTCCACAGTCGGCGCTGCCAATCGACGTAGCCCAGCCAGCTGCTGCTGATGGGGCTTGATGTGAATGTGGTGGGAGTGACGGTACACTCCCATCAAGAGGCAGAAGCAGCAGCAGCCAGTGATTAATCCTCATGCTGCAGCCACTAATGATTTATTTATTTGGAAATTACAGAGCCCTGGGAGTGCTGGGCACGATTGATAACGAAACCCAAGAGCGAGGGTGGGGACGAAGGGGAGGTAGGCTCAGATATTTACCACTTCCTCCCACCTCAGTGCTTGTCAGTTCCTTTGTCGACTTATAAAATATACAGACTATGTGTGTGTGTATGTGAATCCATACACGGGGGGGGGGGGGCTCAAGAGGCTAATTCTCAAATTGACATCAGGGAAGATTTCCTGAAGAACACTTTTTTCAGATGCTAAACGTTGCATGGGGCTTTTCTGCTGTAGGCAGGAGTTTAGCAGCGGCACAAGATTCCTGCTGTGAAGATATTGATGTTTGATCGCAGGGTGTCTTGCTCTAAAAGTCTAAAAGTGGGTGTAGATGTTTTGTGCAAGACAGGCAATTAATATATTATTTTCATCTTTGTCTAACGCTGAAATTGAAGTGTTTATGCAGTAGTTGGACAGCAGTTTATTTACATCTGCCTGCTGTCTTTGTCTGACGAAGAATGTGGTTTTAGAGCCCGGGGTGGCAGATTCTGTTGAGACTTATTGTTAGTCAGACTCTTTTCATCCATGAAAGCTCATACAGCTCAAATTCAAGCTAAATGAAGTTAGCTTTAAATATTTTATACTATACTGACATGATGCTTACTGAAGCCATTGTACTATGGTACGTTGTTATAGCATAGTATATGACTATGTGAACTGGGACATGGGTGATGATGAGCTTTTTGTCATTGTGCTAAAAGCTCCAGTCTGTAAATCACCACCATGAAGCTCTGCTAACATGATTTATTTGACCTCATTAACGTTAATTGAAGTTGCTTTCCTCTTCTCACTGAACTTTACGTAAGCACTGTTGAGATGAACTCTTGAGAATACGGTTGGACTCTGATTATCATGAACACAATTATTGTGGTTGTCGTTATTGTTGCAGTATTGTTGAAATATTGTGCAAATGTTCAAAAAGCACACACTTGTACACACTCACATCTGAGTACAACTGATAATTTACAGGCTTAGCACCTGGAGCCATAAATTCCCAGCCAAGTTTGATACCAAGGCTCTAACACACACACACACACACACACACACACACACACACACACACACACACCCTTACCCTTCTGTGTAGCATTTCAGTATATCAAATGACCGCAAATGAGCCTTAAAAAGACTGTGACAGTAATGGCATTAAGCTCAACAAGTAACATAAACACAGGTGTTTCATATAGGAGTCTACAGATTTCTCTTGCTGGAACACTTGACAGCCCCCAGTGATTTTAATCTAAGCTGTCCAATGTGTTATCATTAGCATTTAGTGAACAGAGTTTGCAGACACAACATACACTGCAGAAAATCAATAACTAGAGCAGGAGAATCAAACTCATTTTACTTTGTGGGCCATATACAGTCTAAGTTGTTCTGTAGTGTATCAGAAAGATACAATCCAATAATTGAAATGCCTAATAAGCCGGTCCCACCAGGAAAAAAAAGGAAAGCACACTTTGTTTCTCTTTCTTTTAATGTAAATAAGTTTAAGTATACATTTAATAAACCACCCATTTATAAAACTAGGGATGAATACCCTGAGAAAAATAAGTGTAATTTCAATAATGTGTCTTATTGAGAAATTCTACTGAAAGCAGTCAGGGTGGCTCTTTGGGATTACACTTTCAGGGAACAAATTACCATTACAGAAAATGAAGCAGCGGCTCATTACTCTGACTTCTGTTAATTCACAAAAAGCGTCCCGTGTTATTTACTGTGGATACACTGAAAAATCAGAGCATTTTATAGCAAATAGGGGGAAAAAAGCAGGAAAGATTTGTTTTTGTTTTTTTAATCTTCTGTCACATAAATAACAAACAAGCAAAACCCACCTCCCAAAACCTAAGTTTCATTTTCTGTGAATTATTGGTTTATCTTTTGGAGTAGTAAGCCAAGCTGGCTAATTTATTAGTCAGTAACGCATAAAATTTAGAAACTAGACAAATTTATGCTCTTGTTCATTGCAATTTTCACCTTTTCCTAAACTATCAGGTGGGTTGGATTGCATATGTTGGACACTCCTGGTATAGAGGAACTGCAACAATTTACCTTTACATTACTGAAAACCCATCATTTGTCAGGAATAGGAGGAAAAAACAGAAAATTATTCCCCTTTTATCAGGTATTTTGTATTATTATGGTGCATCATTGTGAACTCCATATTTCAAAAGATATTTTAACCGACACAAGTAAAGTATTAATATTAATGTGAGAAATTAAAAGCACATGAAGGCACTCACCTCTAAGTCCATTTTGTGATTCTTATGTATTGAATGCTAGTTGATATCTAACCAGTATGACAAAACTGCATGTCATTATATTTGAAACATTTTTATCAGTATTGCAATATGCAAGAGATTTGTGTGTGTGTGTGTGTGTGTGTGTGTGTGTGTGTGTGTGTGTGTGTGTGTGTGTGTGTTTTAATAGCAAAGTCTTAATTGTATCTCATATGTTTTCTCATAAGAAGCACATTCTGGTGAGGCCATTTTGCAGATTGTAATTAGGCCTCGGGTTGAATACGAGTGGATCTTTTAGCCCACTGGCGATTGCAACAGACTGAATAGGGCTAAACAGAACAGATGCCCCCTATGGCAATGTGACTCAGTTTGATTAATCCAGGGGCTTTGCTCGTTCAAAAACACAGAGGAAAAATGTCTCCCTTTACCACTGCATCATGCTTTCTGTCTATTTTCATACTCTCCGTCTATTGTTCCCTCTTCTCTTTCCAAGAATCTGCATTATTGCCCTGCTTTGAATTCTCCCATTGTCCTCCCACTCATCTTGTTCTGGATCTCTTTCTCATCACCCAACTCTCTTTCCCCCATTCACGCGGCTTCTCTTCATTACTTTTCAAATACTCTGCCCAAGAGATGAATGTATATCTCAGGATCAAGGTGTTTTCTTTTTCCTTATGGGTTTTTGTTTTTGTTTTTATTTTTTGTCACCGTACCAGTCATTGGTTTGTAATCTGCTCAATAAAAAAACGTGAAAGCTCCTGTAAGCATCATGAGCGAGCTGTAGTGCTTTCAGTCTGAGCCCGGTCAGTTTCTCTGTCCTCACCTTCTAATTTGACTCTCTACCTAACTTGTCTCTGGTTTTGTGAGTTTCCAAGGCAGACAGCGATTCTGAAAGCACTTTCAATCAAGTCGGCTTAGCTGGTTGCATTAATGGCCTTTCGTCGGCCCTGCATCTTCTAGTGCAGATTTCATTCCGAATGGGTGTTGTTATTGCATGTAAATTGCCCTGGAGCAGTTTATGTTGTCAACAAAGAAATTATTTGGCATGTCTTCGCCAGTATATTGCTGAATCGCTTATGCTATCTTACTCACAAGCTGGCTGTAACGATTCTTGTTGTTTTCTTTCAAATGCATTTGAATTGTGATTGGATCATCTTCTTCATTTATTTGCCCCCACAACGGCGAATAGCCAGCGACAAAGATACTATTAGCACTTAAAATAAGTGTATTGCATACATATATGCATAGTAGGTGTAAAGAATCAGTGCGAGGGTCATTGACAGAAGTAAAGTGAGATCGTTAGTCACAACTCTGATCTTTTCATTATCTTCTCTCAGAGAGATTCTTGGCCATGATAATTACTGTGGAGTTCACTGTGTGGGTGTGCCATCATCAGGAACACTTATTAAAAGAGAGAGAGGACATTGATTGGGTTCAAGTCTCTGTCAGTGTCACATTTAATTGAGTACTGCAGGGAATGCATAACTGAGAAAATAAACACTCCATTAATGGCCACACACACACACACACACACACACACACACACACACACACACACACACACACACACGTACTATGGTCAGATTAAAAAGTGCTGTGTTTGGCATCACCTGCAGAATACTGAAATAGTTAATTAATGGGCTCAATATATACCGGACATACGACAATAAGAAAAACCGTGTAATGTATCTTGAGATCAGTTGGTGCTCCAGTATACTTCACTATTAGCTGCAACAAAACTATAAGCTGAAAAACAAGAATCATCTACATGTCATATGTACATATCTATGATTTATTGTTAGAATTACAAATGAGATGCGAAATTATTTATGTCAGGCAAGAACAAGAAACAAGAAATCTTCTTCTTGCTCCCTTTAGGGGTCTCCACAGCAGCTTGTCTGCCTCTGTCTCACTCTATCCCTGGCTTCCTTTTCTGTCACACCAGCCCTCTGCATGTCCTCCCTCATGAACCTTCTCTTTGGTCTTCCTCTTTTCTTCCTGCCTGGCAGCACCACATTCAAAATCCTTTGTCCAGTATATCTAGTCTCCCTTCTCTGCATATGTCCAAACCATTACCATTGCTTTGCCTTTAATCCTATCCATACTGGTCAGACAGAAACAGAAATAGCACATCTCAAATAGTAAAACATCTGTAGTAGGAGCAATGATCATTAATGACTGAGTCTCCAAAGTGGTGCAGACATGTTGCCTGGCTGTAAACTGCTTGTGCTTTCAGGGATTTTTTTTTTTTATTGCATTCTCTTCACCCCCAGACATCAATGCAAAGAAGAGAAATGTAATATGCCATGTGTGCTTGCTGCTTAGTAACTTTCAAAGCTTTTTGGTGCTGCAGCTTGTTCTTGCTCTTTGTCAGTGTCTATATTCTATGGTTCTGACATGCTGAAGTTAGCCTTAGTTAGATGGCAATAGACACACAGTTGATTCAGTCACCTGCCTCATATGTTTTAAAAGCACGTGACCTTATCCAAACAGTTTCCAAGGATGGCTTATGTGCAATAAACCACCCTTTAGATTCGCATTTGTGATTCAGTATTGGTTTTTGGCCTTGTTCCTTGTGTACAAAGATTTCTCCAGATCATCTATCTTTCAATAATACTTTGTAAATCCACAAATTTGCAGTTACAGAAACGTCATTCATAAATAGTTGAACTATTTACCCTCACAGTCTTTCACAGAACTGTGAACTTCTCCCAGTTTTTACCTCTGAAAGATATCTCAAGGATGCTCTCTTACACTCAATCAATTTGTCTTTTGCGTCTCTGTCTCAACTTTTTTGAAATGTGTTGCATCAAATATGACTTACTTTCTGCTACTGAATGAAACTTATTAAGATGAATCCTTTAATGGGTATACACTATGTGGAGAATATAAATTATCATTCCTGTCAGATGATCAATTACATCACCTCTCCGGTCTGTCCAAGAGACTGCCATGATTGGACACGATACTCTGAACCAGCCAGGCCTACTGACACTGTCCTCTTACTTTTGAAGCCAGATGTGAAGAGGAAGTGGGGTCACTGGATCCAAATCATGTGATCCTTATCTGAAGATGCAATGATCTGCTTAATGATCCCTAAAAGTGAATCGAGCTTGGTTTGTAACAGTGTGTGCACCCGTAAGCATGATTGGCTTAGTTTCTGCAGTCCACTGAGTACCATGGCCTTTGTGTTTTCTGCACAGAAACACGGAGACTAAAGATAGCCAAGTCTAATTCTCCTTTAGCTTTTAGTGAGAGCCTTTGCTTTGTGCCTTTATACATCTGCATCCCCAGCTGTCTGACTCAGCTTGCGTGATGCTCTCTGCTGTCGCAAGTCTTTGACCTGACCTCTCACTTCCCCCCATGTCACCATAATTACTTACATACCTCAGTCCTCATTCTTTTTCTGTTTTATTTCAACCTCACTGACTTCCCTGACTTGTCTTACCTTAGTTTTTTCTTAATGGCGCTGTTCTTTCCAGCTGTTCTGTCACCCTCACCCTATTAGATGCTTCACCCATGCTCTCCCTTCAGACTCATTATCAGAAGATCCCTGCCTTTTGCAGTTGGGTTTAGACATCAACACGGGGTGCTGGCAAAAGTACAAAGTCGTTAGGGCAGAATAATCACACTGCAATAATAAAAAAAAGAGAGGAGAGGACAGCCCTTCATTTGATTACACCATTGTTATTAATTAACACTGTTGAGAGGCTCTTCTATCCCACAATGGTGTTGCATATGTGTAAAGAAAGAGAGGAAAACAAGTGAGAAAGAAGAGAGGCCACACTAAGATTTGTTCTCTTTGACAAGAAAGGCTGTGAATAAAGATGACTGGCCCATCTATCAGGCTCCAAATAAAGAGAGCTGTTTTACTGTTTAATGGCCACTTCACTGTGCTTCTATCACGCAAATGAGTCCAGCTGACATTTCCTCCTAAATTCCATTTAACACCAGCTCGCCTTATCTCCATATGGGGTTTCAAGGCAATAATTCTTGTTTGCATGTTGTAACTGCTGCCTAAAGAGGGGTGTCACAAGTCGGTTGATCTGAAACACTTGTGATTTACATGTGGAAAATACAAAGTTCTTCACCATCCCTTTCCTCCCTGTAAACACTGGTTCTTTGTGATGAGTTTGTGTTCATTTTTATTGCATTTACAGTCCCTTAAGGGTTTTCCAGTTCTTAACCTATTTATCCAGAGCAGGAATGCTGAGCACAAATGTCTAATTAAGAAATGAATTGTACCACTCTTTAGGAGCGGAGGTTCTCTCATCATCATCGCTTTTAATTCTTTCACCTTGCCTTAGGTTTACTGCATAATACAGGAGTGTGCAGGAGGCAGTTGTAGAATATGTTGCTTAGACATTTTTCAGAGCGCTTGTTACAATTAATTTTGCATGAGTCTAGTATCGCATGTGCACTCTGGCTCTTGGCCCAGGACAAGCGGATCATTCCGTGATGCTTAAATGAACTGAGCAACATCGGAATTCGTGTAAATTTTAATGAATAAATCCTCTTGGCTTATGTTTGTCAGCACTCTCCATTACCCAAATGTAAACATACCATCATTTTTTTTTGTATTCTGATGAAGAATAAGTTGCAGCTGTCGCCTCTAGCAGAAAACTTTGCTATTTTTCTGCTTTGTTTACGTGTACAAAGAATGATTTCCTCCCTAAAAGACTGTTTTGTCATGAATTTATCCTCCAGTTTGTTGATCCCCTGCTCAACTTTTAGGCCTTGAGGTGCTTTTCTACTTTTATAAAACAATAGCACATGCCCATGCTACAGTATTGTTTGGACTGTTTGTGCTATTGGAAAATGAATCTAGTTAATCACATTGAAAAGGCTAAAACATAGGAGTGGTAGATCTTGTTAATATGGCAAAAATGGGTTGTTTTAGCCCATCGCTAAGTGGTTGCCAGGCATGTATAATTTAGCTTTATATTCCATAAATGAAATGTTGTGCTGTTGTGAAATGAAAATGATAGAAACCTTTCATAAGGTGTTGTAGCTGCATAAAGGCTAAAAAAAAAAAGTCACTTTAGCCTATCGCTAGGTGGTTGCCAGGCAACATGATGGCATTGTCTTCTTGCATAATTTAGCTTAAATGATACTATCGTGACATAAAAATGATACAATACCTTTCTAAGGTGTTATAGATGCACAAATGCCCAAAATGGTTCATTTTAATCTGTTGATAGCTGGTTGCTAGGCAACACGATGACAGCATAATATCTAGATATAGATAAAAACCTTCATGAGGCCTAAGATGTACCTGTGCCAAGACTGGCTTCTCAAGTCCGTGTGCAGTGAAAATGGGCAACGTTAAGTGCTTCCATTAAAAAATACCTTTTAGTGATTGTTTGATTAATGATCAATCCAGTGGTGAAGGTTAGTTAGACAGAATTGTTAAAACTAATTACTAATTAGCTGCAGTGTAGCCTGATAGATTATCATTTCTTAGCTGAACAAAAATAACAGCTGAGATAGTAAAGATAAATGTCTTCAGCTCCAAAAGTCATCAAACATTTCATTTTCCATTATGATGATTCAGACTCATTTGATGTTTTAAGTACACAAAGCTCATAGAAGCTTAATCAGATGTCATTAAGGTAGCTTTCATCTGGAGATGGAAGGGAGAGGTGAGTTTTCACTTTTGTCTAAAAGCAGCACATTTGCTTATTCACACTCACACACAAACACAAACACATGCACAAAATCCAATGTTTAAGAGTCTTATTTTAATAACATATTGGCACTAACCCAGTTGTTTATTAGTAATTGTTGTAGTTAAACCAGAAAAAAATTCTGGTGGGACTGAACATGTTTTTCGCGTTTACATGAATTAAAACCAGATTTGTGGGTTAAAAAAAGAAATCGCAGACTTATTGACCTGAGCAATCATTTGAACGCTCTTGTGTTCAAAGTAAAAGGTCAGGCATATTTGCCCTGGATAAAGAAGAGATCATTAAAATGCATTTATATTCATCTTAACTGACATATTTGACCTTATAAAATGTATAAAATGAAATACACTAATAGGAGCTGAGAAAAAAACCCATCAGAATCACTCCATTTTTCACACTGCACTCGTAGTGTTTATTTTGGACTTGCACACACATTTCACACTGAACGTATTCATTCATCGTGTCGTTTATGAGCACAGATATACACACACGTGCACATAATCACAGTTTCGTACTAATTGTTTCTATGGAGCTTGTTGACATTCACGCAGTCACGTTATTCCAATCGAGAGCTGACAATGGCCTCAGGATATCACAAAACATAGAAGTATGTGTGTGTGAGACCTGTGTGTGGACATCAGCATCTCCCCTTATCTCTTTCTTTGTGCTGGTCTGCATTAATAAGATAATTGCCGTTAGCATGTAATTGCAATGTTAACTACGGCCAGACTGCGCCTGGACTACAAACAGATCGATTAAGTGTAATCCAATTCCTCGTCCTTATTAATGGCTGCAATATCACCTCATGCATTTCATCCCACAAAAGCAAGGATAACTGCAAAAGAGGGGGAAGAATGGATTACAGGCTGAGGCATTGGCTGTCCTCATCTTGACATGCTGTCCTCTGTCTTAAGGGTCTGATTAGATAAAACACTTTTTAAACTCCACAGTGTCAAGATGGGTGTGTTCACCTACCTTTTTGACTCTGTTGCTGTCTACAGGTTGGTTTAGTAGACTTCTGAATATTACTTTGGCTTCACACTGAAAGATCAGGCAGGTAGGGCATGGATAAATAACAGTGGATGATTTTTATGCATTTATATGGTGTGTTAATTGAGATGCTTGACATTTAAAAATCTCAGGGCTGCATCAATGCACACTGCAGACCTGTTAAAATGTGCTGTAATCTTTGTTTGTGTCCGTACTATTATATGTTTTTGTATATATCAAATACATTCACTACCACTTTCTTTGGTTACACCTATTCAGCCACACTTTAATGCAAATATCTAGTCAGGCAGTCAAATGGCAGCAGGGCAGAAGTTCAAACCAAGCATCAAAATGGGGAAAGAAAGGATGTAAGTGATTTTGGATGTTCCATGATTGTTGGTTGTTCCAGGTGGGCTTTTCTGAGTATTTCATATCTACTGGGATTTTCCCTCTGTTTTATCAAGGGTTTACAGAGAATGGTCTGTGAAATAGAAATTATCCAGTGAGCGGCAGTTTTCTGGGTGAAAATGTCTTGAGGTCACGAATGGCCAGACTGCTATGATTTGATAGGAAGGGAACAGTAACTCAAATAACCAGTAAATTAAACCAACGTATGGAGAAAAGCCTCTCTTGAACCTTGAAGCGGTTGTCCTACAGCAGCAGAAGACCACGCTGGGTCACACTCCTGTCAGCTAAGAAAAGAAAAACAAGGCCACAATTCACACAAGTTCACCAAAATTGTACAACAGAAGACTGGGGGGAAAATGCTTGTACTTGTCAAAAATAAAGGTTTTCAAAACCTGAACTGAGAAACTGAGCACATCACCCCGTTTACCTGCCTCCAGGTCTCGCATGTAGTTATAAAGAAAACAAATGAAATAAAAAATTTTGTAAACAAGAGTTTACATGAGTTATTATACAACCAGGTGCTTTGTCTTTGAGAATGAAAGGTTGAACAATGCTTGGATTTACAAGCTCAGTGTTAGATGTTAGTTAAATCTTGTGATTTGTTCTTACTTTTCACAGTGGATTTTTCTCGGTGCCCACAAACTGAAAATCTGTGTATCCTGATAGATAATTGTGTTTTTCTTACTGAGCAGACTTTGAGATGAATGATTTATTTGACAAAGGCTTCCCGGTGTTGTTGCCCAATGCATCATGGCAGATACCAAAAAAAAAAAAAAAAACAAAACTGAGCACACAGTATTTGCAGTAGCATCCCTCCTCCATCGCTTACAAGAGGGTAGCAGCAGGTTTGTACATGTCCCAGCGGCCCCCATCTCTAACTGTACTCTAGCTCATTCATAACTCATCTGCAGTGGTGACACTCTGATTAATGCGCCCAGACACCAGCAAGCTGCCGATGCCAGGCAACAGCAATGCACAGAGTCTATTTAACAAACAGCAAGAACTGTCCATGTCACCTTGTATCAGCCCACAGGCTCCAGTTCACCTAGGATGGTTGGCCTGTAGCGTTGTTACTTTGAATGAAACCGCTCTGACTGGAGTCATTATGGGTAGTTTGTGTTTTTGTTTTTTTCCCCCCACTCCCCGTGCAGTAGAAATCCTCAAAAACCTTTGCCTCGTATTTTGAGTATGACTTGATGTCTAATCGTTACCCAAAACTGTAGAGAAATTGAGTTTGGAAGGGGGCAATAAAAGTTGGCGCCTTTGCAGCTTCTCTGAACGCTATAATGTAGTACTAATGAGAACTGTGAGTCTTTAATGATATAATTGAATTCGGCTCAAAGGTTTGAATGACTTTGGATGATCACTTTACAGTGTAGCTCGGTGGAGTGAACGGCACTTGTTTTCGCTGTTTTTTTTCTCAACACGCCGCAGAGCCTCATTGAGCAACTGGCACACATGCAGACTGCTCTCTTTACTGCCATTAACCACATACCTGGGGTGCTTGGCCGCAGTAATGATGCTTGACTCCCGCACCCACAGACTAGCTTCCAGTGTCAACCATCAATCTGCCCAACAAGAGTTCAGGTATATTGGCTGTAGACAAATCAGCTGCCCGTTTTATTCAATTACACCTTACTTTAGGCTTTTTTTTTTTGAGTGCACCGTATTTACTGCATGTGTGAAACGGTTGTTGATTTGGCAGAGGGTTAGCTTAGTCACCTTACTGTTGGTAAACAGTGAGTGGGTGAGATCTATCACTGAAATGGGTAACAAATACTGATAATGGAAGCCCTTGGCAGTAAACAGGTAGAAAATGAAGAGACGGGCAGGGCTTACGGAGATCTTTTGTTCATCCCCTCAAAATTCTGCTGAGATTGTGCTTAAGTCATGTCCTCACCTCATTTCCTTGAGATGATTGGATCAGGGTGGTTGGGTGCAGCTGTCAGCACCTGACATGATTGAAAAGTAAAGTGACCCAGCCTTTCATACTGAATAAAGTAAATTGCGTTTAATAACTTCATTCCTATAACTGTCAAAATTCACTTCATCATTCTGTTTTCACGGCTCCGTCGGTAGCGCTCTATTCCTTTGACAGCAGCGATCGATTTTATGTTACATTTAAAAGAAGGGAGTTCTACACCCATTTTTGTGCCCGTCAAATTACTCTGTAGTGTTCTGTAGGCATGATCAATTCACAGACCTGTTGTAAAGTGTCATGAAACAAGTGTAGATATAAAAATAAAAGACTCTGGCAGGTAATAAATAGGATTCAAACTGAAAGATTGAAGCGCACACGCATTTACAGTGTTTGTGTGAAGTTTCACAGGTCCTGACACTGTCCATCCCTGTCAGACTGGAAATATATTCATCTCCTGAGAACTGCGATATGCCTGTGAATTCTTTTTAGACTGAAGGAGGAAAACTGTGTGAATGCTGAAAGCAATGCCTTAGCACGAGATATTACATGTGGCAGGGCAATTTCCATCCCAAGCAGGAGCAGCTCCTCTAGTCCAGCGTTTAATTTTCACATGTGATTGCAAAAGATTTTTCTGAGAGCAACTTGGTACTCAGACTCTTTCAGATTAGCTTCAGTGAAATTGGCACCTTTCCCATAAATAATGTGGTAAATATGCAACACTCACTCCAGCTATACTTATCTAAGTAATTTGAAACCATCTCCACGGCCATCATGGCCGACATTTCGTCTGTGGATCGAAGACGAGAAAGTAAACACCTCCGGAATCCGGGTTGCTGACTGCTTAAACACTCGTATCAGGAGTGCTGGATTTTCATGTCATAAGCGGTGTTCTCACGAGAGGTGAACGTTGTTATATAAATGTCCTAGCCATCTTTACGCCATCAACAGCCACCCTGCAGTATGGCCCAGTTGCATTCCTTCATTTGGCCGTTCCTTCTTCTTTTTGCTCTGACAGAAACAGGAAACAAGTCTCTGGGAAGTGAAGCTGCACAAAACCCACGACAGCATCTCATTATCCACTAAATAGCACCAGATTAATTACAAAGACAATGACAGATGGCTTGTTCCTGGATCATTGAGATGGGACCCAGGGGAGAGACTGAAACATGCAGGTACAGAGAAGTGGTTCCACAGCAGCCACACACATGTAGTGGATAGATGGATAGATTCTCGCATAGTCCATTTATTTCACATAACGTGAGCATTTTTAAACCTTTTTTAATATTATGACAATTCCAGTATCCAGTACCCATTATTAGAATTCAAATTATTAGAATTACTAGAATTTTTATATATCAATCAAAAAAAGGATTTGCAATGCAAAAATGTCCGGCTTCTGCAAAGAATGTTAAATTTACATTCCATTACTACCAATTACTGCATTAGTGCAGCATGACATGGAGGCAGTGAGCTTGTGGCGCTGCTGAGGTGTCACAGTTGTTTTGATAGCAGCCTTCAAGTCTTCTGTATGTGCTTTTTCATCTTCCTCTTGACAGTACTCTGCAGATTCTCTGAGGGCTTCAGGTCAGGCAAGTTGGCTGCCCAATCAGATGCACTGATAAGATGGTCAGAGAACCATTCGGTAGTAGTTTTGGCACTGTGGACAGGTGCTGAAGCCTGCTGGAAGAGAAAATTGGCATCTTGATGAAGCTTGTCAGCAGATGGAAGAGTAAAGCCCTCTGAAATCTCCTAGTAGATGGCTGCATTGACTCGAGACTTAATAGAGCACAGTGGATCAACCAACACCGGCAGGGGACACAACTCCCTAAATCATCACAGGCTGCAGAAACTTTACTCTGGACTTTAAACACTTTAGGTTATGTTTCCCTCCACCTTTCCTCCAGAATCAGGGACCTTAACTTACTAATGAAATGCAAAAATACTTTGGCCCACTGATCAGCAGTCTACTTCTGTTTGTCCTTAGCCCAGGTATGATATTTTTGACATTGTCCTCGGTTTAGGAGGGGTTTGATATTAGGAATGCAACAGTTGTAGTGGTGCATGCTGGCTCTTGATGCTCTGACATCAGCCACACTTCACTCCTAAGTTGTTGAATAAACTTTTCTTGACAGTCCTCTTTGCTGCTTATGCACCTTTCGCTACCTCACTTTTTCCTTACAGTCAACTTTCCATTGATATGCATCAATACAGCACTCTATGAACAGGCAGCCTTCTCAGTAGTGACCCTCTGTGGATGATTGTTATCTGGATAGCTGTCCAGTCAGCAGCCTTCCCCATGATTGTGGTTGGATTAAAATGAGATAAAAACAGTATACTGTACTGTTGAAAAGCAGTATCTCAGTCACTCACTAATCAGGACAACTTGGAGTAAAGTTAAGGTTCATTATTTTGATTCTGTTCTTTACTTTTCCCCTTTACTCATTCCTTCTAATTACTTGAACTAACAGATATTTGCGTAACCTGTCGCTCTTTTGTGGTTCCTGTTTTCGTCTCAGTTTTTATTATTTGAAGCATATTCTGATCTTTCCTTGTCAGAGAAGGATCAAGCCAGAGCGAATGAGCCAATTCAGTTTTCTAATGAATTTTAGTTATGAGAACACAAAAAAAGGAAATGACAAATAATGTAAAACAATACAGTGCTTAAAAAAAGCAGTTGATCGATATATAATCCTGCCGAGGTATTTTTATATTTTAGAGCTTTTCGGAAAATCGTGTTACACTGCGGCGACCTGTAAAGGTCAGCTCTCTGGTAGTGTTTCGACTACACAAAAGAGGAGAAACATGATTTACTTACTTATTTTTTCTCCTCTTTCATTGACTTCTTGTAGCACCTGTTTCAACAGTTCTCGGCTCTGATCCTCCGCTTGTATGTGGTGCTCTGTCCTGCTGAACAATTTCCTGCAGGAGTACTGAATTTCAGACTCGCGCAGTTCTGCTTTTATTCACCTGCCGGAGAATACTTGCCAAAAAAGCGGTGTAGGATAAAAGACGACAAAAACAGAACTGTTTCACAAAATGTTTTACTGAGAACATTAAAAAAATTTGTGAAAATCTTACATCAAAACTTGCGTTGAAAGCATTTCCCTTGTTTTTCCGCTATTAAACATTGAGGTTGTGCATCCTGTTCATGAACCTAAACACATCTAGTATTTTGGGTGTTCGAGATTAGACACCCTTTCCTAAGCTATCCAGTCGGATTTTAACAACTACAACTGTCAAACAGATATAGTGGAGTAAAAGATACACAACATCTCACTGAGTAGTTTTTGACAAAACTACTCAGTGAGATGTCAAAAATAGTCAAATCTGACACAACTTTAATCTTGTCTAACAAATTTTCTAAAGTCAAAGCATATTCAAGCATTAGAAGTAAATCCTGCGGCTTAAGAATTTCTATCTTTTTTTAAAAAAAAGATGAATTTTAATCAGTGATTAAAGATGAAGAGAGAATGCATTTCTGACAACAACTTAAGGAGACACCTGAATTGTTGTCGGTGGTTCCCCCTTTAATGTTAATTTATACCTCAGTGAAAGCAGTTACCTTAGAGTGGACTGTTTATAAAGTATTAATAACCAGCTTGCCCTTGAGTAGAACAATAACATAATCATGCATCAATATTTTTCAAAGGTAAAGTTACAGCTCTAATGAAGATTTTCTTCCAACCAGCTGTTTTTTAAATATTTAAGTATGCACAGTATTACCCATCTGTACACAATATGCTGATGTAATGTGATAATGTGATGGTGTCACCAGTGCACTGTTTTCCTGTAACCAGCAATTGTCCATTCCCTGGGCATCTTTTTTTTGTTCGATGTGCAAACAAACACAATTAAAATTAACATAACACTCATTTTACTGCAAACACTCACTGCGCTGTGACTGCCATATTTTTGTCCAAGTGTAAAATCCAGAAGTCACGGTGCAGATTAACTTGTAAAATCTCATTATCCTTGGGGATTATTTCAGTGTGGTTACTTCGATTTAATTTTATAGTATTGCTTACTTTGTTTGGTCTCCACACCATGATGTAGAATTATTTGGCAACATAAATAGGGATAGGAGATGATCGAGGGTTTGAGGACAGAGAACTTTTTTCAGTGGCATTTTTGATCTGTGTACAGTTTTTCTGAATTGCTAAAACACTAAACTTTCTTCTCTAAACCAAAGTCTCAGTGGCCTAAATGTTTTTTTTCTTCGAATCAAACACTCTTCTTGTTAAATTGAAGCGCCACAGATTTTGTTTTCATCTGCGCACCCCCCAGCTTGTTCTGTCTGTCTCTTTCAGTCTTTATCTCTGTTACCTGCTGCTTGAAGGTGAAATGCAGACTTTATTAGATAAAAGTGTGTATTGACTTTAACCAGTTCAAGCAGTAGGTGTTTAAACCTGTCCATTTAAATACTTCATTTCTCAGGGGAGCAAGAGTACTTTCCAAAGCAATGACACTGATTTTTTACATACACTAGATTTGGTTCTCACACCTGATTCAATTGGCTACAGATTCTCGTTAGACCACTGGGAATTTCATAGCTATGACTTCCTCCCTTACACAGCGGATCTGAAATGTCTGGGATTCGCTCACTAGTGGTTGAAATAATGACAAGAGCAAAGGTGCCAGAATTGTTGAAGGGGGGTGAGTAGAAGCAAACAAATGATTTGAAATGGCTGCTGTTGTCCAGTACTACTGAGCCTCTGCTGATGGGTTCAGTAACTTCCTTTGTGCTCACTCTGTCTTGAGTTATTTGGCAAGGTCACTCTTGCCAGCTGAAAATCAATAAAAGCATCATATTTTTGGAGAATTTGGAGGACATCAACAGTGTTGGTAACGGTACTAGTTTTTCAGTTTATAGATCTCCACTATATAGATACATTTATAAAAGCTATGTCAGAAAATGGACTATAAATAGCTGATGGTGAGGCTTGAACACTATTTTGAGAACTTTTCTTGTATTTCTCTTAGTGCCATTTTTAGGATTTTCCACAACGAACAAATTCAAGACACACATTATTTATTAATAGTAGCCATAATAAATAAAAGAATCATACTTTGGTTTAATACAGGACAAAAGAAAAAGAAGTGACGTGGCATGTAGTGTGTGAGGAAGGCAGGCAGGACTGAGGACCCAAAATGCACACTCTCAGCCAAAAGTAAATTTAAAAAGCAGCTCTATTGCTGGACTATGGAATTACGAAAGGAAACTGAGAGGCACATGAAACCTAAACAAACAGGTGGAACACACAGCCGGAGAATGAGGGAGATCGCAGACGTAAATACGCATGAGGGCAAATGAGGGAACAAACCACAGGAGGGAACACAGCTGAACAGAATCCAAACTAAGGAGACAGAGAAAGCACAGCTGAACATGGAACACACAGGACAAGAGACTGTCGAACTAAAACGGGAAGCAGAGACACACACACACACAAAACCCACGGATAAGAGCGAGGAACGAGAGAGAGCGAGAGAGACACACACATGACTGGAGAAACAGACAACCAGGCAACATGAAGACAGAACTGCCTTAACTGGGGGAATGCTGAGGGAAGGACACAGAGACGAGACAAAGATAACCTAAACTAGAAACACTAAATAAACTCGTGAGCAAACTAAACTAGGAAATATAAGATACACATGAACATAATAATGAATAAATAAGACTCCAAAACACCAAAAAAACAAAACACTAGGTCAATGACCCAGGTACTCTAACATGACAGGTCTAAAATAGTATCTACAGAAGCTGAGCAGGATCCAAGTCATGTCCTTAAGAAATAGAAAAAAAAAAACTCCAACCAAGACCTTAAACAGGACCTGAAAGATACATCTGAAAGATTCAGCTGATCAGTTTGCTCTTCACCAAAGCCTCATCAAAAAAGGCCGAGCTGGAAGAGTGGCTGTGTTGAAGCCATTCCTAGGAAAGGGAAATTGAGAAGATATTATTCAAAATATAACATTTTATATACAACATTTTGGTTCAAATGAACTTCAATTCAGGTACAATTAGGGGAGAGGTAAAGCAGGATCAAGGCTCTGTCATGGCTTGGAGCTGCATTTCAGACAGTGGTGTTGGAGATCAGTCTTTGATAAACCATGAAATACAATTTGGAAAGCATCTAGTGGGAAACAACATTTATTTTTGACATGACAATGATCTCAAACACACTGCCAATGCAGTAAAAGCAAACCTGGGGAATTATCAGTCATGGATTGGCCTCCCCAACTCCAAACCTTGTCATTGCTGAAGTAGTGTGGGATCATCTTGACAAAGAAAAAAAGGCAGCCAACAGCCAAAGAAGAGCTTTGAAAGTCCCTCAAAAAGCCCGGAGAACTATTCCTGAAAACAACTTAAAGATATTACAGGAAAGCTTCCCTAAGAGAGTTTTGGCTGTGTTGAAGAATAAAGGTGGTCATACAAAATATAGACTTTCAAACTCATTAGAATTGTATAAACTCATCCCGACGAGGGGTTGCTCAAGGCATGAATTCATGCATTCAGTAGTTTAAGAGTACTTGACCTTCTTCAACAAAGATACATTCAAAACAACTGATTTCGCAAAACAACTGATTTCTTTGAATCATTCTGTAGGTGTAGGCTTTTTCAATTTTAGTACACTCTAGACATATACATGCACGTATTAAGGCAGAAAGCCTAGGAATGGAATACCTAATACATAATATTATTTTTATTATTGAATGAATCAAATCATGTAGATATCATTTGTTACCATACGGGATCCTTCTTCTTACTGGGTTCACACAGTGTAGTGTCTTTGCAGCGAACTGGCCGTGAAGGCCTGATTCACATAGTCTCCTCTGAACTGAGATGTGTCTTCTATGTGAACTCTGGGACGCATTAATGTGGGATCTAATCTGAGGTGCTGTTAATTGGCAATTTCTGAGGCTGCTAACTCTAAAAGAACTTCACCTCTGCAGCATTAGAGGAGAAGTTGTTGGTCTGGCTTCCCTGGGAGAGCTCATTTGAGATCCAGCTTACAGACTGATTGACAATCACATGATAAATTAGTCATGGGCTTGTTTCCATTTACAAATTTGAGCAGTTCCATTATTTTGATTATAATTAGCTGTATGCCAACAGTACTTTGGCACAACACAGCTGATCATCTAAAAGACATTAAGAAGGGAATTACACCAAGTGCGACAAAGCACACATGAAGCTGGTGAAAATTTTGCCAAGCTCTCATCAAGGCTCTCATCAAGGAACTAAAAATATGAGCATATATATATATATATTTTTTTTTTTTGATCAAAATGTTTCCTTTCCAGTTAATCTCCTTGTGCAGGTCTACTTCACTTCTATCACACCTCTTCTGTAAAATAAGGTGGGTGGAGAAGAGTTGTTTATGAACTTTTTATTATCCATCCATCCATCTCCTCAGCCACCTCCTCCAGGGGGCATTTTAATCCGATGCCTAAACCTCCTCAGCCAGCTCCTTCAGATGTGGAGGAGCAGTGACTCTACTTTGAGTCCCTCCCAGATGACTGAATTTCTCACCTTCACCTGCAAGGGAGAGGCCAGCCACGCTTCAGAGAAAACTCATTTCTGCCACTCGTATCTGCAGTCTCATTCTTTTAGTCACTACCCGAAGCTAATAGCTGTGGGTGAGGGTAGGCACTGCTAGATCGACCGCTAAATGAACACCTTTGCTTTTACCCTCACCTCTCTCTTTACAACAACGGACTGGTACAGTGTCCACATCACTGCAGACATGGCCCCAATCCGTCCGTCAGTCTTCCACTCCGCTCTCGCCTCACTTGCGAATAACATCCAGACATGCTTAAACTCCTCCACTTGGGGCAGCAACTCATCCCTGACCCGGGGAGGGAACGCCACCCTTTTCCAGCTGAGAAACATGCCCTCAGAATTGGAGGTGCTGATTGTCTTTCCCACTGCTTCACACTCAGCTGGAGGTCATCACCTTATAAAGGCACTTTTTTATGGCGCTTCATAAAACCCATATTTCATTTCATCATTAGTATGTTTTGGGTAGAGTTCTAATATCTAGATTTAAAGTTACATGTTTTATAAGCATCTTATTTATGCGTGTTTTAATGTTAGTCTCTGACCTTAACTTTGAATTTGGTAGCACGAATGCTAAATTTAAAATGATCAGAGTCATTTAAAATCTGTGTGGATAAACTGCAGATTCAATGAAAACAGAGGCTGTAATATAGCACCTCTACGCAGACACAGCTGTTCACATTCAGACTTTTTGTTATTTTTGTTGTGTTAACTTTAGTTTGAGCCTAAATATCATAATAACACTTAGATACAGGTATAGGCACGGAAAGAGACGGTCCTATAAGTTAGTGTGAGATGTGTGATGCAGAATGAATCACTCCACAGAAGTGTTATTCTCAGTGCAATGCGTCTGAATTAGAACACGCCTCAATTTGGCTCCAAGGTCAGCTTTTATATCGCGATGGTGACTTTTGAGGTTTCTACTGTAGCATCAGTTTTCATAAATTTTGTTCTTTTGTGCCAAAGTCTGAATAATAGTCCAGGCAGAAAAATGTTCACAGAAAAATAATCAAGGCTGCCAAGGACATATCAAACTCAAACAGAAGACTGGTGGTGGAAGTCAAGGAACAGCACAATATGAGAGGCAATGGTTTCAGGTAAAAGTTCATTCTGCTTTCAATAAGTAGGATTGCAAATGATTATAATTATGCTGTAATTCAATGAGCTGAATTATAGTCAACGAATTTACATCGAGCCCTAAGCATTGCAAAGGTATAAGAAAAGCATTTAATCATTGCTAATGAAAGGTTTGATGTTTTTAAGTGCATGCTGTTTGATATGTTATTATTCTCATTCAAATCTTTATGCTCCTTTTCAGTCACAAACACACACACAGGTAGCAGCTGTAACATTTCAGCATATAAGAGAATTGCTGCTGCTACTGCATTTCACCTGCATTATAAGCCGTGTTAGTTTTCTTTTCTGACAGGCTGGATAGCTATTGTTCCCCTCTGTTGTTTTCTCCACTGTGACATCAGGTAATGGCTTTGCAAGTGCAAGTGGCTCCCTGGGTAAACAAAATAGGCCCTGAAATATGTCGAGGTGAAATCCTAGAGGTATGTGATGTTTGCTTTAGTCGTAGTCCTCTGTTGGATGCGTTACTTGTTTTTGTATTTAGTCAGGTGTACTTTGTAGTGAGGACACCGGCTGTGATGAAATATTTGGTTTCAAGGGATCTAGGTGTCTGCCCATTTGTTTGTCTGTGTAGATCCAGGCATGGCCAGCTATGTATATGTACTTATATGTGAACTACACATCTTATTTTACTTAAATGTAAGCTGCAACTGTTTTCTTCCAAGTAAAAGGTATATTATGGATCAGTTATACTAGAAATAAAACAAAATTAGCACAGAAACGTCCTTGCGACTAGGATAAATCAATGATTTCACTCAATTTTTTGCATCTAACACTTTCAAGTTGTTGTGATGGCCGACTGGTTGCTTGCGACACCCTCAACCAATCGCACAGGTTGCCTGATCTTCAAACAATCATGTTGCAGCTCACAACGACTGGAATCACTCTCAGTGGTGAAGGTTTGAATGTTAAAAACAAGTTTTGATGGGCATTTCTGTATGTGTAGACAGCAACACATTTGTCATTTTTGCCACAACAATTTGCATTACCATATTATCATAAACAGATTGCATGTAATTGCCAATCTGACCCCATTCAGTCGCAAATTAAGAGCAGATTGAAAGCAGAATGTCTCCATCTTATTGCCGTTTTCAACGCTGTGTTGATGCAGCAAACTTGTGAGCAGTCACAGACCAGGTCCCTGTCTTCGAAGCAATCATTTCAAAGTCAGCAAGCTGGCGAGTTGACTGCACAATAATTTTGGTCTTGCTACATTCTCCAAACACTGTTTTCCCAGCTGCGACTGTAGCATTAAATGCTCTTGAATGTTCATTATGCAGAAAGGCTGTATGCCATCTCTACTTTCCCCCAGTCAGCATGCACTTATTTCTAATTAGCCTTCATTTGTTCATTAAAGAAAGCCCAGTTGCAATTGCACTGGTAAAACATCGACCCAAAGAAATCCAGTGTGTTTTTTAATTATCACTAATTAAAAAAGAAACTGATAGAGGATACCCGATTTATTCCAGTTTATATCCAAGAAAATTAAATTAGGTTTACAGTCAAATACAA
The DNA here is from genome assembly GCF_018398535.1 of Haplochromis burtoni. Taxonomy (NCBI): domain Eukaryota; kingdom Metazoa; phylum Chordata; class Actinopteri; order Cichliformes; family Cichlidae; genus Haplochromis; species Haplochromis burtoni. The sequence goes on from NW_024582376.1 coordinate 1,700,489, forward strand.
CTTTATGTCACCCAAGTATTCTTTCAGGGATATTTCCAGCTATTTCATTATCATCAAGAAATAATCAGACTGAATGAAAGCAGGATCAAAGTGAAAATCCTGTATGGGACTGGCTCATGATGCCATAACTTTTAATCTCATGATGGCAGCCAGTTTCCCTGTCTTGTAATGGAAAATAATTTGACTTTCAATGTGAGTGCAGTACTGGTGCAGTCTACAGTTCAATCCTGTTCCCGTGGCAGCAAATTGGATGGTATCCAATGTTATAGATATTAATGGGCACTTTAAGTACAGAGAGAGCACAATGACACAGTGAGAGAGAGGTGGGTGTAAGAAGGAGCCAAATGTGAGAGACAAGAGTTTTCTGAATACAGTATCTGAACTTTGAAACTGAAACAATTTAAGATCTCCACATAAACAGGGAAGAAGACGTCTAATGGACTTGTTTTATATGCGATTATAAAATCAATACTTGCCATTTGATATGTATGTATTACCCTTCAGCAAGCACACTATCAGTAATACATTAACTAACTCAGTATCCTTACTGGTGAAGTGCAAGGGCAAAGATAATAGTTGCTTTTAACTAAATGCTATTCTGTAAGTTTTAGCCCTGTGCTCTCGTCTCACATGTACAGTGTAGGGTCATGTGGACATGTTTAAATTGCACACCCACGTACACTGACACTGATGATGAAACCCAACACAAGCTATAACAGGACAGTCTTTAATTTCAGAGTATTGAATTGAAGAAATTATATCAGCACACGTATCTGTTTCTTTCGATTTCTGTGCTTTAGGGTCGTTACCTTACACTATAAACCACATTGAGGCAACTGTTGCTGTTATTTGGAGCTATAGAAATCAGATTGAATTGACCTGAATTGAATGATCAGTTACAAATAATGTAACCTCATTGAAACTGTCAAAGATTATAAATAGAACAGCTTCTCCTGCTCAAAATTCTGCACAAATTGAATAAATAAATGTGGTCCACTGGAGACGTAGCTGTTCATCAAGCTCTTGTGGGTTAGAAAATGCAGACAATGGATTGATGAGGTGATCTGGGGCATGTCGCTATTTAAAGGGAATAGACCACAGGATACAGTTTTGTTCAAACGCAGCAAAAGAAATTTACATTCTTATACAGTAATGGCAGCCAGCCTTGATGAACCCGTTTTAGTTATGGCATCCATCTACTTGATGTCAGGCAAATGCAGGAAAATGAAACATTGGGCATTTCAAACAACAGAAATTTTTCAGGAGAGTGAGACTATTTATCACATATAATGTGATGGAGTGGCTGTGAAAGTCTTGGAGAGGTGGAGATTCCAATGAATTTCATTTGTGGGGCAGTCAGCAGAACGCCTCTACATCCGAGGCTGAAAAACTTCAGATTCTACAGACTGTTTTTAAATTTCAAACAGGATGAAAAAGGCAGCACGCCATTATCTCGTTCAGCGCAATTATTGCGGTGGATTCGCTCTGGGAAGATTTGTTTTTATCATGTTTATTCAAATGCTTATGTAAATCTTTTTGAGGGGGGGTTAAAGCATACAGGTTCTTTTTTCCTGCATGTGTTTTGACACATTTCTTGGATTATGAAAGTTTGCAAACGAGTAAAAACATTGAAAAATGCTATCTAATGAACACAGCTTTGGATGTTTACCATTTGGATTTATCTGATGGGATGTAAAATAGGAATTATGGATGCTTTTCATTGTATAAAAGGTAAACATAGTACAGGCTAATGCAATTAAAACTGATAGAAATTGAGCAAAACGTACTACATATGAAAATGTAAGGTTCATATAACAAAGAGCATATAAAATACACAAGGCTTTGGTCAGTTTGATGATTTTAAGAAATGTTAAAAAGTACGAATGAGACAGAAGAGATCTGTGTGTTGCAGCATTGTTATTATTTTCATTATTCTGGGCAGTATGTGAAATAAGTGTGAGATAATAGTCTGTTAAATAGGAGAGATGATGACGTTCCAGTCACTGGGTTTGATCTCTTTTTTTTATCAGCTCTTGGAATTTTAAGATGGACTGGCCTTGGCCTCACCCCACTTGGCAGTCTCATCTTTTCCCTCTTTCTCCCAAACACACACACACACACACACGCTCTGGGTGAAGCTGACCATTACAACAATGTTAGCGCTGTCTGTCTCGCCCTGCTTTGATAATTAGAAATCGGACCATGTTCCTCTCTTTCACAAATTCCCCACTCTGCCATTGTTGCTTGGGGCCACCGCGCTGTTTGGATGAAGGCTGATTAAATTCAAGTCACTGAGTAGTCGCAACGGCTGTAACAGAGGGAAGGAAAGAACAGCAGAGGAGCCACAGGAGGGGGTGTTGCTGGGAGAACAGGCTCGGAGTGTGATAGCTGTCTCTCCCTGGGTGTCATCCCCTTTAATCGCTAAAGTAGAGTGGTAAAGAAGCTAACATGGCTTTTCTCAACCAGCTGAGAAACTACTCGATTCATGTTTTGTGGATCTGATTTTATGCGGTTTTAGAGCATATAAGGAAACCATTCCTGCTTGACCATTTCTGAGCAATGCCTTCAGGCTCTGTACTGGGTGTCTGTCCCATGCCATGTGTTATAGTAAGAGCAGGTGTTTTGATGTCCTGCTGTATTGAGGTCCAAGCAACAGCTGCTGCCGTGGCGGGAACGAAAGGGGCCGCTGGCACATAAAGTAGGAAAAAACATGGCCTCTTGTCAAAGACTACACATGTATAATAAACTGGACAAATATCAGAAATGTCAAACCCAGAGTTCAATTTGATTTTCACAGTGATCCTCCAAGTAGGGTTTCTAATAGAAAAATGTTGGTCGGATCTACAGGTGCGATATTTTTTGCTTTTACAACCCACAGAGCTTTACAATGATTACTTTCTAGTGTAAATCGTGACTTTTTTCATGTTTACTGTCCATCAAATTCCTTAAAATTGCATTTATTTGCAAGCAATGTGCATTACAGTGAGTTTGTATCTGTAACTATGTATGTGTATAAATGCATATGTGGGTAAGCACATGCATGTGTATTTATATTCTTAAATTATATCCTTTTAATACACACCTGTATATTGTTTGTTTGTTTGGTGACTCTTTGGCAGTTCAGGTTATTTGTTAGCATGCAGCAGCTTCCAGGGTTGAAAATCTAAGCCAGTGCGGTTATGTCAAAACTTCCACGGCTTCCAATGGCCACTTGAGGCTGACTCTAAAAGAGAGTAAATCCCAACAGACTCACAACTTTACCAACGGCATTAACATGTTTATAGTCTGGCTAAAAAACCCTGTTTTGCTCTCTGTGGGGTGAATTATTTATAACTATTTTGGATTTTGATGTTGCATAAAGTTAGAGGCAACTTTAATTGACAGATTTTTCTGACTACCGATTCCTTTGGAATCATCATTATGTGGCAGTGAGTATATTTAGCACAGTGAAGCTGGGAGGTAGAAGGAGAACTTTTTTCAGGGCCTGTGCAGGCAGTATAAAACATGGGCATAACTGCCGTGAATTCATGCAGTGACTTGTGTTGATAGATTAGTGTTTTCACCACTTCCATCTTGGTTTCTAAAAATCAAATGTGACAATAGTGGGCCATGTGTGTCTTTGAAACTGCCTTAAAATCGTATCGATTCATACTGTATGTGACAGTACTGGTTCTGCGACCCAATATTTGTGTTTCATACTCACAGTTACAGTAATTGTTTGATTATTTTTGTTGTTTTCTTTAGTTCTTAGTGATTGTAATCCATCCTCTCTTTGTAGTTACCTTAGGCTGTGTTTAGTTCCTGTTCCCATGTCTACTTTATGCTTTTCCTGTAACCCATATTTCATGTCTAGTCACCCTTGTTGCTATGTTCCCTATGTCTCCCTAGTTACTGTGTTAAGCTTGTGTGTCCTGAGTCTGAGTTTCGGTCTGTGTTTCCTGTTTTATTTTGATAGTCCCTGTCCTGTGTGCAGCATGACTGATTTTGCTTCCCTTGTCTCGTTAGGTCTGATTTGTCCCAGCTGTGTTACCACCTGTTCCCCATTCCTTTGTTGTCTTGCTTGTGTGTTTAAGTTCTCTGTTAGTTGTTGTTAAATAAAGCTGCCTCCTTTAGTTCACGTTTTCCGTGAGTCCTGCTTTTAGGTCCTACATCCTGCACCGCAAAACATGACACTGTACTTATTTCTTTGAATAGGTGGTTGATTATTCTCTAGTGTAAGGTCACAAATTTCACACAAATCCAGTCAGTGGATTGGGAAATTATTGACTCCGTCTGTGGAGAAAATTGGTCGACCAGCCGATGTAGTACTATAGCTTCTCCTAGAGCAGGGGTGTCAAACTCAAATACACAGTGGGCCAAAATTCAAAACTGGAACAAAGTTGCGGGCTAACGTTAATATTTATTGAAAAAAAAATCTTCCTCCAGATATAAGAATGAATCTTTTCTTATGGACTCAAACAAGTTTTGCTGACAAACTGAACATGGAACAAGCAAAGCTTAATACTAAACAATATATATATTAGCTGTATAATACCAGTAGGCCAGCTCTAATAGTAATTTGGTATGGCTTCGCGGGCCAAATATAATTAGGCTGCGGGCCAAATTTGGCCCGCGGGCCAGAGTTTGACACCTATGTCCTAGAGCCTTGCCGGTAGCATGGCTAAGACCTGAAATCTGACAGCAGACAGTAGACGGCGGGAGCCAGTGGCCTCAGAAAACAGCTTGTTCTCATAGCCCTGTGCATGCCACGAGGAAAGACGAGCATAGGGAGAAGAAAGTGGATCAGCTGCCTATGAAGGTAAAAATCACTGTGTGTCCTGAGGTGAGATCACTGCAGCTCAGTGTGCACCTGATCTGATTGAGGCCTTAGATCAGCACAATCCTGCAGCGCCAGAGATGGCTGGCTTACTCGGGTAGAGGGTGATTGATGAAGACAACAACCTCATTCAACTTTGGCAAGCAAATGAAAGGCATATTCATCTCATGTCAGAACACTCAGAAAAAGATATACATACAAGCCACCGGCGTGGGATTGGAAAGCTTATTTTACACAGATTTTAATGTTCTCCTTTTGCTTGCTTTCCCTCTGTAGTCTGACAAGAAAAAATAGAGCTGGAACAAGCTGCTGAATGAACATTTTTCAAAACTAATGTTTTCTTATCATTTTTCTTCAGGTTCACATTGTGGGAAGATAGAAGAGATCAAATGTTTGAAAAACATGCTCTAATTTTGTCCTACACTATCAACATGAAGTTAGCAAAACTCTCACTTATGTGATTATTTTTTAGTTACCACCCCCTGCTCCAGTTATAACACGGCCTGCCTGTATTTTGTATTCCGTGAACACTGGTTATGCGCATCTGTTATCAGCTGCTCATCAAATTCATCATTCATGCTTGGTACCGTGTTATTGATCTTATTCCATCAGTCTTTGTCAGTATTCTGCTTGACGGTGGATATTAAACACAGCTACTACATTTTCAGTTGAATCAGTGGTGTGCTGCTAAGAGACGTTGGGAAGTGCTTTTCAAGTAAAATGAAACATTCATTAAATCTGTGTTGTGTTTTATCTGCTACTCCAACTCTAATTTCCTGGTCCAAACTTGTTTTATTTTTCTTTTTGTAGTTCAGGTGCATAAAAAAGAAAGAAAGAAAGAAAGAAGGATTAGGTACAAGTGGATAAAATGGTAAATGATGATTTTTGTTTATTTTTGTCAGAGGCTTTATTCCAAGTTTGAGCTGCAGATCACAAACTTCTGTTATGAATTACAATTTAATTTTCTCTGAGGTAAAACAATTACTTCCAGACAATACACAGCTGAGATTATTAAATTACTTTGAGGCTGAAGGAGGATGGGAGTCATGAAAGTGTGGGTGGGATAGAAAGAGATTTGAGAAGATGAATTTAGCAGCCCGGGCAGGGAACCAGAGGCGACGTCAGAAAAAGAGAAGAATCCAGTTAAGTCAGATGTATAAGACAGCAACAAGGCCAGGATGTCAGCAGGTCCTGCTCTGTTTGAGCCCCTGATTTTGTTTGTGAACTGTAATGTCTTCACCTCTAATCTCATACACAAGGTTTTCTTTCCTGTCACATCTCTGAGAGCTTGTTTAAAAAAAAAAAAAAGTAAGCTACTTACTTACACAAGTAATTTCAGTCTTACTTGTGTAAAGATTTTCCCCTTAATAAATAAACTTCTGTATTTACTTGGATTATCTACATCTAATATTAAATTTGTTTGATGAGCTGAAACATGAAAGTGTGGCACATGCAAATAAATCAGTAAGTAAATGAATGAATAAAAAAGGGGGCAAACGCTTTAGGTTTAGGTGCTTTAGGTTTCTGACCATATGGGGAAATTCATTCTTAATCACGCTTACTAAACGTAAGCTGAAAGAACAATAATTGCTCTAGACTGATTTTTGATCAATGAACAAGAATGCTCATGGCGATTAAGAATTCAGGAAGCGGTGATGGACTTCCTTTATTTTCCCTTTATCCAAATACAAAGGAAATACATTTGCATATGTTATTTAATCTTTTTAATAGAGAATGGAAATCCTTAAACAGCCATCATCTAAGCACACTCTGTGGCATGAATACAAATGTTAGGTATCACGATCGCAAAAGGGGAAAAAACCAAAGAAAATGTGTTATAGTGACACAAATGGATGTTTCATGTGAAACAGACATGCATCTAAATGTATAGCATGCATTAGTGTGATAAGCAATGGGACAACTGTCTCACGGGTGAGTTTGTTAATGCAGGATGTGATCAGAGTGTCTCTGCAAGAACAGTCTGTGCACGTTTACATAAAAAGGGATAATAACGTAGGGCTTCATTGCGTAAAGTCCTCATTACAAAAACGAACACACATATGAAAGTTCCCATGTGCAAAACAGTGACTCTGGGATATAGTGTGGAGAAAATTCAAACAGTCAAGTCATCCTTCATCATGCTTCCTGCAGTTGGGTGAGTGCATGTGTGGGATACAGCAGGAGAACAGCCTGGATGCCTGAAACCTTACAGGTTATGGATCTGGTGGCTCTCTAATGCCCAAATTCACTTACTTAGTAGTCGGGGAATTTAGGCTCTTGCAGAGGGATGGTGATGCATTGCTCTACAGAAGAGTGTTGGGCTGAGCTTTTACCACAAAACAAAAGGATAGCATCATTGCAAAACTGAATGCAGCATAATAATCACTTTTTCTCGATTATCTTATTTTTGGAATCATTGCAAGCCAAAATCATAATTGAAAATAAAATGTGATTAATCAGCCTGCTCTGCACAGCATTATTTGTTCTTTTTCCTTTATTGTCTTCCTAAATATAACTTTGTTTATCCAAATTTGTTTCCTCCCTCATGGCTTCTAAACCAGAGTTATAATAACCTGTATGCACTTGTCATATCTCAGCTACTTTCCATTAAATCAAGGACATCAAGGTCACACTGGGATGAAAACTGCCAACTGCCGAAAGTGCGAAACGTTACTTAATTGATCCAAGGCATGGATATAAGATCATCAGAAGAGCCAAACAACTGATTATGCATAACAGCTGTTAAAAACACATTTTTATTACCAAACTTCATCAACACGATTGATTTTTAGCGTAGATTAGGCCAGACAGTCTAAGCCTGAAGGTTGAAATAATAATTAAAATGATGGTTCTTCGTGTTAAGACAATTTTACCAAAAAAGATGAGGCTTATGAAAATTTACTGAAACACAATGAACAGAGGAAATATTACACCCTGAAGCCTCGATGATATTGTCTCCATTGATTGCAATATTCGAGAGAAATTGAGCAAATATTTGATTTAACTCTTTAAATACCAGCTTGTTTTCAGTTTTGATGAAATGCAAATGTTCTGTCTTAGGTTTATAGCTCGTCACTCTAAACAGCCCAAAGAAGCACATAGTTGACATCGGCGACTCATATGTGACGACTTATCTAGCAGACATAATATCAAATTCATATTACAAGTTTTTTGCTCTTTAGAACTTGAGCTGTCACATCTCCACAAGTCTCACACGCATTTGTGATTGTGTTGATTTAATTTACAACCCAAGCCAACGCAAGGACCCTTTTTATTTATTTATTTTTTACATTAGAACTCTTTTTACATTAATAAATTAAACTCAGAATGCACTGCGGCCACTGGCCTACACTAGCATGTCTCTCTCAAGGCCCTTTCTCAATGTCAGCTAGTCTTCATGGTCAAGCATCTCATCAAACAGTCATTACTGTGTGTTGTCTGTGTGGCTGTGATAGGCAAGCAGGTTGAGAAGGAAACTGAAAAACAAAGCTGGAATCACCCGGAGACTTGAATAACAGACAGACTTGGATCAATAGAAGGGATGGATACTTTATGAAGCGCTTAGGGCAAGCAGCTCATGATGATCACAGGAGTGTGTAAATTAGCTTATGGCACACAACGACACTAATGAATCATTGCTTATAAGAAGGGAGATGAGACCGGGAGCAGGAGAAGACACGATAATGGAATACATTCTCTGTGGCAATTGAAATGAACTGAAATAGTTTTATCATTGGTGCATGTTTAACTATGCAATATTTTCTCAATATTAAAAATATAATATATATATCCAATATCTAATTAGCAAAATGTCAAAGAAAACATGGGAAAACTATTTGTTTCATGTGCATTTAAAGAAAACATACATATATATATTTGAATAGAAGCAGCATGGTGATGCGGTGGTGGTCCAACAGCGAGAAAGCCATAGATGGTCGTCTGTATAGGTTATACCCAACCTCTTACCCTGTATCCATTGGATAATGGGTGGATATCTTAACCGACTGAGCAGAGCTTTAGACGGGGCTGTGAGATACTTTGGTGTTCCTGTTGAGAATCCTGTTTGTGATGGGTGATGTGTGGAAGTACACAACATCATGAATAACTTATGATGCACGTAAGATGCTGAGAACTTCTTGTACCGGAACAATCTTTGGGATTTATTTAGCAAATTGAAGTGTTGAGAAGTACGACATACTCTGTTGTTGTCAACAGTGTGATTGCACTGGACAGTTAAAACTCAGTCAAGGTAGGCTAACGTCACATAACGCGAGCTAACGTGACATATTGATAGGAGAAACACTATCTGTCATGTCTTTCAGAAAACAGGACGTTTTATGTGTCTGAACAGATACGGGTCATTTTTTGGTTTGTGACAGCAAGATTAGTTTTGTGCGGTGGTCATAACTCAAATGTCTGTGTTCTTGTCTCGGTGATGGATTTACAGGCAGAATTTGAATCATGTTGAAAAATGTAGTTAACTTTTTTTCTTCTTATAATTGTTGAAACATTTCTTGCCTGCTGCATTGTTATCAACAGGATTTTCTGACAGAACATTTTCGTCCCGAGTTAGTCCTGTACTCCTGCTTTTCCTGGAAGTTGGTAAATTATGCATATACCTGTATAGCCTCAGAGAAATATATTGTACTCCAGGCCATTCATTATAAATGAACATGCACAACTGTAGCATTCACGAACAGCTGGTGTCCTCGGGTAGGCTTAAAACCCAACGTGATTCATCGCCATGTTGCTTTCGTAATTCTATCTGCCTTGAAGCAAGATGCAGGGACACACATGTAGTGTGGATGCCCGCCTCTGCTGGCTGCCTGGATCAAATAAGCCTCTCTGAAATCCTTCCCTGCTGGCAGGACAGTGCACTTCAGGCCTACCTCATCAGTTTCCTAAATGTCCATAGCATTGCATCAGTTAGAGCTTTGTGAGAAAGCTCCTAAGCTCCTCTTTGACACTGTCATATCTGGATGTCTTTTTGAGGGTTCCCCATTGACTGGTACCTCTCCGTGGGCTCTGTTACTCAATCTGTTTTAGTATTTTTTTTCTACCTTGAAAGTTCAGCATCAATATTGTCTTCTTAAGTCTCAGCCTGGGGTGACGATGCACAAATGGGGCACCACTGCTGGCCACGAGAAAGCGAGTGAGAGGGAAACAGTGGGAGAAAGCGTGTGTGCAGCTGCCCATTGGTGTGTCTAGTGCAGAACTGATTTAAGGCCGCAGGCCACAGGAAGGAGGCTGCTCTACACTCAGGGCACGTCCCTGAAACCAGCAGCAGAGGAAGCACTATTGCCATTCAGCAGCATCGACTGCAGACGCCTAAATGAGTCTGTTCTGTCCTGCAAAGCCCAACGTGGCAGTTCGCCACTTGCTCAACTTCTCCAGCTCCCCTCCCTGCTCCTGCTGCTTCATCTTTCCTTTTTCTTTCAGTCACACACCTTTACACTTTTACCATCTCTCCCAGTCGTTCATCTTTTAGTCACCACTTTTTTTAAACATTCACAGTCCATCCAGTAACTATGCTCTGATCTGTTAACACCATTTTATTGCAAAGTCCAAACTAGAAATGCCAAGATCAGATGATGACCAGAGTCACAAGGTCTGTCGGGTTCACAATACCTGATATATGGAATATATATATTATATTTTAATATATACATAATCATATATATATATATAAATCTTATAAAGTTTGTATCTGTCTTGTGTGAAACTTGTATGAAAAGCATACAAGAGTGAAAACAGATATAAGATCCCTTGAAAAATTATATAAATGAAACTTGTATGTTTTGGATACTTACTAAAACAATATATGAAAGTAATGAGAAAGTGGCCACTTTCATGAGTAAATCATATAAGCCTTATATGATTCACTATATGAAGTAGGCCAAATCTTATGCAAGTCTTTATAAGTTTTTCCTATTTCTTTTCCATATGGGAAATGAAGACAGAACACTAAACAGCAGTGACTTTTGTAGGGTTACTGAAGTTGCACATTTTGGACAGAGAGGACAGATGGTTTGAAAGAGGAGTGAAAGAAGCCATCTATGTCCACTGTGAGCGACCATCTTTGAACAGAGGCGGGGTTTACGACACCAACTCTCTGCCATCTATAATCCAGTTTTGAGATCCCTTCCCAGACGCCTTAACGCCCACTCACATCCTGGGCCATCTGACCTCAGGAATTCACATGATAAGGGTGGGGCCAGGTTTCACAATGAGCTCACCCGAAACCCTGGCTGATTGGGACCCACACCCAGTTTCACACCTTGGCTCAGGCGATTAGAGGATCATCAGGGGGTCCTTTTGTCCCTCTGTGGGGGGAACTCCCACTAGGTTTAAATCTGGGACTCCCCACCATTTGACCTTAGAACTGAAGAAGCTTCTCGGATGAGAGGTGAAACGTCTTCAAGCAACTTAAAGAAGTCCAGACGCTTTTCTTTGCAAACTCCTTTGACATGGGTATGACTGCTACATAAAACTACCAGGGTGACAAAGCTCCAAAGGAGCTTCCTAAGCATGCTGTGTTTGCGTTGCTCTTTAAAGCTTCTTTAAATTCATGCATGTGTGTCATTCTCATTATCACACACATTTATTTAGAAGGACATGTCTATTTACCTCTTCTGGCTGAAGAAGGTGTTAGCCATTAAACTTCTATACACCTCACATAGCATGACTGTGACTTGACTGTGTAAGGCCCAGTCGGTCATAATATCTTCCACTTATTGGCCAAGTTACAAAAAGGCACAGGCCAAAAAAAATGTATCAGTTCAAGTGTATCCTGCTAGAATGAACATGGTAGCATACCTAATCACCAGTGGACTAACCCAGTTTCTTTTACACCAGACATCCTCAGTGTCTGTCACCCAGTTTCCACAGTTTCTGCCTTTAGCAGATGCAGTTGTGAAAACACATAGCTCTTACTGAAATTTGTCACCGAAAATGTTGACAAAAACGTTCTGGCCGCTAGATTAATAAACAATGGAAGGATTACGGCTTTGTTTTGATTAAATCTGTTTGCCTGCCTGAATCGGGCCATATTTAGCACACAGTAACGTGTGGGTTGTTAGCTAAAACGGTGAGGATTTGTTTCTTCATGCCTGCATATTTATGGTATCGCTGCGTAGAACTTTTCACCTAATGTCCCTTTGCCACCTGGGGGTTGATGGAAGTGGAGTGGGATGGGTTAGTATCGGGGACGGTGTGATGACAGCTCGTGAATTCTAAAAGCATTATCTATCCCCGGCAGCCAGCCTGAGCAGCTTCCTGCCGCCTCTCATCTCTCCTGTGTGTTGCATTGAATATGGTTCTCCAATTGGGGTCATGGCACAGACCGATAGGAAGCTATATTCCTTCATAACTAGAGGCAAAGCTACAGAGTTCAGTATTAAGAACAGAGTTGGCAGATCTGACCACAAGCTGACTGGCAGACCAAGAATCTCAAAGTTATAAACATTTGAAAACAAAAAAAGTGCCTTAGGGGATGCATCATTCTCCCGATTTACTACTTTAAATTCAGTCTGTGATATATCATCCAGAGTGGTGCTCTCTAGTGGTAAACTTATGAGTGTCTGCTTCCAAATAAACTGATACCTTTATTCTGAAAGTCTTCTATCTTTGCATTTGCAGACTGAAATTTAGCTCAGCTCATTTTAAAACACCAAGAATCACTAACTAGTTGTTATGAAGCCTTGGCTTGTTTTGTTTTGTTTTTTTGCTCTTTATTGCATTACAGGAGTTTAATATGATCTTTTTTTTCTGGTCAGAGTCAAATAACAGCTGGAACTAAAACAATGTCTTATCTTGTTCTAGCTATTCTTTGGTATTTTCTTTTTCTTTTTAGGCAAAAGTCGAAACACCCAAAGATGGTTAATTTGCTATCAAATAAGATTGAGAGCAAATCGTCAAAGATAAAATTAGGTCACGTTGATGTTATTTGCAATGCAAAATGACACACAAGTGATTAATACAGACATTTTCTGTTGATCATCCAATCCTTTGAGCATTAAAACATTAGTTTATAGGTTGAAGGGAAAGTTCGCACAACAAAGTGAAAATGTTTATAACATCTTAAAAAGAGTTCATTATAAGTCCAGATACAGACACTCAGAATACATGTTCCTGTTTTGTGTCCAAACCTGCATGAGGGTGTCCTAAAATCGTTAGGTTAGAAATTTTGATCATAGTTGTTGCTGCAATGTTTTCTGCTAAAACAAATGTCAGAGTGGTGGGTCACTTTACTGCACTGTAGTGGGTACAGTGCAGCAACTCTTAGCGGCTCTCTCGCTCATCCTTCCCTTTTTCTCCCCTTTTCCCTGATCACCTATAGGGATTGATGATCATGCCAAAGCAAAAACAGAAAAATCCATACCTCTCTCCTGCCCTTTTCATATTGCATTGATTTCATGGTGAAATATCAATCTGCATATGTCATGTACTATTGCAATGCTCAAAACATATTCAAAGGTAAATTATCATAAAACTGCTTTTGAGGGCATTTTTTACAAGTTGAGTTTGGACAGCTTCTCATTTGTAGAGGAAGGTAAGGTTAAAAAAAAACTTCTGGTGACTTTGACTTACAGGCTATAAATAAAATGTATGAGTACACTTTAAATTGCACTGACGTATCCACACACCAATATAGGTACATGTTTGGGGTGCAACTACACTTGCAACTGCAGTTAGAGTGGGATAAAAGTAGCAGTTTGTTTGCTTGTTTGTTTGCATAAGATATGATGATTTTCCTAAATAGGTGGGAGAAAAATAGTGTTGATTTTGCAAAATCTATTGCAGAAACAGCACAGATGTTACTTGTAATGATAATAATATTAATAATAATAAGCGTCTCAATTAAATTCAGCCATTACTAATTTTATTATGACTGAAATAGATTTTTTTTCTTGTGGTAAAAATAAAGACCAGTCTAAAAATGAGGCTTATTTTTCAGTGCTGATAAATCACCCACTATTTGTTCTTCCACAGCTACAATATGCTGAGATGATCATGTTTGTCATAAACCTTTACCACGGGAGTGTTGACTTGCCTTTGGCTCATTTAGGTTTGGGGTTATAGAAAGGGATGGATCGAGTAACTTTGTAACTTCCTAATTAAACAATATGCATGTTTTTTTATGATGTTCAATATGTTTCTGAACATTTTATCTGCGAGCTTTATCTACCCACTGTTTTTGCAATTACTACTTACAAATTTAGAGTTGAGAACGTGCAGGAAAACTGAAGCCTAAGGGTAATCATCTTGCTGTGCAGATGGTCCAAGATACATGAGAACAATTTCATAAGGTCTTTTCATAATGTAGCTTTGGCTCTGCAGTGGTTGTGTATATTTTAAAATACACCCTGCAGCTTGCTCATCAGGGGTGTTTTTACTACATCACAAGCATACCGCTCACAAACATTTTCCCACCAAAACAGGGTGGATTAATTCTTTTAACATACTAGATGCACGTGTCATGGTGTAGCTATTTGCACACATGTACATCTCAGGGGATTTAGCCAGATAAATATATAAAATTAAACACATGTTTTTATTTTTTAAACAAATTTACTGATGGGAAGCTCTTAGTAGTTCTGGTACTTTTTAACTTTTAAGCATTCAGAACATAGTTCTCTTTATTTCATGTTTTAATTTAGTGTATTCCACAGTCCACAGTACATGATGTGAAATATCTCCACATGATGACATTTGAGAGCAATAGCCCAGTTTATTCAATGTAGGGCAGGTCGTACAATAGAGATTTGAGTCCTCTGGGCAGTGTTTTGGTGGGAAATGGATTCTGTACCTTTGGCTTGTATACAGCAGCCTAAAGCTTTAAGGCAGATAAAAGAACAGAAATAAAAAAGGAGGAAGAGGGAGTGAAATGAGTTGGAGGGGAGAGCAGGGCGAAGGAACATTCAGCAACAATATCCTTTTTGCTGAAACTTTACATATGTCAGCACTTCAAAAGTTTTCCTATTACTATTTATCCCACATCCCCTCCAAGAGCTCCAGATATTCATTTGATCTAACCTTTTATTCTGCTCCTACTATAATACTCTAAAGCTAAATGCATAAGATGCATATATTCTTTCAAACTTTTTGCAAGTAATTAGAGACAAGTGGATTTCCGGGCCGAATGAAACATCGCTTTGAGCACAACAATTGATTCATCTTTGTAAAATAGCTTTGCCACCGGAGGACTTTCAGGACAAATCTAAGCTGGTGGAGTAGCAGTGCTCCCAGTATCTCTCTGTGTCTGTTATCATTGCACAGTAGCAGTATCTGTTATATAGTAGAGCGTTCCTACTGAGGAATGGGCAAAATATGAAATCTACAAGAGACAAACTACCAGAACCAAATTGTTTTCTATTGGCTGTATAATAGGATTTTTTGGAAGATGGGAGCACATAGGGCATTTCTAACAGTGAAGATCCAAGAGCAGAGGAAGTGAAGGTGGAAGAGTTTAAAAACCTGGGGTCAACCATCCAAAATTAACAGACAGTGCACAGGAGAGGTTGCGAAGAGGGCGCAGGTAGGGTGGAGTGGGTGGAGAGGAGTATCAGGGGTGATTTGTGACTGAAGGATAGCGGCAAGAGTGAAAGGGAAGGTTTACGAGATGGTAGCGAGACCACCTATGATGTATGGTTTGGCTGACAAAAAGAGAGGAGGCGGAGCTGGGGGTGGAGGTGGCAGAGTTTAAAGATGCTGCAGATTTCATTGGGAGTGACCAGAATGGACAAGATTAGAAATAAGTGTATCAGAGGCACAGCTCAGGTTTAGCCTTTTGGAGACAAAGTTAGAGAGGCAAGGCTGAGATTGTCTAAACATGTGCAGAGGAGGGAGAGTGGATATTTTGGATAAAGGATGTCAGATGTGGAGCTGCCAGGAAGGAGAAAAAGACGAAGACTTTGTGGATGTAGTGAAAGAGGACATGCAAAAGGTTAGAATGATAGAGGACGATGCTAACGATAAGGTGAGATGGAAATGGATCCACTATAGTGGGCAGCCAAAAAAAAGAAGTGTGCACAAAGGTCATTTGAATGCAGTACTGTCTGTCAGATTGTTTATAATTCATTTTCTTAGAACTCTGACAATCACAGTGGGCTGCTGCAAGCTCTGCTTATGACAAAGAAAATGTAGCTTTCAGCAAGTGCTCTCCATGACTTGATGTTTATGTTCACTCAAAGGCAGCATGGTAAGTTGGTGTGTGCTGAAAGTTGACATGGCAGGTACTGAATCTGCTAACAAAAGACGACAATTTCACTGTGGTGCAAAGCGCTGGGGTTGATCTCTGGGGAGAGGTTTAATTCCCCCCCGAGTAAGGGTGCCATTAAAATGCAATGACATGAGATTAATGTTCATCTTGAAGTGACATTTGCTTTCTCATTTACTGCAAAAATTGTCTTGGAATATTGGGTGCTAGGTGTTGTTTTGAATGCTGATGAGCTCCCAAAGCTGCTCAAAGTATGTGCGGTGACAGTGTGAAAAATGTTGGATGTGCTTTATAAAGAGGAAGGGGATCTAGCTGAGTAAGGGACAAACAGTAAAACAAGACCATCAGCAAATTGGGACTGTGAACTTTGAAACTGTGCAGATTTCAAACTTACTGTATGCGAGATAAATGGATGTCCTCAGCATTAATATCTGGACTGCAATGGGAGTTACCTGATCACAAACCTGATTTAAAATGCATTATGTGGTTGCTTTTGAAAATATGTAGTTACTTAAGGATCCTGAGGAGGACAAAAAACAAAAATGTATACATCTTTTGATGCCCGGTGCAATTTAAAGGCTTAGATTACCTGGTTATGGTCTATGTGTATGCGCTTCAAATAAACCTATTCATTTTTTTCTTTCTCTCCTCTGACTCATATTTCTTTCTCTCTCCCCCCCCCTCCCCCTCCCTTTCTCTCATACAGAGTGCCTGTAAGTAGCAGCTCCATCTTCTTTTCCTTGTGTGTGTACCCTCTGCAAGAGCCGGGGACACATACTATATGTGTATGTGAGATGAGGAGGAGCTAAGTGGCTACCACAACCACCTAGATCAGACAGCCTCCTGTGCTGCAAGATGGATTAGAGCCCCACACCTCAGGAGATCAAAGGTAGGAAAAAATGTTTGGTAATCAGCCGCCACTCACCTGCCCTGTTTAATGACAGCGTGGAGAGTAAAGGAAAGAGAGGAAATGGTGAATGACAATGAGTTTAGACTAAGGTCTTTTTGCCATCTGTGGGCTGTAGGGTGTGTAAGAGGGATACACCATGCTGAATGTCAATATTTATTTTGTATTAAAAAAACTTCACAAATGTGAGCATATTTCCACTGAAATTTAAAGTTGCACATCACATGTGGTTATTGTCCCCAAATATAAGAAACTTGTACAGAAGCATCCTTTAAACAAAGCGTCCATATAGCAGAGAAAATCTGTTTTTCTACAGTAGTCTACTATAAATAGAAGTAAAATGCTTTTATAATACTGGCACTATTTGAGGGTAATATCTGGGTTCAAGAGGTTAATTCAAGTGGAAAAATATCAGCAATCTAAAACATCACTGGTAAACACTAGGATAGACCTTTGAATTGCCGCCCACATCTCCAATTTTGTCAGCAGCTCCAAAAGACCCTGTGTTGCTCTTGTGAGTTGAAGAAGCAAGTCAGCGAGGGAAAATGCGCTTCTGCTCTTAGTATTGTGATTAGTATGCTGTATTGCTCGCTGCATCTATAAATAAAAGTGTAAGCCAAAGGCCAGGCAAGTTCTCTGGGAGTTGTTGAAAGTAATTCTGGAAAATGCAGAAGAAACACTGACTGAATTAGAAGCAGATCAGGGGGGTGGAGAAAATAAACGTGCGTAACAAAAAGGTGAATCTGACTTCACGAAATAACATGCAGAGCAACACAACGGTATGGGAGACGTTCAGTTCCGATGTACTCCAACTTCAGTTGGAAACTTGAGAAATTTCCAGGTCTGAAAAAGTTCCAGTTAATTTTTTTTACACCAAAAATATCCCAGTTTAATTCGGGGTAGTGTTTTTTCATTTTTACGAAGTTTCAGTGGTAAACTACTGGTGGTGTTTTCAGGATTTCATAAAAGATACACAAAGCCACTTTCATGCTTGTGGCAGGATTTTTCATTTTTAATCATTAGCATTTTTGCCACTGTCATGTGAGTTTTCTTTTTTTTTTCCAAACCAGAAATCACCATATTTGGATTATGTGGTCAATATATCATTATGACTATGAAGATATAAACACTAAGATACTTGGTTAGCAAGCTGCATCCATGCGATGTATGAGTGCAGAGACAGAGATTATTAATTAACAGGCTTTATAAGTCTTTAATTTCATGCACCAAAATTTGTAAACTCTGTGTTTCAAATTTTTTCTGAAGCAGAAAAACTGTCCATATAGATTCAATTGATTTTTATTTATATAGTGCCAAATCACAGAAACAATTCTGTCAAAGTGGTTTATATTGTAAGGTAAAGACCCTGCAATAATACAGAGAAACCCCCAATAATAAGATGAATCCCTATGAGCAAGCACATGGAGACAGTGGGAAGGAAAAACTCCCTTTTAACAAGAAGAAACCTCCAGCAGAACCAGACACAGGGAAGGGCAGCCATCTTCCATGAATGGTTGGGGGTGAGGGGGGGAAGATATGATAAAGACACACTGTAGAGGAGAGCCAGAGATTAATAGTAAGTAATGATTAAAAGCAAAATGTACTATAAACACACAGTGAGTAAAAAACAGTGAGTGAAGTAAAAACAAATAATGCGTCGTGGTAAGTCTGTTGCAGGATATCTACAAGAGCCCTAACTGTGTTTTATTAAAAATAACATTTTTAAGCCCAATTCTAAAAGTACAGAGAGTGTCTGTCTCCTGAATCCAAACTGGGAGCTGAAAGCTGAAGGCTCTGCCTCCCAAAGTAAACCAGCAGTATGAGAGTGAAGTGCTCTATTGGGTTCAAATGGTACTATGAGGTTGTTAACATCCAATAAGGCCTGATCAAAACCACGTTTTGCACTAGGCAGTAAAGATGATGCTATAAAGTTGGATATTTAAACATCAGGATGAGTGGGCATGGACCTGATTTTGGAGTCCAACCTCAGGTGGCCACTAGAAGAACTTTTTGGCCTTTATTTTTCAGTCCCAAAGGTTTCCGCATGGTCAACAATCTCATCTTCTGGGTAAAAATCAAGTTCCTTTTTGTAAACACAACACTCAGACTTGCCCTCCTCATGGTTGATTCATGGTGGTCAAGTAAAGTGAGCTAGAGAGTCAAGGGAAAACAAGAGCTTTAATGAGAACAAAGGTGTGAATGGCTGAAATAAAACTTTTTCTGCTTGCTTAGCAGAGGTTACATTATAAAGCACAAACAAACACACCCACACCTCCATATAACCACGGCAGAAGACGCTACATTACCAGATTCTGTGTGAATGTGGCTGAAGCTTCATCTGACTGCTGTGGCCTCTCTGCTTCCTGTGCGGTTACAACGCTCAATGTCCGCAGACACACAGATCTGACACAAGAACAGAGCAGATTCCCAAATGTAGAGCAGACATTGCTTTTTTTCTGATAAGAGTGCACTAAATTGCCTCATCTTCCAGTGTCTTTAGACTGCAGTGAAAATGCAGATGATCAGCTGTCGTGAGCTAAGCTTTCATTTTATAAAAACTTCCTGTGAGGAAGCGTGGAGCAGCTTTAGTGTGAAAAGGTTCAAGGGTCAAGTAATCCCAAGCTGCTAGAGAGATACTAGCTCTTACAGTGCCTGTAATTACTGTAATTAAAGGGCTTGTGAAGATTGTGAAGTCCAAATTGTATGGTCCTCTGTCCTTAGTCCTTGAAAAAAAATAAAAGAATAAATAAAACAAACAGATTGCTGCAATCTAACAGTGACATACACTTTCTTTTTTGCAAAATAACTAAAGGAAAAACTGGACTTATTTTATATCACAAAGCTGCTTATTGTACTATAATTTAACACTGTTTGCATGAAAGAGGATTACTTTATTGAGATTTCTTCAGCGGAGGCGTTTTTGTCCGCACGTGTAAAATGAATCCATAAAAATGCATTTTCTGTCTTTTCTTTTTTCCTTTTGTAGATGAACTTCCGACACCTACACCCATTTTCTAGCCACAAGTTTAGATATAACTCTTTTTTATATCAGACGTTTTCCTGATCCTGGACTAGTCTAAGGAGCTTGGAAAGAAAAGCGTCTGGACTTCTTTAAGTTGCTTGAAGACGTTTCACCTCTCATCCGAGAAGCTTCTTCAGTTCTAAGGTCAAATGGTGGAGAGTCCCAGATTTAAACCCAGTGGGAGTTTCCCCCCAAAGAGGGACAAAGGACCCCCTGATGATCCTCTACCTAATCACATGAGCCAAGGTGTGAAACGGGTGTGGGTCACAATCAGCCAGGTTTCGGGTGAGCTCATTGTGAAACCTGGCCCCACCCTATCATGTGATTTCCTGAGGTCAGATGGCCCAGGATGTGAGTGGGCGTTAAGGCGTCTGGGAAGGGATCTCAAAACTGGATTATAGATGGCAGAAGTTGGTGTCGTAAACCACCGCCTCTGTTCAAAGATGGTCGCTCACAGTGGACATAGATGGCTTCTTTCACTCCTCTTTCAAACCATCTGTCCTCTCTGTCCAAAATGTGAAATGTGGCATCCTCGAAAGAGTGACCTTTGTCCTTTAGATGCAGAATGAACTGCTGAGTCTTGTCCCGTGGAGGTGGCTCTTCTATGTTGTGCCATGCGCATGTGAAGTGGCCCACATCCTGGGCCATCCGACCTCAGGAAATCACATGATAAGGTGGGGCCAGGTTTCACAATGAGCTCACACGAAACCATGGCTGATTGTGACCCACACCCGCTTTCACACCTTGGCTCAGGTGATTAGGTAGAGGATCATTAGGGGGTCCTTTGTCCCTTTTGGGGGGAAACTCCCACTGGGTTTAAATCTGGGACTCTCCACCATTTGACCTTAGAACTGAAGAAGCTTCTCAGATGAGAGGTGAAACGTCTTCAAGCAACTCAAGGAAGTCCAGACGCTTTTCTTGCCAAGCTCCTTAGACTACGATGACCTGGATGACTGAGAACCTTCACAGACTTATTTTTCTGAGATACTCACTGTTGTTACTGTGCAAAATGTTCCTCTTTGGCTCTGGATTTAATTACACGCTGGCTACAGTTAGTAGACAGTACATACTAGTACATACGGATCAAAAATCTCACGGTTCGGATCGGATCACGGTTTTAAGTCACGGATCGGATCAATTTTCGGATCAGCAAAAAAAAGAAAAAAAGACAAAATTTTAACATTTACTTATTAACTTATTTAAATATTTTTTTGCCCATTAAAAACCATTCAACTCAATACTCATTCCACGCAATTATATAAAAACAAATTAAGGCGCAATATAGGGCAGTACAGGGCTTTGTATCCAACACACCGCTGTGATATAATGAGCGGTCACTGTCACGTATCTTTCCGTTACTCTGGAGGTCCACCCATTTGTAGTAGGGCAACAGACGATACATGGGACAGTTCAGCCAAAACTTTAAACTTTTCCTGCTCATACATACCTGGGTACGATCTTGTCACTGAAGCGGACACGGAACAGGATATCATAGCGTGGCTCAAGCACGTTCATCATAGTTTAAACCCCTTGTTTTGCACAACGGAATAGGGCCTCATGTCTGGAGCTAAACACCCCAGTAGCTTTGGTAATAGCTTTAGCACGGTAGGATTGGGGAGCAAATGGCTGCTTAAATGCCGCAAACTCCTCTGCTCCTCCACTTGGACCGCTAGCGCTGGCCATAACTACTTGACAGACTGACCACCCACCATACACATACTTTTTTTCCTTCTTTTTCGAATCTTCGGATCACGTGCGTCCGAACCGTGGAGTGGGATCGTTCGGATTACGATCAACCCTGATCCGTTGCACCACTAGTACATACTATAAAGTTCCCCCCCCCCCCCCTCCCCCCCCCCCCCCCCCCCCCCAACAATAGAAAGAGAAACTCATTTGTAATCACATTTTAACTTTTATTTATGAACAAACTCTATCATTTCTGTACCTCAAGATAGTAACACTAAAATTTAAACGAACATATTCGCTTCTGTAGTTAGAAAGAGGTCCAGTGTGGCTTTGAATGCTGATGCTACATGAAGTGTGATCTAACAGTTTTGCGTGAGCTAATCGACCTTTTCGGTTAGATTCAATGCAATGTTAAAAGAGGCTACTTGAGTTTTACAACAGAACACCTGACGCACCTTTGTGAATGTCGGGTGATGGTGCCAAGCACGTCCCATCTGAAATTCTCTTTGTTTTTGAGCAAGTAAACAAAGCTCCAGATGACAGCGTGCCAGCGACTTGAATGTAACCTTTTGTCTTACATACAGATCATAAAAGCACGCACAGCATAAAAGCGGGTATGACAGCTTAAGCATGTGGTGACTTTCTGTTCTTTCCTCGCAGGGCCACCCCTCTATTTTTGCCATGACCTCTGCTACATAAGATAAGAGATGAGATAAGATAAAACTTTATTAATCCATCGGGTGGGTTCCCCTGGGAAATTTTGTCATTTTTTGTCATACTTGCTTAAAGGAAAGGATGCACTATCATCTGGAGGATTCTGCTGACAGCTGTACACTATCAAGACCAAAAAAAAATGTCATAAGAAGACAGCTAAATGAGTTTGGATCAACAACCAATTCAGTATGGTTTGTGTAATGACATACTCTATATTAGACCCCACAGATTGTTGATCTAAAATCCTTTACATTTGAAAGAAATTCCTCCCTGTTAACACACGCTAAAATGATTGTAAAAGCTGTTACATAGTCAGCCTTTTTGAAAGCACGTTGAATAACATGTTTCCATTTGAAACTTTTCAATTATTGCAAGGAAAAAAATCCTCTTCTCCACATGTGCACACCCACACATGTAGGCACGGTCCAAAAATAAGAACACTGATTTAGCCTATGTCATATTACTAACTCTTATGTGTGTCAGTAACAGTAAAACCAAACTGCTATTCATATTCAGGAGGACTCGCTTTTCATATTTTTAAGCCACCACATTCTCCCACAGGTCCAGTTTGCTGTGAATACAAATGCTGGAACACACAGTGTGCTGTACAGACATTGAATTTCTTTGAGGCTCGAGTGCCCCGTGAAATCTACTACTAACAGAATTTGACTTTTTATTGACTTTGGCTCAAAGGAAGTGGATTGAGCATATGGTTTCAATTTCACTGCCCACTTGTGGAATCTTTGGTGCAAATGTTGCATTTTAGCCACTCAGTATGTGACAACTACACCATTCTCTATTATTGGAAATATTGAACTAGTTCTTGTACGTCATGCTCGTTAAGACCTATTAAGCTCATTTTCACTTCACGTTTTTATTCTGGGACTACACTACAGCAGGTTCAGTGCATTAAGTTTAGCAGATATAAAATAGCGCTCAGTTCCTTATTTCCAGAATACCTTTTATGTGCTTTGGCATGTCTGTGGTGTGTATAGATGTTTGTGTACGCCTGCGTTTGATTAACTGCTTTTATTTGTGTGCTGACTGAATTCACGAGCCTGCACCAGTCTGCTCCTGTCTTTGTTGCCTCTGGGCTACCTGCCTCCTTCCCTGGCTGCTCCTGAGAAGTAGAGATAAGGCCCACTGATGTTTGTCTGCTCCCTGGCAGATTACTGAGGCAGACAGGTACAAGGACTCTGGTAGACAGCTCTAGTATATTGGAGGCCAAATAAGAAGTTACTGGGGATGTCCAAGCTGACCATAGCGCCAATCCAGCCTGAATGCCATTTGGCTTCTTTATATGTGCTGTTGGTGTTGAGCTTGTTACTGTAGGAAAAGAAACTCAGAATTTTAATGAATGAATATACATGATGTCACCAATTTTTGTTTAGTAAATACTTTAATGATTACAGACGCTTTTGGCTTCTCGTTTGTTTCAAGAGGGATTCCCACAGCAGACGTGTCTGCATGCTTGATTTCACTCTGGATGCCCTTCCTGATGCAACCCTCCTATTTATCCAGGCTTTGGGACTGGCACACCTTTGGGAAGGCTCTGTTTGTGTCTCCTCCCAGTCTTTTAATTCTGAAGAAAATGAGTAAAGCGCTAATGCTTGCATTTAAAATTCATTGGTCACAAGCATACCAGAAACTTGTATATATAGTTATGGTTATATATGGTCTGCGTCACGTCTTGCATGGTGATAGGAGTTCAAGCAGAAAACAAATCATGGAGGATTTTCAAAGTTCTTCATGGAAAATTCAGCAAACTGATGTTGTTATAGCCTTTGTTGTTTTATGACTCAAGATTTTGATTGGCTAATTACCATTTTGCTAACCTCAAGGATCTTTTTATCTTTTGAAATTGTTCCCATTGTATGCTTGTAAGTTGTAAAATAAATTAAAATGCATAGCTATGGCCTGTAATACTCAATTTGTGTTTTAAAGACACATTAGAAGCAAAACCTTTTATAAAGGAAGGCATAGATCTGTGTGTGCAAGTCCATGTCTGCCTTTTGTATGTTTACCCTTAGAGCACCAGGCTGTGAACATTAGGGTGTGATTAAAGCTCAGGGTCCATGTGGGATTGCCTAATTAGGCCTTTCTGCTTCTGTGAAGAACAGTTCACAGACATCATGGAAAGAAAATTGCGGTAAGTCTTATTTTATCCATGGTAGTGAGGGCAGAGCGGACAAAGCAGAAGAAGTGTTTGGTCTCCATTCGTAAGAGATCGGAGGCTTCATTTGCATCAGGTCCATGCGCTTTTCTGAAAACAGAGACGTGTATTTTTCTTAAAACTGAAAAGATCGTTTGAAAAAAAAGTGAAAGGAGGAGTTATACTGTAAAATGGTAATAAGGAGTGCTTGAAAATGTGGCTTTGTCAACTGGAAACTATTGTATGAAAACCAGTGACCCTGCACATATTTGAAGTCCATGGTAAAACTGCAGCATGCACAGTACAAGTGGTCATAACAGACTACTAGGAAGTGACGTAAAAAAATATGGGCAGGAATGGAAGTGGTCCTTCGGTGCATGAGTAGATGATCTTGAAGGGGTCAAATTTAAATCAGGCAAGGTTATGATGAAACTTATACTGTGATACTTAGTCATGTTTATCAATCATTAGGAACATGTTATATCAAAGAGTCCAAGTTCAGCTCTCAGTTTGCTGGTCCTCTATTTGTTGTTGTGTTTGCTTGACTTGTGGTTGATCAGAGCTTTTTAAATTGTTGTTTGAATATTTTTGTTGCCAATTTATGGAGATGGTTTCTGATTGTGGATCTCAACTGGCGGAACATAAATTGTTCATTACTCCGACACCATGTGGTAGGCAGTTTTGTCCACATGCCTGACAGCTCTTCTAGAAAATGAAATCAGGGGGAACAAAAGATGCATAAGCAAGATCAGAGTACAACGGATAACACATGATTCAAACACAGAACTCCTCGTCTGTGTAGCACATTGAATATACATGGCGAAGAAAGCCTAGAGGGGATGTAAGGGTTTAAAAAGAGTTAAGAAGCTGTCTTTTACAAGGTGAAGTGCAGCTTATGAATTAGAAAGTATAACACTGGCTGAGTGACAAACTACGCGGATGAGAAATAGTATAATTATGCACCTGAAATACTGCACAATACATCACATGGCAGCAACTCAGAAGATGCTGAGGTTTAAACGTGGCATGGTTGTTGATGCCAAATTGGGTGGTCTGAGTATTTCAGAAACTGCTGATCTGCTGGGACGCAGGCGACTCTAGGGCTTAAAAAGAATGAAAATATCCCACGAGAAGCTGTTCTCTGTGAAAATGCATTGAGAAGAAAGGACAGCTGCTTCAAGCTGAGAGGAAGGTGAGAGCATCTCATATAACCACTCATTACAACTAATCGATGCTCCATACTGCCTTGTATCAGCAGCTCAGGCTGGTGGTGGTGTGGGGGGATACTATCTTGGTCCATTTTGGGCCCCTTAGTACCAACTCAGGAACTTATACAAGCTACAGCATATATGAACATTGCTGCTGACCGTGTCCTTCCCTTTACGACCACATCTTCTCATGTCTGCTCGGAGCAGGATAACACACTATGTCAAAAAGTTCAGATCATTTCAATCTGAAGGATAAAAGGCAGTCCAACCTAGTACTACCAAGGTGTATCTAATAAAGTATCTGGTGTGTGTATATTTTTTAAAAAAAAATGCATAATGTACTGTGCTGCTCCTTTAAACAGTCCCAAACTAAGTGTGAATAGAAATATAAAAACCTTGTTTATTAGGTGCTGCTTTAATTAAGACCAAACCATCTTAATTAGAATTGAGTGACATATGGGCGAAGGTTGGGGTGGCTTTTGGCGCTTTTGAGCTTAATCAGTGGCAGCATCTGGCCGGTGAGTAGCTGTCAGAAGTAACAGATGTATAGAGCTGCATTCATCGCAATAGACAACTCTGTTATAGGAATTAGAAAAAGTAGTTTAATCTGCATTCATTGAAAACATTTATAACAATTAACGAGGCAAAAATATGCAAACTCAAAGCCCAAAAATACCAAACCCGGGTTTGGTATTTTTGGGCATTTAGCAATGGAGGGTGTGGAAAATATGCATATAGGCACTCTTGTTGGACCATGTGATGTTAGAGACTATGCTTGCAATTCATTCACACATCATTTATGCTAAAAAGGACAAAGCATACCCTTTTGTGCAGCCGGGGAACATGAAGCATTGATTTTTGTCTGCATTATGAGATGCTGCTTGGCTTTTTATGAACACAGTAGTGCATAATTGGAAAATCCAAACCCATGATACACAACCTCCATAAGATTTTCTGCCACTTGCATCAGCAGTTGTCATGAATGCGCACTGTAATTTCTGGTATCTGGTGAAGGAATTAAGATTCACTGTTAAACTCAGTGGCACAAATCTGCTGGTAAACATTCAGTTTCTGTCTGTCTCTCTCTCACTTCATGCCATGTTTCCTTCAGTCAATGATAGTGTCTTATACTTTTTGTTACCATACTGCCTGTTGAATGGGACAGAATATCGATTTCAGGTGCAGGTTTCTGGGATCAGAAATGCAGAAGGACGGCGAGAGATGGAGGAGTTTTAAGTAGAGGTCAAATAAAAGCTAGCTAGAAGAAAGGAAGGCACAGCTATGAGGCACAGCAGAAGAGAATAAGAGATAATAGGGAGTAGAGAGACGGGTTTGGAGACAGAGAGAAGGCAAGACTGTCTGAGGATTTAGACAGAGAAACAGAGGCGGTGAGAGAGAGATGATACCTCGGATATTAGAAACAGAAGAAGAGGTTGAGAAGGAGTTTGAGTGAGTGTAGCTGGCAAAGTCACCATAGCATCTCCAGATATGATCAGCACAAGACTGAAGGGCAGCAGCGTGTAGACAGGCTAGACAGTACTGCCTGCTCCAGTGGTGTGTGGTGAGGGGTGGTATTGTTTCAGCTATTGTGGACACTTTCCAATCCCATTTACAACTTGGAGAGACCTCGAGTCAGAGTTACACAGAAACTGGCTGTTGTCACAGAGTAAGCTGGCTAATAAATGGGACCAGTTTGCCTGAAAAGTCTTGTAATAATAGGGCAGAAGAGGTCAGACTTGGAACGTGACAATGCGGTGACATGAAGCCAGAGGTGCTGATGTTGATCTTTTGTTGACAAAAAACCCAACAATGCTGTGTTCCATTTGTTCTGTGGATAATGGATTGTTTAAGCCTGGTTAGAGGCCATTAGCGGCTCCACAATCTGGGCTTCAGCTTGGTTCACAAGCTTAGATTCCCAGCAATAATGCCCGTGTAATCCTCGGTTAAACGTATTATGGTTCTTGCTAAAAAACTGATGCTTTGGTAGAGAACACCATTTTCACCCTTTCATGCTTTTTAGCAGGAGCACGTTGTAGGGAAGGTGATGGTTCAGGAAATCATTGCATGATTATTATTGTTATGCATGATTATTGGCCTAAGTAATACAATTTAGAAAAGTAATCTTTTAAAAAGCCTAATGAATAGAAATGGCAAATATGAACAGGGCGTTTCAATCTGCTGTGCTCTTTGCTGTCAAGGGAATGGAGCACACAGTAGTAAATTGACTTAGCGTGCATCAAGAGATGAGGTTTTTTTTTTCTTGCACAACTTTGTGTCTGCCACTTTGCGTCTATGTTGGATGCATACTGTTAAAGCTAGATATTATTTGGAGCTATAAGGCTGATTTTGGTATTTTAAGAAATAAGTACTCCCTAGGCTCTTTGTCTGCAGAAACACCACAGACATTTTCTAGCACTTTGAGTGTTACATAAATACAGAATTTAGTTTCTATTATCACCGCTGCTCTTAGCTGGTTTTCATCAAGCCCAAGCCTCGTGTCATTATTAAGCTAAATGAAACACAATGTTCGCCTTCGGGACTGAAGGGTAACACTAATACACAATAATTTTGCCTCCGGGAAACTCCGGACTTGTTTTAATCAGGTGAATGCACTTGCATTCAAGCCCTGTCCACGTCCGTGGTGGTGTAGTAAATGAAGAGCTGCGATAAATAAGGACAGATCACGTGCTATATTTCCATTCTCATTGGGCTTTTAGTTTTCACTGAGCTGTGAACGCTTCCTCCAAGACAGCACAGGAAGAGAGCATCTGCAAATTGCAATGAGACAATTTGCTGTTGAATAACCCCGCTCTTTGCAAGTGAGTGACAGGTCCTTATCAGAGCACCCGCCGACTGATCAAAGTTGAAAGGGGGTCAGGCTGAATTAAAGACCAGCTAATTAAAATGTCCAGGGAGCATGCCAGCCCTCGTTTCGTTTATCGCCTTGTGCACGGTTGGGTAAAGAAAGAGAGAGGTGAGATCGGGGTAAAGGAAGAAAAAAAACAGGTGTGTTTAACTTCATCTGATATTAGAGGATATATTATTAAATGCTATATCACTGTGTTTGGTTACAATCAGAGGCGTGTAGCTCAACTCTCGGTTTAAAAGCCTCACCTGTATTTGATTAGATGATTTTGGTGGGAGTTTGGCAAGAGTTTATCCACCTATGAAGGGCACAGTCGATGCTAGATTGAAGTCCCAGGTGAAGAAAAAAGCATTCCAGTTGTGTTTTCAGCCTGATTTCCTTCTTTATTGTTACTTGGTCTTTTGTACTTCTCCCATTCTCACCAAATGCTGGAGAATAGAGAGCCTGAGGCTGGTGATGTGCATTTGCATGTGTGGATATATGGCATCAAGGCTGTTTCTTTGGTTGCATAAAGGTCACAGAAAGATTTAGTGTCTAGACTCCTTCCACTGGCTGTGGTTTTCTCTCAGGGGAGGAATTGTGGCTTTGAGCTTTTTGAAATCAAATGATGCATTCACACACAAGCCAGAGAAAATCGAATCTAAAGGGTCCGGTGCCATATATATTGTATTTTTTTTCCAGAAGTTTTACGCAATATTAATAATTTTGTAGAAAAAGAGGCAACAAGTGTCATGTTGCTAAAAGATATCATACTACAAGAGTATGCATGCGTATGTACATCACATCATCCCACATACAGCAGTCATTAACTTCATTACATTAATATATGTCTTTTTAAATAATCTCAATTGTTTGGGTTTTCATATGCATCATCCCCCCGCGACCGCAATGCTACGTTGCCTGTTTGCATACTCTGAAAGTGACGGCACCTGTAACTTAACTGTCTTAATATTTTGCTTGAATCACCACTAAATAATAATGCACGTTATCATTACCTGTACATACATTGAATTATTTGTAGAAGAAATGATAATGAGAACGTGCTTTTTGTTATAAATAAAGTCTACTGATGGAAAGGATTGCATTCACTTTGTCAAATTATCATGAAATGCTGCTTAGGAATAGAAAATGCATTTTGTCCAATCACACTAATGTACTCTAGGTGTGAGAGCCAGTGCCATCGTGTTGTCTAATAATCTGAGAGTGTGTGTTTTCCCTCGCACTAGAGTTTTTGTTGTGAAGGTGTTTGAGGCTGACTGACACTGAGAGCGAATCATCCTAATGAGATGCCGTGCTGCTCTGTGGAAATGATTACCTCAGGGGAAGAGGCATTAGATTGATGAGGGCAATCTTTGCCTTCTTCTCAGAGAAACAAAAGCGTGTCCACCACCACCACCACCACCACCACCATCACACCATTCAGACAAGAGACAAGTCTCTACTTATCAGGCCAAATGGCCCATAACACTTCCTTGGAGAGTTAAAAGGGGGGCAAATTTGCACAGTACCACCTTAGCTTCAAGTGACAAAATCAATTTAGGTACTGTGCTGCTTACTTAGAAGTTCAATTTCTTAAAGTCATCAATAACAGCTTGCCTCTGCACATGCTGATCACCATAGCAACTCAGTGTTTCCTCAGACTAATACATAGATCGCAACCCTCTGCTTCCAGCTGTGTCTAGAAAATTCAAGGAAGTATTTTCAAATGTTCAATAAAGATGTGTTGTACACTAACAATTAAGGTGTGTATCTCCTCTAAAATTTTAATGCTGATTAATCGATAACCGAGGTTATTGATGCAATAAAGAATGATTGCTGAGCGTCCCATTTGTTACTGTTTGGCCAAAGCTTCTGAGTGTGATTGCCTCCAAGCAGGCTTAGAGACCCATTAATCAGGACTTGGTTGATCGCTTCTCAGGTCAGCAGTGATCTAAGCCGAAGGGGTGGGGGGAAGCTTCTGGAGGTGAATGCGGCAGCAGTTTAATAGCTCACAGTGGAAAGATAGATTCCAACAGCAGTAGTAGTAGTTGCTGTTTGCTGCTTTAACTGGTTGAAGGTTTCTGATTTCGTTTTTATTTTTCACGGCATGAAACGTTTTATTACTCATAACCAACAATAGATATAAATGATGGTGATAGTTTTTTCCAGTGCTGATATTGGTTGCATATATTATAGTAATGAGCTTAATAAATGTCAGCAACATATCCCAAAGACAGATCATCAGTTAGATCATGATGGTGGGTGAGCAGCGCTTGCTGGTGCTCCAAGGAGCAGTATACTGATGATCTCCCACATGTGGGTCAAGTTTTAGTAGTTTTTTTGCTTTGTTTGTAAGTCTTGTAGGTGTTTGTTCTCTTGGCTTTCTCAGTGCTAGGAACTGAAGAGTTATAAATGATTTTAACACGATAGCATAATAAAAAGAAGCATGAAAGTATATGAATGGACACGAGCCAACAGAGGTAATGAATGAGGCTCCAGAAGAGAGTGAATGAAGTCGTCTTTCTGATTGCACATTTGCTAAGCTCCATTTAACATCTGCTCTACTTCCCATTGTTAGAGCATCAACAAAGCCATACACATCTGTTACTGATGAGCAAAATGACCCCGTCAGTCGAGAATTTATACACTGGAACAGTGTTAGGGTAATAAAATGGCCATCCTGCCGTATAACCTGTTCAGTCATGGTGTGTATGAACAGGAAATAGTTTACATTAATATTGTTTGTACAGTATATTTAGTAAGAGAAGTTTGAGTTTATCTTATTAATAATAATAATAATAATAATAATAATAATAATAATAATAATAATAATAATAATAATAATAAATTTTATTTATGAGCGCCTTTCAAGTCACCCAAGGACACTTTACAATAAGATAAAACACTTAGTAAGTTTATTGCAGCAGGTCATCATTAACATGATTAACTTATTACATTCATATTTACTGTATACGTTACTCTTGCCGGATACATTTTTCTTCTTCTTCTTTTTTTTGGAAGAGCATGAGAACCTTTTGTTAGTGAAGTGAAATGGCTGCTTAAGCCGCCTGTGTTATAGCGGTTTCTATTACGTCTCTACAAGATTTCACTTAACATGCTAATCCAGCTCTGGAGTGGATCCTTGAAGAGACAGGAGACCGTGCTCTGAGGCCAAGGCTTAACTCTGGGATTTTATAGTTCACCTTCTCTCAAGTGTGGCAGCCCTCTATTGACACTTCAGACAATATATATTTGGCAGCATCCCACTTGAGGCATTGCTTAGCATTAACATCTCTCCATCCATGTCTCCATCCAACTATTTTATTCCACTTATCTAATACATCAACATATTTATTATTAACTTTGGTCGTTTCACTTACGCTCTTTGTTTCCAAAATAGATCACTGGTTTCCTAATCCCTTTTAAAAATGCTTTATCTTTCCATGTACTTACTAAAGCTCTGATGTCTTGAAATGCTTCGTTTTTCAAGTTTCGAGAATGAGGTTCAACAGTTCTGCAGCCAACACTTAAAGTTAGAACTTCTCCCTGAATTTCAAAGCAAGATTCCTAATTTGACTGTGATTCTTAAAGTCAAACATTCACTTTTCATGTAACACCATGACGTGCACTTGTGGTTAAAGCTGGAATCTGAAGCGGCAACTCTTGTAAGCGTCTGTGCCTTTAATTTTATGAAATTTGTGGGTGCCATTGGCTTGTTGTGAGAAGTGTTCAACTAATACTGCCGACAGCGTTAATTAAGCCACTATAATGAATCATAAAGTGTATAGATAAGCCTAATTTTCAGTCTAACAGTGATCCAGTTTTAAAAAAAAATCTTCTTGCTGCCCTTAAACTAAAGAAATGAAGGTTCATGGAACATGACGGTGGGGAAAATCTCTCTCCTCTCTCCCTCGGCCTGCCTTATCACTTCGAAGCTAATGAGCCGGGCTAGAGCAAAAACAGAAACATTTTGAACATTTGAATAACTTCTGAAAAGTTAAATGCAAACTGAGCAAGAGCTCGCTCATCATTCAGCAATAGCAAACACGAGCAACTGCTTTAAATGCAAAGAGATGACAGATGTCTGTTACTTCATAGCTGACAATAAAGCTTGTTTTATTTCAGAGTTTCATTGTTGAAGTGATGTAAAATTAGTCTGAAGGAGCTTGATTTGCACTGAAAGGTTGCTGCATGCTGCTGCATGTCTAAAACAGATATTTTATGTCAGAAACAAAACTGAACTCTTTAATCTGAAGTGACTCACGAGACTATGGTGATGGGTTAATTGTATTTACAGATTAGCAATGGATTAATGCTGTCACCAATAACAATCCATGTTGCTGCATAGAATTCATCATTGGTTGGCATATCTGAATATATCATCTCACTTTGGGTTCAATCAGTGCATAGATATGTTTTGTTGACTAGTTTTGCCTCTAGTTATTTCGGTTGGTTAGATCACTGGCTCGTCTAAAACTTTCAGGGTCCCCAAAGGATGAATTGCAAAAATTTCAGTGATCACCTTCCTTCATTACCGCCACTACGTTTTCACAAATTCAGTTTGTCTAATTCTTTGTTTTACGACTGAATATTTTCAAAGAAAATGACAGGGCTGTCAACCTGAGCTTTGCTTGACTACTTTTATATTTTCTGATATAAACAAGCAGTAAGGGGACTGTTGCGCTTGAGATTCCCCACTGGTGGAAAAAGAGATGCTGTCCAAATTTACAGCAAATAATAATAGGGAGAAAAAAAGACAGCAATCTCATGAATAAACAACATTTCTCAAATTTCTCTGGATTAAACTTAAATTGATGAGTTCCCATTAATAAAAGCTGAATGGGCCGACCCACAGTGTTGTATAGCAAAAACACAGTGCAGCCAACACCATGTTTTTCTCTTCAGATTTAAATGTTTTCAGAAGCAGGATGTGTCATCTCTTAAAAGTAGTTTTTTTTTTAAATTCCCTTGAGTTTGTTACCTTCCAAACAACACAGACACAATGTCCTTGAGCTCCAGGTTTCTCGGGTGAACAAAGCCAAGCGAGAGCCCTCTGATACATTAGCCTTTGTATCGCCTCTTCACTCCCTTTCTGACTCTTGTTGGCTTTTTCTCTGAATTTCTGACATGCTCTGTTTTTCTTTTGTCTCTCTCACACAAACATATAAGCACCCAGTGTTCTGTTTTCAAACTCCAGTTCTATATATAGAAACTGTGTTTCCCAAAAGTTTTCCTAGTGCATTAAAGCATGTTCAAAGCTTGCACTAGCACTGTCAGAACAAACTAATACCCAGCAGTACACGACCACCACACAGCTGATATCATTCTACTAATTTGAGCCCAAGATTAGCTACTGATGTTATTCTGCATTGACTATATTTGTTAGTAAATGCACAATTCGATATCTACCTTGGAGGAAAACGTCGTATGAAATGTGTTAGCACTGTTGTGTATTATGTGTTCAGCATTAAGCCGAATATTAGGGAAGTGCCAGCTGACCACCACAAATTACACTGGAACAAAGTATGGAAAAGATTTATTATCTTGTGTCACTTCTCTCACCATTTAGTAGCATCTAGCATTATTTCACGTTTTAGAAAGTTTTTAAATCTGTTTTGAAAATAGTAGTCTAACTTTCTTCATATTTCACAAAGAAAGTGGGAGATGACCTTTAGCTATTACACACTTCTACCCAAGATGAAAAATGTTTTGGTCACTAGAGGTTATGAAAACATGTCAGCAATCAAAATAATTTATTGTGGGAATCTGAGGATGTGATTCTTCGCATAGCAATATTAGCATTTACCCAGCTAGGCTGTGTTTTAGCACATTCCCTATTAAAAGAACAGCATACATAATCAGATCCGGTAGCTACGGTAAATGTTATGCACATGTTAGCAAGGACATAAAGTCTGGGATAGGAGGTAGATGTACAAATTTTTAACTAAGCTACCAACCTACATCTAGAGTAAAAGCGTAACAATGAGATTTAATTCCCTCCAAGAATAATCACATTGATCTCAATTAAATTCCGGGAACATTTCTCTTTGCCATAAGCTTTAGATTTGATTACGCTGGCTTGCCATGTCCATTTCTGGACTCCCATTTCAAATTGATTGACTTTCTCTTCTTCTGTACACGAATCAGCACTTCCCATCTGTTTCAACTGGGTCCTCTCTCTCCTCTGAGTACATGTCAGGCTGCCACTGACCTTCAAATATGAAGAACTCTGTGAAAGATTGGACAGTAGGGTTGCCGTTAATAGAAGCAAAGAAGTGTCCAGAGAGAAATGAGGCCACAACAATAGAGTGTGTGAGACCGTGCGGTGGCACAGCAAATGGACACGTCGAGAGACAAAAATTGTGTGCGGTCTCTTTTCTCTGCACCAAATAGATTCCATTCTCACAATCACTGAGCAATAGAGTCCATGCTGTGGCAAACAAACTGCCATCCCTTTGTCCCTCCATCTCAGTGTAATTGCACCCCTGGCTCTTTTTCACACAAGCCAGATTTATCCTAGCTGTAAGTCTCACCAATGCAGCACCTTCCATAAGTCCCTCTCACTCCACTGACATGGCACGCTCCCCGATCTGTGTGTCCATGGCAGTCCACCGTGGGAGATATATCTCACTTCATACACAGATAAAGAAATGCATGTTAACATACAGTGACACACACATACATAACCACCTCCTCGGTTTCCTTAAATAGCTACTAAATTAATACACTATGGTGGATGTTGTGTGTGTATAAAGAAGGTCAGACATATGTGGATGCTTTGGGATGTTGCCGGATAGTGGGAAATAGAGGCATGGACATAATACTTTAATGCTGGCTTTATTGGCTTTACTGTGAAGGATTTAAGCCTGTAGTCTGGACAGAGGTTCGCTGTTACTTAGGTTGAATCAGTAGCTGGGGTTTGCAGATGTGCGTTCTATGTATGAGGGGTGTGCTGGTCCCTGCAGTGTGTCTGTTTACTCTGCTGTTCTCTTCGATACTTAAGGGAAATGATGGAAGAGTGCTGTCTGGCAGAGCGCTGTCATGCCTCAGTTAGCACTCTGGGAACCCAACAGCTACTGCACTGCAGTAGACCCACTGACAGGCATTGCACACTTGTTGTGAATTCTCTTATTTGAGCATTAGTGTCAGACTTTGTTTAAATTATTCTCAGTTGTGTTTGTTATGTCGTTTGTGGCTGTGCTAGTAGCTTAGAGAGCTAATGTCTTTGGTCCAGATTGAAATGTTTTGATGAACAAAAACAGGTGTGTTGCAAGCGCGTTACGAAAACAGGTCCCATCTGCCCAGGCATGCACTCCACCCGATCTGCACAAAACTATAAATGTAAGGTGACACATGCTGTATTAAACTGAAGTGCCACACTGAACATGCCTTCTTCGTTTGCTCCAAAGTTCAGCTGTTCTGCTCAGTGTCCATTGTAGGTGGATGGTTTACTCACTTACTCTAAAGATGCACAGCATCATTGATAGCAGCCTCTTCATTATAACACCGTCTTTACATGTGTGCCGTAACTAGATAATCATCTTGGCTATTTGCTCGTGTAAATGATCATTATATTTCATCTGATTGGTGTATTTCAAGGAGTCCAACTACTATGAAGGTTTTTACTGACATTTATGTCCCCTACAGAGCATGAATCCTTCAGGATTTGGTGACTCTCCTCATCACGTAGCACCATAAGCTGATCCGAGCTTCTAATCTCATTGTAAAATATCAATTACTCATATGTGTATTTTGTAAGCTGCCTCAAAATTTAGACATAGTGATTAATGGGTTTGAGAGGAAGTATGCTCTGCTTTGGCGACACTGGTGATCCCAGCTTTCCCTTTGCTGCCATGAGATTCACATTCCCCCCTTTCGGTGGAATATCTTAAATATCTGGGAAACAAAAATGATGTTTCATGCTGACTTTTACCACCATCATTATGCCTAAGTGCTCAGAGCAGCCTCACATATTCAGTGAAACCTCTTACTCTTGTTTTGATTTAAGCCTTACATTTTGGCCTCGAATCATAATATAAATCCAGGCTTATACAAGATTTTAGAATAGCCCATCTTTCCATCTCAGTGACTTTTTTGCTAGAAAACTGCACTACTGAGGTCTGTGACTTTATAAAAATTTACAGTATATCATCAGTCTGAATTCCTCTTGAGGTGAAACTACCTTGCATTATGCCATTAGAGTAGTCCATTCACACGTATTTTTTCCCCCCTGTTGGTTTTATACTTTATTTTGCTTTCTGACAGAACTACTTTAGAGCTCCAATGCAGCTAATTTATATAGTCAGTGGCATGGCATTCATATATTTGCCATCCGAGTCTGTACCAATATTCCATACTGATTCCAGTGCTGCCGAACAGAAACCTGTGATACAGAGAAAGTACTGGCAGCTAGACCAAGGCGGTGTGAGAAAATAAGTGTTCCATTATTTATGCTCCACTCACTAACTTTATGATGCCGTTAGGTGGTCGTGCTGTTGTCCTCTGTCTCCTTTTATTAGCTGTGGTGCACTGCTGCATTTTAATGGATACGTCAAAGAATGAAGTTTCCTTTGGCGAAGTAGCAAAGTGCCTGTTTCTCAGGCTCAGTGAAACAAAAGAATAGATGGTGCACATCATAAGATAAGTGCACACTTTTAATGAGTTGGTTTGTCGGCCTGCCAGAGTCCAGTACTGAATTTGTATGTTTTTACCAACTAAGCACTTTTTACCTGTATTGGTCTGAAGGAGTAGTGGCCTGAAATTTAGTGGCATCGACCAAGTATAGTGATTTTACCATAGCTGCGCTCTTTTTATTTTATTTCAATATCCAATCTCCTCAAAAACTCTGTTCGATTTATGAGCTATCTGTTTATCTTGTGAAAATTTTGTATAGTTTCCTTCTCTTTTATCTTTTCGTTCAAACAAATACGATGGTAGACGATACGACCTGATCAAATACTACTAGCCACGGGGTACTCATTAAATCCCACAGATACTGTACAACCATTTAATGTCCAATCAATCTGCTATGTCTGACATGGCACATGTGAAAACGCAACACTCCGAGCAGCAAGTCAGCACCATGGCCTAACTCATGGCTTACAAGCCAGCTCTTGATTTTTAAATGGGATTATAGTGATCTCATGCTCCAAACCCTTCAGCTTATTTTGCTAATATGTTTGAGTCAAAGTGTAAAAGAACAAAAACCTTTGCGGCAGCAGTAACTATTCGCCTCTGCTCCAATTCAAACATCAATACTGAATGTGTCTTAATCCTTGCTGTCTGAACCATGCCTATGGGCGGATCTTATATTAATGTCTCTAGTTCTGAACAGGCGCTGAGCATAAGTCATTAAAAATAGATTAACTTCAAAAACGGTAAAAAAAAAAAAAAGAAGAAGAAAGAAATATTTCTCTGTGGCCAGTGTAGTTTTATCTCATGCTAGGTAATAATAGTGCTGATCATGAGGGGGCTAGAATGCTCTCTGGATGTCTAAATGCCACAACTGGGAAGTGTTGACTCCGCTGAAATGCCATGGCTATCCAGTGACACTGTGAATGGTGTCATCTTCTACTTTTTCATGAGCCTCTTATACTTCTTTAACACAAAGGTCAAAGATGGAGTAGAAAACAAGAAGGATAATATGAAATGTCATGAGATTTCCTAATAAGACTACACTGGCTAATGTCTCTGTGGTTCTTTATATCCTCTGTTGGTTTTTGTCTTCAGAAAATGGGACCTAGAATAGAAATCTAATGCTGTGTATCAAACGTCAGAGACTGCAACAAGGGTATTTCTCGTGCGAATCGCTACAAGTGCTTAACTGTCCATCCATCGACCCACTTATTCCAGGTTGTAGGGGCAGCTGTCTATGTAGAGATCCTCAGGCCTCCCTCTCTCTGGCCTGCTTCTCTAGCTCTTGAACGGGAACACCGAGGTGTTCCTAAGCCAGCTCAGAGACATAATCTCTCCAGCGATTCCTGGGTCTGCCCCGAGGGTCTCCTCTTGGTAGGGCATGCCCGAAACACCTCGCTGAGGAGGCATTCTTGTTAGATGTCTGCCTGCCTTGACTGGCTCCTTTCTGTGTGAAGGAGCAGTGGCTTTACTTTCACCTCCTTCCGAATGACCGAGCTTCTCGCCCCGTCTGGACCCACAAACACTTCAAAGTAAACTCATTTCCACCACTTATATCTGCACTCTTATTCTTCTAGTCATTACCCAAAGCTCTTGACCGCTGGTGAGGGCAGGAATGACCAGTAAAAGGGGAAGTTTCCCTTCACACTACACCAGTATAGCATCCTCATCACTGGAGGCACCAATCTGTCTGCTCTCCCCTCGGTTGTGAACAAGACCTCAAGATACTTGAACTCATCCACTTGGGGAAGCAACTCGTCACCCAATTAAAATGGGCATTCCACACGTTTCCAGCTGAGAACCTTGTCCAGAGATTTGGAGGTGATAATTCCTGCAGCTTCACACTGGACTGGAGGTCACAGCTTGATGAAGCTAGACTCACTAGTACTTAACTGAATGCATCTCACAACAGGTGTTTATCAGATCACTGAAATGCTGCGCAACTCCACTCAATCGGTATGCTTTTACAAATTTGGAAGAAGAATAAGTTGTTTGATAACAACAATAATATTGATTTGCACAACACTTTGGAAAACAAGTGAAAACAGTTTCAAAATGCTTTATAAAACAGAGTGAAAATAGATCACAATAAAATTAAACAGGTAACATAGCAACAACCGCAAATATAAACAAAGCCTAAATCCTCATCATTTATTGCCTTTAGCAGGGGGGCAGAATGATGTATACAATTTCCATCTGTGACTATGTTTTTTTCCCCCCTTTTTCTCTCTCATACTATCCTATACTAAGCTGCAGGCCCTTTGGATCCACAATTTAAAATATCAGTAATCATTAAATGTGCATTCGTTTTAGCTTCTGGAGACATTTGAGGTCTTTATTTCATTAGGATACTTAGTAGCCATCAAGCAGTCAACTGTTTGCCACTCTGTGCTTTACAATAGGCAGGTGATGGTAATGTTGGAACAACTGACATTTAGTAGCATTTATATCTAAATACTTTTAAAACTCTCCCAGCAGTCTATAGTGAAACAGCTTGTATTCTATAGCCACACCATCCCTATCATCCTGTTTTCAGAGGTTTACAGCTGGTTGCAGACACTTATTCACGATGATGGCAAGTCAAGGACTGTTTACTACTTCAAGCTACTTTTCTTCCCTACATCAAGTCCGACCTTTGAAAGCAGTCATTGTTTTGCTTGAACTCTTGTATTGCCTCACATTACACGGGCTAAAAAAAATTGTAGCAAACAAATAAATAGCTCTACGTGCAGAGGAGTACATGTGCAAACACTCCCACATGTGGTAAGATTGTGTTTGAAGTAGGACTTCAATTGGACACCCATGAACAGTGTGGAACTCGATATCCCACACAGCACATCCTTGCTCCCTTAGATCAGCATTCAACCATTTTCCCATGTGGCCAAAGCTTGGAAAGAATACTGTACAATCATGTATCTAAGCAGAACGGGGCAAAGCAAACTGCTTGGATGTCTCAACAGTAAGGTTTCTGAGAGTTAAACATGCTTATTCCCTCAGTAGTATAATATCATGATTTGGTGTCTTGATTCTCTGATTTATGTGTTATAAACCATACGCATACATAAGGTCGTGTTTTCACAAAGTGACTCACATTAACTTAGATTTTTAACTTAACTAGTCCCTGTGGAAATTTTTATCCAGTGCCTGAAATGAGTGAATTTCCTTTAAATTATACACAGAATATGTGTCCCAGTGTTTTTAGGAAAAGGATAGGGAGATTTTTACTGTTACCACTGGACTCTGTAAAATATAACTTATTATCTACAGCTGCAAAGCAATTAGTAATTGGCACACTTTACATATGGCCCTGTATGCTACAGATGTTGCTGCAATGAAGATGAAGAGTGGTAATCTACTGTAGGCCTGCAGCTACATTTTAACTCCCATAGTTTGAGATCTGTGATAAACTAAATTGGCAGACGGCAAACAGAAGGATTTAGTTTTAGGCTCCAGCCTCACAAACACTGTTATTTTGTAAAACAGGGATTTCAGTCTTTTGTTTTTAAAAAAACAACAAAAAAACAAAAACAAAAAACGTGCAGATGCAAATCTGCAATCACTACCAGCAATGGCATTCTTAGGCTAAGAGCATCCTTACCTTCGTCAGGCGCTATCAAGAACATACCAAAGCCCTAATCATATAGAAACGTTGGCCAATGACAAGCCTACAAACATTACATCTCAAAAGGATATAAAGAGAAAATTAGAAGAGAAAATACTCATTTTCATTAACATAAATGCACTTTCTGAAAGGGTGGTTTATAAGAGCTCCATTTTCAGTGATCTAAAATGCCATGTGTGTATGGACAAAAGACCAAAGCATATAGAAAAAGCTATGATATGGTGTTTGGTTGCTCTTAACTCTTTTGTGCTGTTGCTTTATAAAATAAAGAAGAAAATAAAGAATTTCATGGAGCATGTCCTTAACTGTAAAATGGCATCTTTTAGTTACGACTGGTTAATATGGAAAGTGCCAAATGACTTTCAAATAATTGTAATTTTTTTTTTCATATGAGTCAATATTGAGATATATCTGTCAAAGTTAAATGTTCTGTTTTCACATCTCACTTAGGAGTAACTAAGTGAGATGTGAAAATATTAAGTTCATTTTATTTAAATATTTTCCATTTTCTGTCAGAAGTTGAACATAATACAGTAGGACCACGACATTGTACAACTGTATTTTAAATTGGTAGCATGGGTATTTAAACCAAAGAGACATAACGTTATGAAGACTGACAGGTGAAGTGAAAGCAGTGATTATCTCTTCATCATGGCACCTGTTAGTGGGTGAGATATATTAGGTAGCAAGTGGACATTTTGGGCTCACAGTTGATGTGTTAGAAGCAGGAAAAATTGGCAAGCATTAGGATTTGAGTTTGACAAGGGCCAAGTTGTGACTAGACAACTGGGTCAGAGCACCTACAAAGCTGCAGCTCTTTTCAGGTGTTCCCATTCTACAGTGGTCAGTATCAGTATAGTAGTGAACCAGCAAAAGAGTCACGGGGGGGGCAAGGCTCACTGATGCATGCTTTCTTGCATAAATGCTAGCCTTCTTTTTGGCCTGTTTGCGTGGCAGGTCTCATCTGCAGGCAGTGGAGAGCTGGTGTGGCTTGTTTCCAACCACTGACACTGGCAACGCCTGAGCCTGGTGTGCCAGTGCTCTGTAAAAGTCCTCACTTGCTGTGTGGCTCTGCTCCCTGGGACACACCTCCTAGATCTTTAGTTTTGCACTAAACAACATTGTATATACATATTGCATATTTGTTGCTAAAACCCCAGTCCTATAAAAGCCAACCAGTATCACAGCAAAAACATGTAATAGACATGCCAGTCAACCGTGTCTCATTCACGCTTTATGTGAAATGTACAAACAAGCAGAAATTGCATTTCTGCATGCAGAAGTTGCATTACCAGCAGGGGGAGATAATATATTTAAAGCCAAGAAGTTGGTATAGTGAGCAAAAGCAAAAGCAGAAACGATTAAGGTAGGCAGCTAATATATATTTAAATGTGTTAATAATATCTGTTTAAATGCTTTCATGTGATTATTTTCATGTTCGCTTGAAATAAAATATCTCCCTCTGCTGTTACTGCAGCTTACTGCAACTTCTGCATGCATGTACAATTCATCCTTTGGAGTGGCAAAGAGTGAAATTGATATGGTAGACCAGCATGTCTATGCCATGATTTATGGTTGATAGATGAGAGAGTGAACCCCTTACAATCATAGGTTGATTGAGACCCATATTTTGCATGGCGGATGCTGACTTGTC
Organism: Haplochromis burtoni; assembly: GCF_018398535.1. NCBI lineage: Eukaryota > Metazoa > Chordata > Actinopteri > Cichliformes > Cichlidae > Haplochromis > Haplochromis burtoni. The sequence continues at coordinate 1,742,967 of NW_024582376.1, forward strand.
TTCAAATGAGTGCCAAGTGATTGTAAAATCGGTAAGTGGTTGGCAGACAAGTCTGTGTCTTCCATTCAAACTACAGGAGACTGCAGCAATCTGCAAATGACCAAATAAAAGGAGTTTTTGGTGCATCAACATCTTTACAGTATGATCAGTTTAACTTAGCAACAACCACTCACCAACCACTTGGGTGCCTTTCATCTGGTGGTTGCAAGGGGGTTGTTGACTAGTCTCCAGGCCTGTGTAAGAAAGGTCAAACTAAGACTAGTTGAAACACTGTTAACAGCTAGTAGTTGGCCAATCAACATGTCTGACTTTCATACTGGCCTCAGGTCATTTGTCCAGAGGTTACGTCGAACCCTGGTATGCTTTACGTTTAGACAAGAGAAGAGAAATATGTATAAAGTTACAGTTGAATTCCTAGTTTCTCAGAATGAATACTTCAAGGTAAAATGATGGTGACTCTGAAATGAGTGGTTGTTGACAATATCTCAGTAACACTGACTTCAGTTTGATAAGCTCTGAGCGGTTTTAGATCTTCATGGGCTTATTGCATATTGTACTGAGGTTAAAGTGTAGTTTTCCAGTCATTGTCAGACACAACATTTTAACTGTGTTTTATAATGGGGCATTATAAACTGGGAAGAGACTGACATATTAAGTTCCCTTTCAGTTGTACCTGGTATTATGAAAATCAATTTGTAATATACAGTGATTTATTTCAGAACACTTGAATCAAGTTGTGTGATGTGTGGTCATTTAATTTTATGGTGGTTTTGCTGTTTTTGAGCTCCGCTACATCTATTTTGAAAATATGAGCTTGTTAAACGGTTTTTCTCTGTGTGTCTCGTGGTCAGCAGGCCGGCTTATCCATCTGATTGAATGCCATTTCATTATAATTGCTGGATTTATAACTGTGACAGTTATTTGATGTATGATTCATTAACTTATTGGTAGCTCAGTGAATGTTTGTTGTATCAGCAGTACATTATTTGAATTCAGTAGTTATAGCCAGTCATAACTGCTGAGCATTGCCAACATGACGTCACTCGTTGGTTTGTAGACGAATGTTTTAAGCTGTTTTATTTTCTTTGGAAGCCGAATATGTCAAGTGAGAGATGGTTCTGGCCAAGGATCGCATGACTCTGTGTTATATATGTTAACAAATTCTCAGTCACAGTGTACCCATGCCATAAATAATATCCTCATATATGATGTATTTCACTGAATATAACAAGAATTCACAAACATAATTAGGCAAAAATGTTTAAGTAGGATCTTTGCTCATGGACTCTTCTTTTCCCCACCTGGTTGCCATTAGACATGTTGGTTTAAGGGATTTCTGTAAGATCTATCCATATTTATCAAAACTAAAAACATTTTCTGATGCCGTCTGTTCTCAGCACGGGGGTCCTCATAACGAGATTAACAAAAGAATGCATGTTTGCATGTGAGCAGAAGGCTGTCTGTGTGCGACCATATGTACATGTCGGTAATAGAGACGGGGACAGAGAGGCAGTGTGTGATGCAGGTCATTGAAATGTAGGCAAGTGTTCAGCCAGATGCTGCAGAAATCAATCATAGTGTAACAGATGGCAAGATCACTACAAGCATGATTCTCTCACCTCTTTGTGCTGCACTACCCCATGGGATATTCAGGATGCCTGTCTTCTATAATGAGTGTAGCCTATAGTACTCAAACATGATTTTTGAAGAGGCTTTCACACCTAGAAATTAGATTTTTGTTTTGGTATGTCGAGGTCTGAAGGAACTACTTCAGCATTTAGAGGTTTGGCTTAAAGTGGGGCATAAAACAATCAAATCAAGCTCCAAAATCGAATCATACTGTGGTGTACCACAGCGCATTCATAGTGTCTTCAGAGGAGTCACTTTCTTGCTGACGTTGCCATGGTCACGTTTTAGGGACTGAATGTATGCGGAGTTGGATTTCGGTAAACTTGGTCTCCAGGTATTGTGCTTGTGTTCAAATGATAGAATCGTCACCTCCTCGTGTTTTTTGAGAGGAGCACAGGCAAATTTTTTCTTTTTAATTAAAATTGTGGTTATTGAACTTAGATTGTTTTAGCATTTGCCATGACATTTTTATTTTTTGCTGGGAAAATGTTACGGATGTTTCAAATCCTTGTGGAAAAAAAGACGTGGTATATTCATAAAACGCTGCAGCTGCTTTTTTTTTTCTTGCTTTTTTTTCATAGCTGGATGAAAAAATATTCTCAGGGTTGCCTTTTCCCAGAAGCTCACTGATTTTCATATTGACTCAATCTGTAACTGAGCCAAGATTGGGTCTGGTTTCCCTCCTCTGTGCAAACCTTTGCTTAAATTGATCATTTTCCATTCTAACACAGACAGTTGCACAGATGTATTCTCAGAAATACACAAAGCTGTTTCTCTCTGTGGCTCGCTCTGTCTCTGTCACACAAATGCTTTCACATGAGCTTTTAGAGGTTATTGTAGGATGTGAGTAACAGTAAGGGCTGTTAAAGAGGCCAGCTGGCAGACATTTAGATCTCATTATTTGAGCCCTTTCTTGGAACAGGTTTTGCTTTTGTCACAATAACTAATAAATGTTATCTACCCATTGAATACCAATAATCACTCGCACACTATGACCAGTAGGCTACCTCCTGTAATTTACTAGGCTTCATCTGTTCTGATCATCTGTAAACATACAGTAGAGTAACTCAGAATTTGTAACATTTTTGGTAATCACCCTACTAACCTGGAAATCTGTGCTTCCTAATATTTGATTAACGACACACCTGGAAGGCCGTCGGAAGCCCTGGTAGATTTTTTTAGTGGATTTTGGATCGTTCTGGTCTGCAGTGTTGGCCTCACAGAAAACTCAGTCCCAACCTGGTAGTTTGAATGAACTGACTTGAGATGTCAAACTTCCTGTCTGCATCATTGTGTGGATGCTTTAAGCATCCACACTGCATTTTCGCAGGAAATGCAAATTTTTCTAGTTTATATTCATTTAGATATTTTTAAGAGCGCCGCCATCTTAAAAGGAGTTATTTTAAGCCAAATAGGGAACTTTTTCCTAAAGCAAGTCATGAACTTTTGAACATGTGAAGCAGAAAGTTAAAGCAAAACACAAGTGCAACAGACGGATCTCAAACGTGAGTGTGATGGCCTGATTTTACACCACCACACACCCAGTCTCTCCTGATGCCTAAGGATGAATCTGGTGACCAATTTAGTGCTGTCATTACTATTGTACTAAGCCATAGAGACTATGCTACTGCCTGCTTCTCTAACAAATGCAGGTAGAGGAAGTGTGAATTTAGACAGTGGCCCATATGTGCTTGTGTCAAGCTGACTTTTTAGCCATTAGTTAGAGAAACTGTCCAACATGTGCATATTATTGGTGAGACGACAGTGAACGAATGGAAACTTATTGACTTCCAGTGCTTCAAAGGATTAATCTGTATTTCCTTTTAGCAACCTGAAATAAGGTGATAACAGCTTATGGTGGCTGTGTACTAGTGAGGGTGGGCTGATTACATCAGATAACGGTCAATCAATTGACCGATAACATGAAAAACCGATTAATACACACAGCAAAAGGTGTTGCCAGGAATAAGGCCCCCCCCCCCCCTGTCCCCTTCTGGCTGCCTCTGCCTCAATTTTATCCCACAACTTAGACATTCACATTACTCACACTCTCATTACACATACATATAGGATCTTGGGGGTGGGCACGATACACGGAATCCAAAGTACCATCAGGGTGTACACCTCACCCCTGGCGTCGTTGCCCACCTCTCAATTTTAAATACACGTAGACATTGAGGGCTAGCAGGAGGGACATGCGCTTACCTGCTGCTCTCTGGCAGGTAGCTCCATGCCCTCCTGGGTTTTAAATGCACCTTAGAACACACATGCATCAACACTACAATGAGCGGGTGGAGGGAGGTTTGGAGTCTTCTCTCACCCCCATTCTCTGCGGCCTGCTGGAGCGGGGGGGCTAGGAGGAGGAGTTGGCCGTCCGACTGCGGTCTGGAGTGTGGGGCCTCCCTGCTGCTGCGGAGTCGGGGCGGTCTGCCTCCCCCCACCGCAGGGAAAAGGGTAACACCACCTGGGTCTGGGTGCAGTTCCCCCCTCCAGGGGCAAGGGTACCTAGACCCGGTTTGTAGAGTACGCTTGGGGAGTGTGATCGTGTGTACAGCGTCTCTTTATGTCTGTCTCCACGTTGGTTGAGTGTGGAGTAAGTGCATATGAGAGCATGAGGGTGGGAATGGATGTTTGTGTCTGTGTGTGCCTGTATGTCTGTGTCTATATGTCAGGTTGGGTGTCAGGCGCCACCTCTCTGGGGACATCTCAGGCCCTCCAAGGTTTGGAGGCCTATCTCCCCCTACCACCACTTCCCCTGCCAGTGGCGGACTCCCTCAGACATCGGTGCGTTGGTGGTTCTTTGTGTCCGGGGATGGGCGTCCAGGTACACACCGGCTCACTCCTTGGCGGCCGCTTATCGGGGCCTGGAGCCTGGGGCTCGCTCGGGCCACTTCGGAGGTGGGGTGCCCCCGGCCTCTCGGCCTGGGGCTCGGTCACTCAGGCACGGCTGGCTGCCGGCGGAGCTCACGGGCGCGTCACTGCAACTCCCCCTGGCTTCTGCTCCGCGGCTGCTGAGTGAGCCCTCATCTGGGACTCTCCTCAGCTCTTTCTGGGACAGTGGCGCGGCTGCCCCTCTGTTGGTCTTCCTTGGTCTCTTGTGTTCTGGGGGCCTCTGGATGTCTGGAGTTTTGATCTCCTCCATACCTGCTTCATGCCCTGGAGGACGGGGCTGTGGCCCCCCCACACCCTCTAGCAGATCATTACATGAAGGAACCTTTTAAAAAAAAAACAAGCGCGTCCATGCTCACAGGTGTACACACGGGTGATCACACCCACAAACTACACCCTTTTTGGCTCCTACCTCAAAGCACACTGTGTTCTGTTGATCTTATGTGCTGCACAATAATGTTTAATATTTAGTATTTACTGTCATATTCCCATATATCATTGTGATGTTGTTTATTCTATTACTCTTGTTCTCTTCTGCTTGTTTCTTTTTTCTTTCTCAGCAGGTGATCCAGGTGATTGATATATGCATTTTTTTTTCTGCCCGTTCTGTTGGTTTTTGTCTTTTGCCCTTCTCCCCCGTCCCTCTTCTCAGCTGTTTCTCTTTCCCTCTTTCTTTCTCCCCTTCTTTCCCCCAGTCAAGTCTGTCCCGTATTCAGTAAGTGAAAATAAAATAAACAATAAAAGGTGAATCAAATGGACCATTACGGCAAGGCTGGGATGGTCAATTTGGTAAAGTAAATCCGTTGGGCATCTTTCTTTGCCTTTAGACAACAATTCTGATGGCAAAAGAGCCAAACGGGACAGGCAAAAAAAAAAAAAAAAAAAAAAAACAAACCAACTTACTTATTGTGATGAATTGGATTTTAACTGAATTTAGAATTTAACTTTTAAATTCTGTGTATTACCCAGGACCGCATCCCACACGCGCTGATATCGCTGCTTTTGTTCTGCAGACAGAACAGCGGCAACATTGTGCACCCAACTCGTTTTCGTATACGGTCTTTTATATGTGACAAAATATCCCAAGTCTCAGAGAACATAATCCACTTATACTTTAATACTTTGTTCTTCATACAAAAGAGAGTGTCTTTTAGGGAACTGTTACTCCTCATTTTTTACTGCAGAGTGATATTTAATAACAGAGCTGCACCTGCCGTGAATTCCCCCAGCACCTCCAATACTACAATGCTACTTCACAGTTCCTCAGGGGGGAAAAGGCACTGGTAGACAAGGCAGGTTCACCCCTAGAGAGTTTGGGAATATATGTGCATGCAGACACTGTGGTATACACCCTGACACATACAGAGGCACAAATCTTGCCTTGGCAAACACCGTCTGCAGAGACAGAGTCAGGTTATGGTACAGATGCAAGTTTTTCACATGACTACCTCCGACTGAAGAGTCACAGAGATTAAATCAGCAGCCTTACTTGTTCTCAATTAAAATGTTAAGCACAAGAAAAAGTTTCATGCTTCTGTCTCACACGTGCTTTATAATATTTCTTCTTTGCATGGTACTCAGCCCACTCTTTGGTGTTAATTATACAGAGAACTTGGAAATACACAAGGTCGATAGTGCAGAAAATAAAAGTACTAGTAGTTATAAGTCATATTGCAAATGGTTTCTGCTTTCATTTAAAAAAAAAACAACAAACTCCTACATTAGTTTAGATTACCCAAAGCATTGTTTAAGAACTTTCTGATTAAAAAAATCAGTCCTGATCTTGTCATCCACATGAGCCTACACAGACCCTCCAAAATGCTGCAGTCAGTTTTCATCTAATTTAACCAAGTGAGTGTTGACTGGCAGGCTTAATCAACCATTCCCATTAACTCTATTTCTCTGTGTATTGAAGTCATTAGATGTAATTTATATCATGTTGCCAAATACTGTGAGCATTAAGCTCCAGTGAATCTGAAGGTTACTCAGCCCGCACTGCAATCGCTCATTACAAAGTGACCGCTCGTGTCTGCCTGCAACCTCGAGAAAAAGAAGCCACGCCAGCATTTGCTTTTGGTTTCATGGGACCTGCATGCAGACATGCCATGGGGAGACTTCTCTTTGGCAATGATCTCCACCAAGGTCACACCAGGAAAAAAATATCCACTGACTAGCAATTTTTAAAATCAACAAAACACTTAAATTTAAAGTGTTTTGTGGGTTACCGCTCCAGTAAATGGCACTGCAGTGGAAAGGGCCTTTATGGTAACTGCCAGTGAAATGTGTGGTCATCCATATCTGTAAATATATATTGATAAAACATGTATTTACCGATATGCAACATTTGTATTTACAGTATACTAAATTTAGTACACATGTCACCTATTAGCTTTGAGCAAGGTCCCACAAAATAATGATTTTATAGCATTTATCATATTTACTGCATTTCATATTAGGATGCAATGAACCCACAGAACCATAATTCTTTTTTTGCTCAAATATCTGATACATAAAATAGAGACAAACTATGCATTATGCGAGCAACAATTGAAATTGCCAGTACACATCACTGACTAATGATTAGTAAAGGCAGTATATGCAGACAGTTTAGAGCAGCAGTCCCTATCCTTTTTTGCGCCACGGACCGGTTTATGCCCGACATTATTTTCAAGGACCGGCCTTTAAGGTGTCGCAGATAAATACAACAAAATAAAACTTGTACCGGTACCGAGAAAAAGAAGATTTATTCATAACACACGTGAAAAGACCCAGGAAAGCCGAGTTAACGATAAAAACGATAACAAAATAACGCTGAAAACCGATAAAAACCCTGAAAACTATACATTTCACACCTGAGCCTCAACTCTCGCGGCCCGGTACCAAACGACTCACGGACCGGTACCGGGCCGAGGCCCGGGGGTTGGGGACCGCTGGTTTAGAGCCAGCTACCTATATTCCATTGTAGAGAGTACTTAACAGCAGCTAGCAGCCTAATACTGAGTTATATCACCAAGACCAGATCAGATCTCAGATAGGTGTTCAACGTATCTCAACTAGAGAAACAGAAAAGGGATCTATGGATCTTATAGATAAAAGTTTGAAATTTGAAATATGCTTTCTGACACATTGTGCTGTTCTCAACAAAGACTGAATACTTCTCACAGGTCTTCAGAAGAAGGAATATACAACATCACAAAGCTGTGGAAGGCAACAAAAGGATTTCAAAAGGCCTGGGTGTTCAGATAAATTGTCTACCACCGAAGAAAATTCAGGACTGCTGCTGCTCTCCCTCGGAGTGGGCGCCCTGCAAAGATCAAACTAAAAGTGCTCAATCCTGAAAGAGTTGGATAAAAACAAATCAACAACAAAACACCTGCGCAAATTTCTACAACTTCCTAAAACCTTTGTTCAAGTGTCCCCGCTATGAGAAAAACAGTGAAAGAGAATGAATAAACCTTGTGTGACAATGTTCTGTGGATCGATGAAACAAAAGTTTAAGACTTTGCAGAAATACGCCACAATAAGTTTGGAGCCAAAATGCATCGCACACCAAGACCAAAACCTCCAGTCTGTAAAGGTTGGTTGTGAGGGCGTGATGGTTTGGGGTTGATCTCAGGGGCTGGATATCATACAATCTTTGATATAATAATACGTTAAATGTTGTATCAAGAAAGGTTACAGGAGAATGACAGGGCAGCAGACCATGGCCTTAGGTTAGATTGTGCGATTCTGGCTCGGCAAAACAAAGTTGTTTAAAAAAGATGAACATTCATGTTCTGCAATGGTCAGGTCAGAGCCCTGATCTTAACTGAATTGGGAAGCCGTGGCATGACTGGAATAGGCCTGTTCAACTAAGACAACCCAGATATATAAACAGAAACATTGTTGTATTGTTTCATGAGTAGCTGCGGAAAATGTCTGATGGATGTCGCTGTTAGAGGATGTTCTGCAGTTGACTAAGTTAGTGTACTTTTTCCAGCCTCCGGCACATGTGATAAATGTGTTCAATAAAGACGTGAAAAGTGCAACTTTTTTGTTTAGTCATATTTTATTAATCTTTAATTGTTACTTGGATAAAGTTCAAACCACATTTGGTGTGCAGTTTTACAAAGTTCACAGAGTTTTGTTGCAACGGCGCTGTATTTATTATATGACCTTGCTTTTTTAAGCAGTTACATTTAACAGATACAATAAAAAAAAAAACACTTGTTAAAGAATCGACAGCCATGCCAAAGCTCCTTTATATCTGTAGAAATAACAGTGCTTTAAAGTGAATGGTAATGTCAGCATTTTAGAAGGCTTGCTTCTGTTTTTAGCAGTAAATACAAAGTACAAGGAATGCTGGTGTGAATGCCGTTCCACTGCAAGTGTTTGGTTAAAATGCATCAAATTGAAATGTTGACCTTGTAAGTGGATCAATGACCTGTAGATTGTACAACCAAAGTTCGAATGCCCTTTTTAGCGCCACATTTTGTGAGCTGAAATTTTAAAAAGTGCTGATAATGACATATTTATTCATCTTTTTTTAAAGAAAAAAATTTGCTAGGTTACAAAGTTAAATTTTTAGGAGGTTTTTTTTAGCATCAGTGGAACATCTGTTGAATATTGTTCCAGAAAAAACTATTTTGAAAATGACACTATATTAAAAGAATCAACATTAAGTTTATTTCCTTACCAACAAAAGCGACCGCAATGAAGGCAAAGCATAAGCAGTGACATAGCCAGAGATGAGGGTGAGCACTTAGTGTTGGGCGCTGTGAGGAGGTGTTGAAACGAGGCTGAAAGAAGTAGAGACAGAAAGCTGCAGTGTGTAGGTGGCACCCACGCAGCTCAACTTGGCTTAGCCGGCCCAGCATTAGCTAGCAGGCTAGAGCCTGTGAGTCTGAAATCTCTTAGGAAAGGGACAGATCAAAGACAGGGCAAGGGGCCACAGTACAGCTTACACACTTTCTGAAGAAGCAGCGCACATGTACATTTATGCGTGCAAACACAAAGAAACACAAAAAGCACTTGCTGCCTTAGCTATCGATTGCTATTGATTGCTTTCTATGTCTCTCTTCTTCTCCTCCAATTTTCAGTCCACACAATAAAGGCCCGTCTTCACTGGCAAAGCGTTTAGTAGTTGGAAAATGCAGCTCCAGCCTGGAGCCAAAAACTGTGCACAATAAGCAGCAAGATACAGTATACAGCTTCTTCTTTTTTTCAAACAGAGCCACGTTGTATGGAGAAGTATTGGGTTTTTTTGCAAACTGCAGTTCTTTTGGTTGGATGGCCAGACTCCCCACTTGCATTAAAGACAGCTGCTACACAGGCATTTTTCTACTCATGGAGAAAAACCTACCTTTGGTTCCACCTAAAAAGTATACGAGAGGAGGAAACAACATAGCTCCAGCAATGCTAGTTTCATGCTTCAAGGCATCCAATGTCTTAGGGAAACCACCAAATGTATCCAATACATCTTTCATCTTTTGATAGGATACTGAGTCTTTAAATTGACTTGTTTATATTAACCACATTAAACCTAGCAGATGACAACCAACAAATACCCAAACAGATGACTCTACTTTGTTTTGGCCTCACTGAACTTAATGGGTATGATTCTCACTGTGTCATTTGCATGAACAGCAGGATCATCATTTGCTGCTTTGTGCTTATAAATATTGATTGCTTAATTTGTTCATGGTATTATGAACCTGTTTTGTACAGTCTATTTCCAATCTATTTGTTTTTAATTTGCTGCATGCTAAATTGTACAGTTTGACAACTGTGTTAAGGACTATGGAGCGTATTGACTGAGGACAATAGATCCCAGTGACTCATTATGCAATTTTAGAGGTTTATGTATTGGTTTGCAGCCCATACATGCATTCAGTATCCCGTTACCTAGTGTGTGTGGAGGCTGGAAACTAACATGTATTCATCTCCAACAGAGACAATGTGGGTTTCTAATTTTGTGTGTGTGCAAGCACCTGCCCACCTGGAGGGTGTGTGTCATACATAATAAGGCAGTATGCCTGCTTCATGACCGTGCCTGTCTTGTCATCTCCTCTAAACCTTGACAAACATTAGGTTGACAGGTAGTGGCAAAACATGTCAAATCCAGTGATTAATATTTTTTCTCCTCGTCTTTCTCTCTCATTCCATTTTGCCTGTAATTATTCTCGCTCTTGTGTCAGACTGGCACGCGTGCCTGTTTGTGTACAACGTGCGTGTGGGTTTGAGTCCTGTCACTTAACTAGTCTATAGGGTTCTTCAAAATGTCAGTCGGTCAAATATGATTGGTGGGTCACAGGATGAGAAGGAGATTTAAAGGGAGAATGCCTGTTTGCGATGAGAAAAAAGGGCACACAGACCCATCATTCACACACACTTCAGAGCCATGTTTGGCAAAGGATACAATGACATTTGGATGTCCTAAATGGAAAACGATCGCTCGTTGTAGGGACTATTGCATTGAAATATTCTGTCTCTGCACTTAAAGGGAGAATTGCTCTTTTTTCTGCTGATAGAATGAACATATATTTAATATAAATAATGATTTGTGATAAGTTAGCATTAAGGCAAAAAACTTGCTGTTACTGTCTTCTATGAAACAAAAAAATAGTTACATTTGTATTTTTAATATTAAACATCATAAAAGTGTTATTTCTGTTCTTATTCTTATACAGTTTTCTAAATGTTAATGATATAACATGATGAAATCATGTTTTCATGGCATACAATATTCATGCACTATTGAAGAATCATATGAATTGTCCCATTGTAAGTTTGTCTTTGAAAGCTTGGACTGTTTTGTCATCTACTTGTTAAATTAATTCATCTAATTCATCTAAATAAATTGCTCACCATAAAGGAACATTTTCAAGATTCTTTAATATTTCCTTTTATTCATGTAAATACTTTACATTCACATTGTAGTTACACAATATAACCCAATGAATTAGCATGAGCAGTTGCCTAGCAACTACTTTTTGCTTTCCAGTGTTTCCCTGAGAAAATAGTGTAACCTCCAATTACTTCAATGCTCGCCTTTTACCAATGAAACAACATCTTCATGCTATATATGAGTGCTTTTTGTATGGTGGGCTGTATAACTAAGATACATGTGCCCTTTTATTATTCTGGAAAAGAACAAAAAATGCAAATCAGGGTAGTTTAAAATGCCTTAGCATTCAAGGCTGCAGAAAATCTTTCCAATTTGCTCAGTCTTCCTTCAATTCTAAATCTTTAGACAAAACAATTCATAGTCTGAATGTCAGCTGTGTATTTGAAAGCATGTTAAAGAGCAACCAAAAGACTGTCATGACTTGGTGAGTGTATAAGAATGGGCTTTTATTCCAGACTTATTTTAAAGTTTCTTATCTGAGACTAGATGCCATTTTCTGCCTCTTATTGCCACTCGTAGAAGTACTTAAAAAAAGAAGTTCATATGAATTTTTTTTTTTTTTTTTTACTCCTAGTGAATTCTTGAGTGAGTTTTTCCTCCTCACTGTCACCAGGTGCTTGTTTATTGGGGTTTTGCTCTAATATTGGCGAGTCTTTCCCTTACACAATAAAGTACATTAAGGCAGCTGCTGTGAATTGGTGCTGTATGAATAAAAATGAGCAGAACTGAATCAAATAAAAGTTGTTGAGCTCATGTACCATTCTTTGATTGTTCAAAGCATTTTATGAACACAAAAGACTCAAGCTGGGAAATTACGCAAACCTTGTCAGCTCCATTTATAACTAGCATTGAATTTGCAATAAGCATTAAGTTCTGATTGTTTAAAACCACACATAATACCAGTGAGGGGTACATGCAGACTAAACTTTGCCTGCAAAGAAAGAACAAACAAGTCACAGAAACCACCATGAAAGTGCTGTGTGCTCAGACAAAATTGTGAAATAACTGCATGAAAAATATTGAACCATCAATCCATCTTTTCGACAGCTCAGTATGGAACTGTTGTTTTGTTCTGTTGTGCTGTGAGTATGTGTTTATCAGCTTGCGTATGTTCTGCTGCCTCATGTTTCCAAGCTGTGGTCAAGATTAGCTCCCAGACTGGCGCGTGGCCATTGACCAGTATTATCCTAACAGCTTGAAAATTTCTGCCTTTTGTGAGCCGTCGATATGAGCAACACTGCACTGCTTGTAGGTGGGCAGCAGTGCTCCAGCCAGTATGTATGAATAACAACTTAAAAAGTCGTTAATAAAATGCCTATTTTTATAGTGCTAATTGTTTTTTCAATCAAAAAGTGCACTTGAGTGGAAGCTCCAAGTTCCTTATAGAGTGTTTAATGGCCACAGGTGAAACCACTCTGTTCAGTCACGCCATCTTATTTTAAATGAAGAGTCTTCATTCAAGTCTGTATTTTTTTTTCCCTTTGAAATCTGCTGTACTGAAGTCTAGCAGTAATTTCTATTATTATCTTAAAATAAACCCATCGATCCTTGAGACTGAGGGGTTTATGTGATGGTAAGGTATGTGACTTCACACTTCACAAGAAATACTACTCCTTCATTGGCATTGGTTTTTATTGAAACTTACCATCTAATGGGCGTTCACTCTGACTAAGCCTATGACCCTAAGGTAGTAGTTGTTGTTTAATGGGCGCTTTTCCATTTTCCAGAATTGCTATTCCTCCTAGAGTCTTGGTAGGATTTTAGTGATTAATTTCCGTGGATGTGTTTGTGAGCCAAAATTACTTCTCCATCAATCCATTCTATCCATCCATTATCCATCATTTCTCAATAAATTTTAATTTTCATTAGTTAATTAAAGCAACCAACCAGTGACAAGAAATGCATAGCCTTATTTCTCTAATTCACATGTTACAGTTGTCTTCGGATGGATGATGAACTGGATGACTAATTGTATCGCCCAAATTTTGGTTATGACCTAGATCACTGTTTACCTACCTTGCAAGTTTACCTATCAGCACATTTACGGAAAAACAAAACAAAAAAAACAACAAAAATAACAAACAGGTCAGGTAAACAATCAGGTCCCTCAATAAAATGTCACCATTCATTATGAACAAACCCAAAAAAGTAACTTATTTTCAAAGCTTGTGACTTGCTTGTTTTTCCCATCCAGAATCCAGAAACCAGAATATTAAGAATAAAAAGCTACATTATTCACAAATTAGAAGCAGAAATCAGAGAAAGTTTGGCGTTTTTCTTCATTTATTAATCAACAAAAAAGCTAGGAAGAGCTCTTTTGTTGTGATTTGTGTTTTAATTAGAGACGTCTATGATTTTCTGGTCCTGCAATCTCAGTTGGCAGTATTTACTTCCTTTTGGGCCTTTGAAATAATAGACTGAATATATGCAGTTTTTGTATTTTCAAATACACACACATACAAAAAATAAAATATCAAGATGTTTTTTGAGAATCATAGAGCAAATAACTAAATAATGAGGGAAAATGAGACAAAGATGAATTCTTAATCAAAATCTTGTTGGCTGCAGTCTCAATATCTGACGTTGTAAATTCACTTTAATCTTTAAATAAAGTAGATAAAGTTGATTCATTGTGTGAAAACATGTTCGTGTGGTAAAAGCACACTAAGGCAACTATTTGACAGCTTTGGAAACGTGCTCTATAGCCAGTGTTGGGAAGGTTACTTTTAAAACGTATTCCATTACAGATTACAGAATACATGCCCCAAAATGTATTCTGTAACGTATTCTGTTACGTTACTCAATGAGAGTAACGTATTCTGAATAGTTTGGATTACCTAATATATTATCATGCTTTTTACAACTACGGGACCTCTGACTAATACAGTTCCGTGTGGGGCTCGTAGCCAAAACTAGCTTTACTTTGTTGTCTAGGTCAACTTTGCTAGCGAGAGACAGAGAGAGGTGTTGAAAGGCTGCTCCAACGGAGGAACAATAGTCCCGCCCCACTCCACACCTGAACACGGCCTCCCTCGTCTCACCGTCAGATGCAGGCAGAAGGGCATCCCTGCCCTGTTGTGCATTGCGGCCATCGCCACCCACTGTTGCCGTTCGGACTGGATCGCCGAACGACTCGCGGCGCCCCACAGTCAGGCTGCAGTTCGTTCCACACACGTGCGGGCTTGCACGCGTTCCTTTTTCTCCTGCTCACCCTTCGTGCGTCGCTTCTTTCTTCTTTTGTCTCTGTGCTCACCATCCCCTTTAACAGGTCAACCTGGCGGCTGATAGGCCACCTTGGGGAACGCCCCCACCTCACAGGTGCCTACAATTGTCTGTTTAGTCCACAGTGGGTTAAAGGAACATGGTACAACATTAACACAAATATAAATATGAGGATAAAACCATGCAGTATAAATATCAATAAACAAACATGCAATATAAATATCACAATAAAATCATGCAAATAAAATCAACACTATGTACCAATACACAGATTGACAAAACATAAAAACACAAATTTCCACTGTGTGACATACGTAACGGCGGTACATGTATTCCGTTACTCCCCAACACTGTCTATAGCCCAGAGAAGGCTCTTGACCGCTGATGTTCTGTCATTGTTCGGGTTTCAGGATATTGTAGTACCTCTGTGGGCTGTTGTCATTCTGCTTGGTCAAGCAATGTGTTGGGTGAGGGATTTGATGTTTTGGTGGAATAAAAGGACTGTGAGAAAGGAGAAAGGAGGCGAGGTCAAAGGTGAGGTTGAAGGATGTGTGAAAGGGATGGGAGAAGTGAAGCAAGAAAAAAAGAGATGGAAAGCAAAGTGCAAAAAGAGGATAGGTGACATGTTTTGATATTCTCCTGCTGCCTAGTGGAACCAAGCATGTATCGGCACTTTGGCTTCTCTTCCTCTTATTGGGTGATGAAACCCCAGTTGCAGTAAATGAAATTTAATCAGAAAAAATTTCCACACAGGCAAGCTGTGAAATTTCATAAGTCCTGCTGTATGGGTGCACATATATAAGCATGTGTGTTTTTGTGTTTGTGTGTGTGTGAGTCTTTGCATTTGTGTCTACATGCTCATGAATGCGCATACAACACAGAAAAATGACAAAAATCATGGGCAATTCAATAATAATATGCAAAGTAGGTATGGTTTTGCAGCTGCAGGGTTAAGACATCACCATTAAAACCACTTACAACCCCCCATTTTCTCTGTGTTTATCCATTTTTCAGAACCTATTGAATGGCTTGAATTTCACTTTATAGCCGTACCTTTGACAGAGTTTAATTTCACACTGTGAAAATTGTCACCTCCAGAAAAGAGGTTTTTTGCACGGATAATTTTGGACACTTGACTCACAAGGCGTGCGGGTTAATAATGTGTTTTAAAATTCTTGGGATTACATTTTAAGTTTGGCTTATGTGTAGGGCTAGTATCAGATATTCTATTTATATACATGCAAACTGCTCAAAGAAAATGAAAAGAACATTTTTTTTTTTTTATCAGAGTTTAGCGTCAAGTCAGTCAAACTTCTGGGATATTGATATTGATCAGTTAAGTAGGAGACCGAGTTATTAATCAGTTTCAGCTGCAAACAGTCGTTTTACAGGTTAAAACCACTGATTTTTACCTGCTTATCTTTTCTGAAATGTTCTTTTATTTATTTATTTATGTTTAACTTTACACAGTTGCATGTCAAGTGAAAGGTTACTGGTTTGTTTCCTGCTGCAGACACAGTTTCCCTTTGGGGTTACATCATGCATTAAAGGGAGCAACCAAAAGTAGCACGTATATGTATGAATAATTAAATATATATGAAGAATACTGTATATCAGAGATAAGCTCAATATCAATATCTTCAAGCGGAAGTCACTGCTAACTTCTTTTCCTGTATTTTTCTATTCGATATTTCAGTTGCCAACCTTGCCACAACAACACAACCTTCTTGTGCGGTTGGACAAATTCCCACTTACTCATCTTACAGCTTTTACCGCTTTGCAGTGGTGCTACTTATTACCTTCTTGTTAGGGGCCAGTCTAACCAGCACATGCAGCTTAAGCAAGCAGCGGGGCTTGTTCATGTGCTGCTATACTGAATTGACTGAGAGTGCACTGCATAAGATACTCATGTGACTCCATCTTCACCCTACACACAATAAAAAGAATCTAAATCTTTCTCATTTTCTGTTTTAAATCTATGACGTTCTGACTCGCCTCTGAATGTTAGCAATTTATGTGAATTCCTGTTTAATTTGAAGTTATCTCTGCGTAGATGACAACTGATTTGTAACGTCTGCCGACAGGTCGCAGTTACAGATTTGTCACAGTTGGTGTAATTGCAAACTTGACTCCAGTGACTCCATCGCATACTGATAGCAAACGGGTACAGACTGACGCTGTCTTATTGCTGTCTTGAATCGCAAACATCAATGTAAAGATGGCAACTGACTCTGGGTTGTCTCAGATCTGGTCCCATTTTGAAGCAACCAAAATAATTCTGGTCATGCCCTGGACTGCAACTACTGTTTTCCCTATTGTTACTGTCACATTCGATATATTATTATACTTGAGCAATATATATTAGCAAATTTACTGCTTAATGAACAGGCAGCTGGAAAAATGGTGATACTGGTTATGGTGCAAACAGTTGGTAAAGGATCATTTGTACATTTGAAGTTGTTCCGCTTGTTGTTTGTTTCTTTGAAAAGACCCATTTATCTTTTAACAGTCTAATAGAGATAATCCTACGTCTACAGTTAATGCAAAATGTCAGCTCTAATTTATCCAACAGGGAAGAACAAAACTCAACAGTCCTTTGGAGATTAGTTAGCACTTATAAAAATGCACATGGTCAGTTATCTTTAAATCCCGGTGCCTTGTGTATATGTTTTAATAATTAAAGAAGGAATCTGTGCTGGGCCAAGTTGAAGTAAAGCACAAAAGCTTTTGAAGAGGAGTGTTATCCTCCAACATCCCATTGGTTTGAGAAGGACTAGACATGAAAAATGCTCCACTGAGGGCATAAATTGTTTTTCTGGCTCATGAATTTGCATGTATCACTGTGTTTTTTATTTATCACTTCTTTACCACCCTTTGTCATAGCACACACTGACAGTAGCCTATGCACTGAGCTTTTCTCTTCGCTGTGGTTCTGAGCCTGTATGTCAGCTCGGATACAGTTTGTGTTGAAGTGTAGGGTAGGCACAGGTTTGTGGAGCAGTGCTCTCTGGAGGTTTATAAAAAAAATATGTGAAATTGTTTATATTTTCACTAACTATTTTTGTGAGGCATACAGGTTGTATCTTTTTTCTGTTACTGAGTTTAAGTGCAGAAGCCACAAAAATGAAACACTCACCGGAATAGTCCTCAAGACATGAGTCAAATATATATATATGCTTACTGTTCATAATACTGTGCAGAGATTTGACAGTCCTTAGAACTCATCTGAAGTTCTAAGGTGTGCTTCTCCTAATATTTTGATATGAAACTTCTGTGAGAACTAGCTTTCTAATATGACATTTAGAAACAAAAACACAGAACATTATTTACTTCCGATACTGAGTGATCCTGTTGCCGTGTTGGGAGATGTAAATAATTAATGCCATTGCCGCTGTGCTATCCTTACAAATTACATAGCTCCTCTCTCAAATCAGAGACTGTAGCTGAAACACATGAATCATTCCTGCTGTTGTTTTATGGCAAAGATATTCAATGGAAGATACCCAGTATTGTACATGTTGGTATTAGCTGCTTACTCACCAACAAAAACAGCAGCACTGACGTTCGGATCACGTCAGTGTGTTGGTTATTTTTGATAAGGATCTTCATCATTGACATAAAGAAGTATTTTTCTACATATTAGCATGTTTTAGATACAGAATGTGTAACAAACAGAGTTAACAAGTCCACCTTCCACCATATATTAGCAATCTTTAGCTATTTTTAGAGGTCTTAGGATGTATGCCTCTGAAAAGCTACCAACACTGAATGCACATTTGCAAAAAAAAAAAAAAAAAGACCTCAGTGTTGATTTTTAAATGAAAACAACTTGGTGCCAAAAGGAGCACTCAAACTGTTCTGCACTGTCCAATCACTGTAACAACAGGCTTAACTTTTTCCCCGTCTGCTTTCTTCTTCTTTGGAAATTTCCAAAAAGATACAGGCACAAGAAAATAGGCTTGCATCTGAGGTAATTGCATCAAAACCTCATTTTCCTAAAAGTGGCTTTGTACCTGCAGAAGGAATCTGCAATGGCGACTCAAAAATTGGGGATGACAGGGAATGCAAACCCATAGCACTGTTATTTTACACTGCTTGCTGTTTTCCATTTTTCTCTACTGTCTTGCATTCAGTGAAATAGTACTGAAAGGATAGCTTAGAAGATTTCTGAAAAATAGTCACTGTGGGCTGTGGCTGGGAATGAATCTGCATGTATTCTGTCAGTCATACTAATATGCTAGAATTTTAGACAACACACCCTCATTAAATAGCAGAAACCACATGAAAGGATATGTTGAACTATTTAACAAAAACAAGAATTTTGTCATGAGATTGTCTGTATGTGGAACAGTTCCAGTCAATATATGACTGTTGTTAGATTATCTTTATACCTCTTGGGAGTCCTGTCACTTCATTCAGTCTTCCAAGAATAAGTGAGAAGTAAAGTTTGACTTCCTTCTTTGAGTCTTGTGAGGCCAGTATTCCAGTCAGGAAAATGTGAACACAAATCAAAAGCATGTTCTGTAGCAGTAGTGTGTAAGCAATGCCAGGATCCAGTCCCTGGTGAGCCGAGTGCACTGGCACATTAGGCCTCCACATGCCACTGTAGTTCTGCTCTGGATCTATCTGCCCTGAGAGATAAAACAGCAAGGTCAGAGACTGCAGCAGCGCAACAAAGCTATTCAACCCTTTACTGGTACATCCCGATCTGCTGCACCTTCCAGTATAAATCCATTCTTACCTTAGTCCTTCAGTGCTTGCTACATAGAAATAATTGTTGCTGGTGACAAATACATGTAGAACAATTGAACTGTAGAAATAATAAAATAAAATAAAAATCGTTTCTACTCTTGTTTTTGGTAACAATATAACATCCAAAAATCAATTTAAATATCTTTTTACTGTTGTGACATGAAAGCATTCTCCTATATTTGAAGGTCATAATTTAAATATTAAATTTCTATTGAATTCTAGAAAATTTCATTAAAATAAACCTTAAAATGTGTGACGATTACTTGGCAACAGGTGACTTTGATAGTTTCTGTGTGATCGTGACCATGAGCCAGGGTTACAAAATGCAAATACACTTGCTTCTATTTAATTATATAATAATGTATTAAACTACATGCCCAGAGGCAGTACCTTCAAACAAAGGAGCACACACCTCTGTTTGAAGGTAATCATATAAATATGTTGTGTGATGCTGTGGATTCTTTGCTGGTGTCAGGGCCGGCCAGACAATCAGCTGTGTGGACTCAGAACTTCCCTCCCTAAAGCTAAACTATCAAAAAAACAAAAAAGCCAACAAGCAGTGCTTCACTCCCAAAAGGACAGAAAAATCCCACAAAGAGGAGGAATCTGAGGATACTGAGGAGTTCAGCATCCTTTCAGAGAAACAGGACAACCATCAACCATCATAACAGCTGACATCTGATTAAAACAAACATCAGCAAGTATGGCCATCACATGTAATCACCTGATATAGTTTCTGTGTAATAACCATGAATCAGGGCTGAAAAATAAAAAATTTCCTGTTCCAATTTAATTGTATTGCAATAACAGATTGAATCAAATGCCCAGAGATATAATCATTACCTAGAAAAATATAATAATTCCTGAGTAATCACCTTAAATCAAGTAATCATTACACTTTTTGGTACTTGTTTTAATCAATTCAACATAGCATTAAACAGAAACAGTTAGGTCTACATTTTGCAGCCCAGATTCACAGTTATTGCACAATAATTCCAGCTAAGAAGCTACAGCAAACACATAATATATTCATTACCTTGAGGCAAAAGTAGCATCCTTAAGACATAAGAAATAATTTTAGCATGTAAATACTTACATGGGATTTTAGAACTATAGAGCAGTATTTTAAATTAAGGAGACAAAAATTCACTCCTTCCAATCCACAATTGCTTCTTCTGGTTATAAAAAATAATAAATATAACTAAATAATAATAACAAGGATAAACTGAAGAGGATGGATGGATGTTGTTTATGATCTCTTTGTACATGGTTGTCAGCTTAACTCAAAGTTCTCCTAGCTTTCATAGTTTGTTGTGTTTCTACCTTCTTCTTTTTTTTAAGTCCTGTTCTCAGGTCTAATTCCAAATAAAGAATGGTGCTCATAAACTTTGATTTTACATTCATATTAAAAATTTAGAGAAGTCATAATGCAGAAAGGCTCACTAAGCCTCCACTCTGAGCATTGCAAAGTGAGTTGAAGAGAATATGATCTAATATAGTAATGAAAACCACAGCACAGTTTGCATGAATATATTGTTACTGTGGTAAAGATACATGTGGGGCGAGAGAACTTGTGTGGACCTAAGTGCCTCATCATCAATTTTTGACAAAGGGCCTGGATTAGCTAGTAGAGGGTGATTGTACTTTCCATGTTAATGATCCTGTTTGCCTCGAGTGCACGAGGACTATAAGACTGTGGCATATGCAGATGTTTCTCTTGCATCTCTTAACAATTGCTCCAGGCATAATAGCGCACATTTGTTTGCATCTTTCTATCTCCTCTCCACTCTCCGGTGAATGCAGGATAGTTATGTTGTTATTTTGTTTTTGTTTTTTGTGAATCACATTAGAATCTCAGGAGCAACTGTCGCTACTAGGCCAGCTGTTCGTATGGATTTTTATTTGGCCATTTAAATACTAATAGACAAACTTTAATCTTGTATGGAAGTTCAACTCAGCTCAGACCACACTCAGTTGAACAGCATTAGCGATCCTTGTATCTGATTGGGGGCAACAGCGTACAATGCACTCGTCACAGCTGCACATTTAACTAAGAGGTTTTAAACAATCACTCCTAATTCACTCCTGCCAGTTAATCAAACACAAAACAATATCACTTCACACACATTAGTTCTTAAAAAGGGGTCTTAAGGACATTCAGCCGGGCAGTTTCCTCGTATTTGGTGTGGTTGCTGTTGTTATCATGGACACAGGGTGGAGTTTATTTGCTAAGATCTTTCTGACAGATCTCAGAAAGAGTTATAAAAATAGCTCTGCTATAAACACTCTTATTGCATTTTTTTTTTTTTGATCTGAAACTCACTACATTCATGGCCACTCCTACTTGTGCATATTCAGCTTATAGTCGATAATGAAAATCACTGAAATTCCAATTGTAGTCTGAAAAGTCAGCCACTGCTCTTTCACCGAGCTGAATTGCTGCTGATAAGAAAATATACGCCAGGACAAGCGAGCAGTACCTGATAGACCACTTTGTGCTTATTGTGTCGATGACCTCAGGGGAGTGAGATTAAATTAACTAAATTTCTCCTTCACCCATTATCGTTGCTGTTAGTTTAGTCTCATTTAATCAGTGTTGATGTAGAATTTTTGGCTTAAGTTTTGGTGAACTACTCGGTGTGTGCATACTGCACGTTTGCTCTCCGTGCTGCTGTATCATTGCTTGCTTTTCTTTTTTTAAAAGCTTCTTCAGCAACTCATTTATAACGGTTCGCCTGTCTTAGCTCATTATACAGTCAAGCTCACTTAAATGTCCATGTTGATAAAGTCACACTAAAAGGGAGAGCTGGCAGAGGGCCTAGGAAAAACCTTTTTGTGTTCATGTTTGTCTTGTGCCAAAATCCTTCTGTGATCCTCCAGATTAAGGACCCTTTACCTCACCCTTTCCTCCATTTCTGCCTTTATGTTACCGTCTCCTTCCCTTGAGTTGTTCCATACCTTTCTCACTCCTTCCTTCCTCTTTTTTTCTTATCACCTGCACAAACAATGTTGTACTCCCCTGATACAAGCCTCAATCACGTACATATTCCATAGTCTTTTTCCACACCCACCTCCTATTGCCCCTTTCAACTTTTCAACTTCCCTGAGCCCTCTAGGGTCTACATCCTTTCCCTGAGCTTACACTTAGATCTAGATGCCTCTGACCCACACTTACATATCTGCCTGCCAGCAACTACACCACACATTATAGAGATTTGTAGAGTGTTACTTGTCTTTTGCAAACAGGGGTTAAAATGGGACAGCTCAGGCAGCTTCACTTCTTAGTACAATCACGGGATGGACAACTTCACTTTACTGTCTTCAGCAGTATGTGGTTTTACTGTTCTTGTCTAAATAATTTAAGATACTTTTTTGTTGACTGGTATGATTCACTATTGTGCAAAATTCTTAATCCACCCCTCACCTTTCTTTTCTGTTTTGCTTAAGAGGAGCCAGACTTTCTTTCTCTGGGCTTTCTGAGTTTTCCTTTGGAGATTGGCTTCTTTTCACTCATTTTCAGTCTTTTTCTTCTACCTGACCATTTTCATTGGAATGGTTTTTGTTTGTTTGTTAAACCATCTGATACTGACCTACAGATCATTTCAGCCAGCATCATTTTTTAAGATCGCAAACACACAACCAATACAATAAAAGAATACCTGAATTTAAAAAAACTCAGTGGAAAACAATCAATTATGGATTTGCCTTGCCAGAGTCTGGACCTCAACATTATTGAAGTAGTGTGGGATCATCTTGACAGACAAGCAGCTCATTTCCAAAGAAGAGCTTTGAATGTCCTTCAAGAAGCCTGGAAATACATGCACGCATACATGTTGGTGTTACAGTAGCACAGGTAACAGTGATAGCTGTCTAAAAAAGACATATATTTGTCTTAAGAGGTTTCATGCTCAATATTTACTCTTGCAAAGTTCTAATAAGAGACAGAGAAAAATGCAAATTTAATTCAGTGAAGCCACTTGAGACGCAAAATATCCATTCTCCAAAAGCAGCTACAATCAGCCTTTTTCTCCCATAAAATTTAACCTTTAGAATCACTTTCCAGGGATTTAACTGAAATAACAAATGCACCCAAAAACAAACTAATAAACAAAGCCAAGTGAGAGTGAACCCCATCTATGTGTTTATGTGTTTATTTGTTTAAACCGAGCCAGAAAAAGATAAATTTTCACTTTCAGTTGAATTTCTTTATTAGTAATTGTAGCTTTTTAAAATGTACTTTTATTTATTTATTTGCAGTTTGTGGCACTAGCACTAGGTTTCTAATATGAAGACAATGAGGAGATAGCTTTAGCACACAGCCATGATGGACTGTGATATACAACAGTTTGCATGACCTTGATGGTGTTTGCATATAAAGCGACCTTAGTGGAGAGAGTGACAGAAGGTTACATTGTTGTCCCTTTAGAATGCATGGAAAATATAACATGTAATGTTATAAATCCTCTATTTTTTAGGCAGGAGAAATGTCATAGGGGAAAAAAGCTATCTACAGTTATATTCCAAGGTCAAAGAACAACACATTGAATAGTCATAAAAGATGAAATGACAGTTGGGTCTGATTATTGTTATCTTCAGTCCTTCAGCATGCCCTCCTTTGTGGTAACAGACTTCTAATATGTTTTTGCCACTTAAATAGCTCAATATATCTCTTAAAATAGATGATGCACATCTTCTCTCCTCTCCTCTCCTTTCCTCTTCTCTCCTCTTCTCTTCTCTTCTGCACCAGTATTGCTTTTGCCCTTTGTCATTGACTACACCATGCACTGAGCAGTAATTAAGCGGAGTAATCCTGTTTCAGTGACAATAAACTACAGCAACCATAGATCACATATACTCGTGACATGAATCACTGTGAAAATTATTGTAACATTACCGCAGGCTTTGAAGAGGAGCAGTGCACTGTAACTACACAAAATTATGTGCATAGCCTGAGGAACCTATTGCGTCTGTAAGCCGCACAGACCCTCACAGAGGTGTAATTCATTAATGAGAAACTTAATCTAGGGGTTAAACTGATGGATAAAAGAGCTAAAATTGTGCACGTCTATTTATGTGTAAAAGTTAGGTGTGTCATCTTTTTGTTTTTTAGGGGAAGTTTAGAGAGGTCATTGTGTGTCTCTCTGAGATCCCCTCCAGTCAGATTCTAATATAGTTCAGTAATTAATGACAATTTGTGTCTGTGTGTCCATTTCCCCTCTGAACATGCTCCATTCTGTACAGTAAAGGTCAGTTAGACAAAACTTGCAGTTCAAAACTGCCTCACCCCCTTTTGTTGTTATAGGCTCCACCCCACTCCTCATTTATGTTACTGTCCAATATGTACCCATTGCTCCCTCTTCAGCTCTGGCAAACCCATCATTGCTGATTTACGTGTGAAATGTCTCCCTAGAGATGTGCCTGGCGCTGGACTTAATCAACATTGTGTGAACTCTTCAGCAAAAGCCTGTAATGGATGTAGATTTACATGTAAAAGAAGTACTTCATCCCTCAGTTGAAATGAGGTCACTAAAAGCATCTTAACCCTTTAAAGACTTTACCATGAAATAATTGCTAGAAAATTCGAATTTTTTGGAAAATAGAGTTTAGTTTACCTTCTGACGAAATAAAAAAACAAAAACTTAATATGAGTTTGCATATTAGATTTGTTATTTGTATCATATTTGCTACATCAGGCTTTTTGTGCCATTTATTTTTGTTTTTAGTGGAAAAAATCCCACTGATAAAGTAGAAATCTTAAAAACTTATACTGGGTTACATTGAAACTGACACTGAAAATCACTATACAGTCACCATTGCAGATGTTCTTACCTTGCCCTTACTTGATCTGAGTTCCTCTTAGGATTTGCGCACACATAGTATAGGTATGAGTCATAAAATAACAAAGATTTTAGTACTGTCTTCCCATATGGAAAAGAAATAGAAAAAAACTTATAAAAAACTTGCATAAGATGTGGCCCACTTCATATAGTGAAGCATATAAGGCTTATATGATTTACTCATGAAAGTGGCCACTTTCTCATTACTTTCATATATTATTTTAGGAAGTATCCAAAACAAGTTTCATTTATACAATTTTTCAAGGGATCTTATATGTGTTTTCACTCATGTATGCTTTTCATACAAGTTTCACACAAGACAGATACAAACTTTACAAGATTTATATATATCTTTTCCATATGGGTTCATTGAAAATGCTGTAAACGGTTAAGCATTTCTTTGTTTAATATGGAATTTAATAAAAACCTGATTTCATTTTCATTTTTAAAACCCTGCGCCAAATCTTAAAATTGTCTTGTGGAGTGACCATGCTTGGCCACGGTTGAATTAATATTAGCTCTTTACTGTTAACTGGCTTGTCTATCATAGTGAAGGCTAATAATAAGTTTTTCTAAAAGGGTAGGAATTTTTTATTATTTGTCAATGAAAACACTGACTTATACTGTGCCGTCACACCTATATTTTAAATTGTGCAATTCCAGGGACAACTATATTTTGCTGAAGGATGCCATTCAAGGTCGTGAGTGAAGATCTCTGTGATGCTCATGACATTCAGGTCAAAATATCTTTAAGAGCTCCTAAAACTTAACAAAAAAATAGTTTTAATATTATATATTATTTTTAACAATGTTAAAAAAAATAATTACTTAAGTTAAAATATAAGCATAAATTACACACTCTTTAACAGACTGAGAGACAAATAAGAGACAGCCCAAGAAGAGCTAATTAACAGGGATCCACAGAGAACAACACAGCAAGTAAATCAAAATATCATATATATAGCTCCATAAAGAGTGACTGAATGTCAACCCATTATTAAGTCTTAGAATTGGCCTATAGCTATTCTTCTTTGAATACCATACATAGATAACAAGATGGGAAAATAATTAAGAAAACAAAAATATAATAATAGTTGAGTGATTATAACTGCAGGGATGTCACATTAGGACACATAAGTTCATATGAAACTTTACATCCATTAACTTAAATACGCTTTTTTAAAGTATCATAAGTACTGTAGATGATGAATGTAACCAAATGAGGTTGTCAAAGAAATTTTTTCTCAGATACTAATTGGTATTAAATTACTAGTGGATTAGACATTTATTTACAGCGGTGCTGATACCAACAGTCTTCAGCTCCTCCAGCTGACACACAATTTTAAACTGAACTGGTGCAGAGAAGCAGCCCCCCCTGCCCCCGTGATGTTCACGAACACATGGACAGCTGCACAACAAACTCGTGCGAAGCATCTTAAATGCTAACACCCCATATTTATGAGGAATTTCATGAGGTCAGTAAAGCTCCCGGTTCAACAACATCAAGGTTTTAAACAGGTATAATAAATGTTAACCTTGCCAGCCACATGTTAAAATTAGCCATTTAACTATTAGCAAATGCCCAATAGTCACTCTAGCCATCTGTTAGGGGAAACATGCTCGTGACTCTCTTTAGTTTGCTCACCAGTCTCATGTCAGGCTGGAGAATGCCATCATTTACCTGCTACAGCATGCTCACTCTGATATTGGTGGCATTATGTGAATAATGTTGTTGTTGTTTTTTTATTTGTCCAGTGCCTTTAGCACCCACCACTTCAGCTGAGTGGGAAGCAGGTCAGGATGTGTGTCACCACTTCCATTGTCTCCTAGATTGCTGACTATCTGTCAGAGAGGACTCAATTTGTACGGCAGGGGGCCTTCCTGTCTGATGTGGTTGTCAGTAATACCAGGGCACAACACAGGATGATCCTGTCTCCATTCCTGTTTACTGTGTACACCTCAGATTTCCAGTATAACAGTGAATCATACCATCTGCAGCAGCTTCCTGGTGATGCTGCAGTCGGTGGTGTATTAGGGGTAGCTACAAGTAGGAGTACAAGGCAGTGGTGGGGATTTTGGTGAAGTTATCCATGAGAAATAACCTCCCCCTGAATGTGAGTGAGACTAAAAAGATGGTGGTTGACTTCTGGTGGGGAAAAAAAAGAAAAAAAAACAGTGAATGACCCCATTAATATCATAGGTGAGGAGGTTAAACAGCCGATACTTGGTTGTTCATTTGAATATGGGTGCCATGTAGAAGAAGGGATGAGAAGATTTTACTTTCTGAGTAGGCTCAGATCCTTCAGCGTGTGGAGCAGGAGATGTTGGAGATCTTCTAGGTGTCATGGTCCTGGGTCGTGCGACCCAGTGTTTTGTGTTTAGTCTATTTTGATGTTTATTGTTTGTTTAGGTTCATTAAGTTATTCCAGCTCATTTGTAATTATATTACCCTCGTATTAAGCCTCCCTTGCCCTTCATGTGTTTATGTCTGTGTGTCTTGTGTTGTCAAGTTCATGCTGTCGCTTCTGTCATCTTCCCCTGTACTCCGTCTCCCTGGTTCGTGCGTCTACCTGTCATGAGTCATGTCTGCATGGTTATGTTTAGTTCATGTCATGTCTAATCTCCATGTTTCCTGTTTTACTTTGAAAGTCTGTATTCAATGTCAGTGTATTTAGTTTCACCTCTCCTGTCCTGTCGTTAGGTTCATGTGTGTCAGCTGTGCTCCCATGTGTGGCCACTCCCCTGATCATCCCTCATGTGTATTTAGTCTCTGTGCTTCATGCAGTCTGTGTCGCATCGTCTGTGTTCTCACCTCCATGTTTTCACGGTCAGTCTTTTCAGTGATCATCTCTGAGTTTTCTTAGTTTGTCACAGTATTAGTTTTCCCAGTTTAGTTATAGTCTAGTCACGCTATCCCTGCTTTGTTTGTACACTTTGTCTTCAGCCATAATAAAGGCTCGCTTTCTGTTAAGTTCACTCCCGTCTACTCACTTGTGTACGCACCTGGATCCATTACACACACCACCGCACGGCCTGTCTCTGCAGACCGTGACACTACCAGTCTACAGTAGCGTGTCCCTTTTACTTTTGCTGCTATCTGCCTAGTTGGTGGAGGGCATCAGTGCCAGAGTTGCCAGCAGGATCAACAAACTAATCCACAACGCTGCAACCATCACTGGCCAGAATCTGGAGGCATTTGAATCAGTGAGGGACAAGAGGTCACTGAACAAACTGCTCTCCATCATGGACAATCCATCATTTCCCCTCCATTCTACACTACAGAGGCAGAAGAGCTCATTCTCCCTCACTGCCATAAAATATGCTTCAGGAAATCTTTCCTACCCTTCTCTATAATAAAACATTTTTTGTATTTCTCACTGCCATTTCTCAGATTTATAGTGTACATATGATTTATGAGTGCTATTTGCACTACTGTTTGCTAGATTTATATTTTGCAAAATCTCAATCTTATTTTTCTTTTATTTCTCTTCAACTTTATTTTATCATGATTATATTTCAAATTTTTGCCCTACCTTACATTCACTTTGGGCCTGTGTACTTTTACTTTTAACTCTGTGTTTTTATTGTGGCTTATACTTCTTTTCCTCTCTATGCTGCTGCTGTAACAAAGTAATTTCCCCAGCAGGGTTGGTAAAGCGATCTATCTATCTTGCTTTACTATTGTCCTATAACATCTAGCTGGTGAGAAAGCTAGCTCTGCTTTGAATAATAATTAGCGCTTGATACAGTTTTCCCACAAAAAAAGTTCATTAGCAATTCTTCAACACCACCATCTCCTCTTTCTTTCTCATTAAACAAACTACAGTATGTAAATATTAATCTTCCAAAGGGGTAATTACCAAGCACAATGTATCTAAAGCTGAAGAGCAAAATAACAATAAGGAAAACCACAGGGATTAATTTTCATATCATAATATCGCAGAATGGCTCTGCCTTATATTTAGAGCTGAAAACTGAAAGACAAGGTGAAAAAAGGTAACTTGGTATGAAAGCCTGGTGAAAACATAGGAGCTTTGATTTCCAGCATAGGTAAATCCTCCCGTGTCCCTGACTGTGTTTTCAATAAGTATCAAACTCATTTCTGCACACCATCAGTTTAACTGTAGGACTGGGAATCATATCTAGCTTACACTAGAGATCACAGAAAACAAGAAACCTGGCTTTATCTCCGTGTTCCCCTCTCTGCTATAACAGACTGCTTAATTAGAATGCTTAGAAGACAGCGTGAAGACAACAGGCAAAAAAATACCTTTCAAATTACAGTTCATTTCAGATGCTTGTTGATTGTCTTGTTTTGTTGTTTTTTCCCTTTTCCCGATGAGCTTGATGCTGTTATCCTTTGTCTGTCAGCTTTATCTAAAACAACTTTTAATTCTTTCTCCTTTTCCTCAGTACGCACTTCTCTCATTAAAACAGGCTTTCTTTTATGTAAGAGTTTGACTCAGTGACCCTCATCACACCTCCTATATATAGTATATGTACCCATGAGTTAATGGTTCCTGTTGCTCTTTGTGTGCGAGAAAATCACAGCTTCAGATTGCTTTTTCAGTCACTTTAATGATGACTGAGTTACAGCAGTCTTTACTCGTCTTTCCAGTACTTTTGTGGTTCAATTCTTTTAAATCATAAAAGCCTAATTTTCATGAAACCCTAAGTAACACTTCTAGATCCAAAACAACTTGTTAATACCTGCAGATCTTAGAGACACTTCAGAAAATGCAATAATTTGTCTCTTTCAGGATGATATGGGTCAGTATGAAACTTGTTTTTAAAGATTATTAGAGCTTCTGCATTGTAATGTGCAGCTTTGGTTACACATTTATCACCTTCAGGACACATTTTTTGTCTCCTGTTATTTTATAAAGCTATTTTTCTCAAGTTGAAAGTCAGGAAGAATAAGGTGACTTTTGGATGAATTTAAAGTGGAAACATTCATATTTTCTTGCTGAGATAAAAAACAACTCAAAGTATTTACTCAAAATCTGAATTTTACTATGGTTCATGGGCACTGCAAAATATTTTATTATACTGAAATAAGCATTTTTGTGACATTATTACTCAGTCTATCATGTGTTATGCTGCAAACTTAAACCTTAGCCCTACACATGTAGAGGCTGGTTGGCGACCCACTCATAACCTGCTATTGCTATGGAAAAGTGTGTATTATGTCAGATTTCCGCAGTCACATAGCGCCAAGTAGTTACCATGTTCTCACTGATTGGTCCATAGGCCTGCATGACTGGGGCTTAGCAAACAACATTTTCACACGGACAGCCAGTAACCGACAGCCAGCACTCACACCTGGTCAGGGGACACTATTTTTTGCCTAGCGACCAGTGGCTGCCAGCTGGTTGCCAACTGGTCTCTCGACCTGGGTGACTGGGACCTTAAAAAAAACAGTCATTACTCCCTCACCCTTCAACCAAACCCATTCCCCTTATTTTTGCTGTATCTATAACTTACTGCAACTCATAGTCAGCATTATGTTCTTAAATTAATACATTAATAAAATGAAATTCGAATAGAATAAAATAGAATAGAATAGCCTTTTATTGATAGAAAAATATAAATAGTAGGACAACAAGAATAAATAACAGACAAGAGTATATACAAAACAGGAGGAAGGCACGCATTCAACAATATTCTGTTGTAGACGGGTAGAGCAATTTATGTAATGTGCCAGTGTGTTTGGCACAGCTGTTAAAGAAATGTGGAGTTGGTATTGTGCCCGCCTGAGAATATTTATTAATTTGCTATACATAAAGCTGTTTATAGTGCCTTTTTGTCCTTGTGCACACAACCTAGTGATTTGGGCCTATTGTAGCACTTGATCTCTAAAAGACATTGATCTGTAGCTGAATGAAAAGCAGCCCTTCCAGCCACTTGTGCTGCTTTAGTATTTGAATCAAAAACTTTGCTTTCACATAGATTTTATTGATGTGCACAGGCCTCCTGAATAATTTCAGAGCTGGTTGGGTTTAGGACAGAGTCTGAGCTGCTGCTGAAACACTGTTTGCAGTTTCTGATGTTCACCTCCATTATCCACCACCCTCCAGGTACAAGCCATTTCTCTCACCGGCTGTGCACTGCCACAGAGGCAGGTTGAATCTGTGATTGTTTTCCAGCCAGGCTTCTATGATGGATGACTAGCATGGCTGCTTAATATGATACCTACACACCATAAATGCAGTACATCCAAGAACTGTGTGCAGATGCACTCTGTTTATTGCTTGGGTTGGTTTCCATCTTTCATTAATCTCAGCGATGGGTGGTGTGCTGAGTGGGTTCAATTTAATGGTGGGAATTAAACCTGACTATTATGGCAAGATCCATGTAACATATGGTGTATTGTGAGAAAACATGTCTAAATTCTGAATGTCAGCCATTAAGAGACATTACGCTGAACTGGCTGCAGCAGCCACTGTATAGCCACTATATTCATTGCAGGTGCTGCGCTCCATTGCCAGCACATGAACTCTACGAGTTAAGGTTTGCCTTTCATTGGTGGAAAAGTTCTCTAAATGGATCAGTTGAACTAATAAGAAGTTGGCATACATGTTGCGATGATTTTTGTTCTTTTTACAATTATAGATTTACACAAGTTTCTAAACAACTGCAGATTCCAAGATTATGATTTCAGTCAATTATATGTAAGCATAAGTGATTTGGACGTGTCACCACTTTGCCGAGGTCTGGAAAAAGACCTAAACTGCCATCCTTAGATGAGAGGAAAGCAGTTACGATGTTTGGGAACAACACAGGAACCACCGAGGCTCGAGCCCGCTATGAACTAGAAGGATTTATGGTGCACAATTATTCCACCGTGGAAAAAGAACAGTTTGAAGAAATCAAAAACCCACAATTACCACGACATTCATGACCCTGATGATTGTACACAAACCTCTGATCACACCTTTGAATCCAAAAGCTGAACTTTTGCTAGTAACTCTCCACTAGCATGTTCTGAATTGCAACTTGAATTCTCAGGAGACGTTAGTGTGGCAGTATCTTATAAGAAGAAACAGGCAATCTGCCACTGACTCGTGTCATTGCAGTTTTAGCTACAGCTACAGAGCAATTAGTTGTAGGTACAAGTGCCAAGACAAACAGGCTTAAGTTAATTACTTAAGATATTTGACCCCCCACTGGCATCTCGGTTTAAACCCTTTTAATTAATTAACGGACAACAAAGTCTATATTCAAAATCATTCTGTTTTATAAGCACTCCTACACTGGTGGTGACTGCCAGCCATGTCTGGTTTCATACAAGAGTTATCAAACGAATTGTATGCATTTTTTCATCTCTATGCTCATTTACATATATCAAATACTAATACTGCAAAACAAGCTAAATGGTAAATATGTAGCAAAAGTGAGCAGTGTTTTAGCCAGCCCTTGCTGGAGTGTAAACAGGGTTCCCTGTCAGCCATCATTAATGGGTGTAATTTTGATGTCGCATGTCACAGGAAAGTGCCAGAGTAAGAGCACTGGGTGTTTTGTGTCTGTGTCTTTACTTAGCAAAGAAAACAACCCAACAACTCGTTATGCCTATAACGGTGGCATTAGAAGGAGGTCTGGGTTGTACATCATTAGAGGAAGAGCAGAGGCGGCCTTGGGGCCTTTCAGGACAGGCAGGGAGCGAGAGATTGACAGAGAAGAAGAGACAGATTGACTGCTTAGTCATAATGGGGATGAAAGCGTACTGCAGCAGTTTAACTACACAAACACAGGCACAAGACAATAACACACATATATGCATGGTGCATGTAGACTGTATTTGAGACTCCTGTCTGCGAATACTATAATTACATACTGATGGCATCAATGGACACGTTTCAATTTGCCTCCATCTTCAATTCATTTAGTGAATGAGTTGCTTTTTATTTAGCAATAGCTGTGCAGGAGTGACAGATCAGGAGAATTATTTATATGGTTAATCTGAATTGTGAATTTAGTTTTTTGATCTGTTATTCAGAGGAATTGCACATACATGCTATTAAATACTTAAATAACAATGCTCTCCAAGCTTTTCCACTCTGCATGAACTAAAAAAAAAAAAAGCATGATTAGTTGTGATACAGTTAGGACAAGCTGCAAACAGAAGACATCACGGAAGACAAAACAGATGACAGAATTGACTAATATCCCAAAGAAATAATGAAACAGCCAGAGGCGCAGATCACAAATTCAGGCCACAACTTTCATTAAGAAAAAAAGATGTGTGAAAATTGGATTCAGAGATTTGTGAAATGGGCAATTATCTTTAAGTGTAAGTGATGGGTTTGTTTCCAGGCAACCATATGTACAGTCTACTCTCATTGGCCACTTTGACTCTCTTTTGACTTGAGAACAGCCTCAATTCTTCACGTCGCAGATTCAACAAGGTGCATCTCGCAGTAGCTGCAGATTTTTTGTCAGAGCATCCATGATGTGGGATCCATGATCCCATTCTACATCCCGAAGGTGCTCTTGGATTGAGATCTGGTGACTGTGGAGGCCCTTTGAGGCCCCCATTGTCATGTTCAAGAAATCAGTTTGAGATGATTTGAGCTTTGTGACATGTCGTGCTATTGTCAGCAACAATACTCAGGTAGGCTGTGGCATTGAAGCGATGCTCAGTTGGTATTAAGGGTCACAAAGGGTACCAAAAAAATACCCCCTACACCAGCGGTCCCTATCCTTCTTTGCACCACGGACCGGTTTATGTCCAACAATATTTTCATGGACCAGCCTTTAAGGTGTTGCAGATAAATACAACAAAATAAAACCAGTACCGGTACCAAAATAAAGAAGATTTATTCATAACACACGGGAAAAGACCCAGAAAAACTGAGTAAATGATAAAAAATAATGATAAAAACCAATAAAAACCCTGAAAACCATATATATCACACCTGAGCCTTAACTCTCGCAGCCTGGTACCGGGAGTTGGGGACCACTGCCCTACACCATCACACCACTGCCAGCTTGAACTGATGGTAGGATGGATCCATACTTTCATGCTGTTAATTCAAAATTCTTTGAGATAACAACTCCAACATTTGCCTCTGGATTGACCGTAAGTACTCTGAGTATTTGTTGTAATCTGAATATTATACCACATCAAGGTCAGGTTCAGTCAGCCTTCTTAAAATGTCATCACATCAAAAGTATAGTGAGATTAAGAAGACAAAAGCTGTTCCTGAAGGCAAAATTCAAAATAAAGTAATAAAGTACATCGTGTGCCTTATAATTCTCACTCTTTTATAAATAAACAGTATAAATTAAAGAGCTGTACAGCAGTTGTTGCTATGTTTCACTATGCTTCTGTCACATACACTATAGACACATGACTTTACCAACTAAAAGCAAAGCAAGATAACAGGAACAAAGTGTTCTTCTTTAGTGCTTAAATGTAAGAAGTCAAACCTGCAACAGTGGGTAGCCGCAGCCATTGACTACTCATTATTACACCTACAGCATGTTGCTTCTCCACACATTCGCTCTTCATGTTTCATGTCTTCTGTGAATTTATTCCCATTAGGGGACCATGTGCACCACACTATGCTCTAAAACTAAACAGGGACATAAAATACCTATGCAGTAAACAATATTTGCAGTTTGACCCTTACAGCTGTTTAACCATTACTGACAGGCTGTTAGGATTTGGGGGGACATTGATTTTGAAGTCAAGTTTGCTTCCCTCCAATTTATTTTGCCAACTGGGAGCCATAGTTACCTCAGTGTGCCAAGGAACAGATTTTCAGGCTACACTGCATATGACTTGTGTTTCTGCTTCTCTTTCCGCCTCCCTTTGTGTTGCCCTTGGTGTTGCAGCGTTGTACAGTATGATTGAGAGTGTATATCCCCCTAGAGTATTCTGGGGCTCTAAGTCATTTAATACATACTATGAGGGGCATCATACACACTGACACACAATACACACAAAGATCAGGGTCAAATATACACATTTTGACCTTTTTGTGTACACACAGACAGCATGCACACTCCTCCAACTTTAGGTAAGAGAGAGATTGCAGTATTGCAGCACGTTGGGAGTAGAAGATACTTGAGAAGAGATCAGTTGAGCGTTTGGTCCACATCCATTTATCTGTGATTCCGCCCCTGCCCTTTTCCTCTCCTTCTCTCTTACTTTCATTTCTCCTCTTATGCTTCATGAAATACCACTGATTTCTACCTCTTCAAAGGCCACTTGTGAGGTACGCCTGCCCATGCAGTTCCATTGGGCACCTCCACGAAATTCAAAGAACCAATCAGAGACAATTGTAGATTTCATAATAAGAACTTATTGTGGCTGATTGTGGATTGTACTCTTTTGTTTTATTGAAAACTTGAATGCAGATGATGCAGTTAAGTTTCATTTAATAGAGACCGATCAGTTTTAAATGTGGAAAGATTGGCATTATGGGATGTTAGAAGAATGAACTAAAAGTCGATGTAATTTCGTAAGTGTAGTAAAAAAGAAGAAGAAAAAAAAAGTTTCTTAGTGGAAAACATGTTTTTTTTTGTTTTGGGGGGGACTTGGCAGGGAAGTTGTTCAAAGCATCTTGAAAACTTAACACAGCTAGTTCTGTCTCCCCATTTAATCCCAGACCAACTGTGTTGATCCTGTAATGTCAGGATCAGGACCCATGCAGGAATCTTACTGCTTCTTCATAGATTTGCGTTAGCGCAGCGCAGAGTCTGTGGTCAACTTTGCACACCATTGTTTCTATGGTGAAGCTGTACGCTGTCGCCAAGGGGCAAGGTCACATATAGTCACTCTAATAGCTACTCTTGCTTGTTTTGTTGTTGGTCTATTGGTCAGCAATGGGGAAGAGCTGGAATGAAACGCTGTTAATAACAATAGAAAGTGTCCACTTCAGCCACTGTCTGTGCTTTTTAACCTTTGATACTTTTTCGTGCTTCTACAGCATAGATGTCAAACTCTGGCCCGCGGGCCAAATTTGGGCTGCAGCCTAATTACATTTGGCCCACAAAGCCATACCAAATTACTATTAGAGCTGGCCTACTGGTATAATACAGCTAATATACATATTGTTTAGTATTAAGCTTTGCTTGTTCCATATTCATATTTTCAGCAAAACTTGTTTGAGTCTATAAGAAAAGATTCATTCTTATATCTGGAGGAAGAATTTTTTTCAATAAATATTAATGTTAGCCCGCGACTTTGTTCCAGTTTTGAATTTTGGCCCACTGTGTATTTGAGTTTGACACTGACTCAAACGCAGTAGTAAAATAAGCGTTACTTTGTCGACAAGAACGGCTTTTACACATTTTCTTTTCAAAATTTAGTAAGCTTCTGTATGTATAAATATATATATACATAGATAAATATGAGCATGGCACACATAGCTCACCAGAGAAAAATCAGCAAATGCTTTCTTACCAGATATGGATCATGTAATGAAATAATGAATCCTCAAAAGCATAGAGCTCAACAGTGGTGGCTTTAAAGCAAGAACGTTTGTGGAGTCTGCATATCCTCGATGTCTCTGCATAGGTCTACTCCAGAGGATTGTAACTGTAAATTAGCAGTAGGTGTCGATATATACAAATGTATGGTTCTCTGTATTCCTGCCATGGATTGGTGATACCCGGGCGCTTGTCCTCTAACAGCTGGGTTAGCACCCAGCCCCCACGACTTTAAGTTAAGCAGTTAAGGAAATGAATTGATGGATCAATACAAAAGACTGAATCAACTATTCAAAATGCCACATGTTTTACATACTCTAATAGCCCCAGTATAGTCTGGATGTGTTATTAGACCAAGAACTTCACAAAAAATGAACATTAATATCAAGTTAGTGTAGTTAACATCTCCTTGAAGCAATATTCTGTTCTTCCTTTAAATAGTTGAAATTAAAAGCTCCTTTGCATTAATTTGGATGTGAAGCTCTCACAAAAGCTAATTTCCTACTCAAAAAAGATCTCATGAAATGATCGTAACAAAATTATTGATAACCCTTAGAAGTGGTGAAATTTCAAGTAGACTAAAGACTGTTGTGTTTAATTATTTTCTTCAATCTTAGAATTGTATTCAGCCCATTTAAATGGATGCTCATTGTACTGTGTATACCCTAGACTAAATATAAAAACAAAATAAAGAACAGTGAGGAGATGAGGAAAAATATGTTTACCAAGCCTCTCCATGCTCATATTCTTAGGAAGTTTCAGTACAATGGGACCTTAGCCAAGCTCCCTAAAGTTTGACACAAAAGAAGAACTGTCCCTGGATGGAATTCATTTAATATATATAGTTTACGGTATTTTAAAGCAGATAGGGACTGGCCTTCCTGAATGAAAGTGGCTCCATGTGGCCGTGGAAGAGCTTCATATTTAAAACTAAAAAAATCAAAATTCAGACTAGGGTGAAATAAATGTTAACGAGTACGTACCACATTGACTAAGCAAAATTATGTAGCCAAGTCACTGAAACCAACCACAAGTGTGCGTTCTTTCAAAGAAAGTCTTTAAAAGAGAATCATCCTATGAAAATTTTTTTGTGAGAGCTTGAGCAGGCTAAGTTGTTATATGGTGTTTTGTGCTGTATCTGGCACATGGATGACTTAGATCTGTGTAAGGCAAAATAGAAGCAAAAGATTATTAAGAGATCGTGTCATGTCAGAGACCTCTGTCTTAATTGCAGGATATCCAAAGGTTAATCACCAAACAGACATGACATATGCAGACACATACAAGCACCGGGGACTGGAGGAGAAGAAAACATTGAGTCCTGATTTGAAAAAATTGAAAATCTATAGAAAGAGATGAATCTTTGATTCCTCAGCAGTTTGCTCAGGAATCATGAGCCAAAATACCTGAGAAGTATAAACGTTTCATTAAGATCTCCAACAAGCTTTGTCCCATTTTCAACAGACAACAAAACACGTTAAATGAAAAAAAAATACGCTGGTCTGTTCATATCAAATGGAGAATAATTGATTTTCTGATACTCAGTTTGAAATACTTAATTTATTTATTTTAATTTATTTTTAAGTAGAAGAGTTCCAGTAACTTCGGCCATATTAACTGATAAGTCACTGAGTCATTAACTCTTTCTGAAATCTAACTGATCCAGTGAAGATAGAGGCGTTATTCAAAAGAGCCATAACATTATCCATCACAAGTTGTTACTGTAGGTCAGGAACTAAGAGCAGCACAGCTTCTCCAATGTATCTTCTCTACACTTTGCAAGGAAAGGCAACAAGAAGTCTGTGAGATGTTAATACCAATAAAATTAATTGATTTTATTTTAAATGCACACACTAAAGGCATTCAATTGTTGTTTTTTGTTGCTTTCTTTTTCTTTCTTTTTGCTTAAAGCACATTAACAGAGTTTACACTATGTTAATTCTCGGTGAACCAAAAGCTCAGGCTCTTACTACAAAGGCTTTTCACATTACGGCAGTTACTTTACCAACAATGTTTAATTGAAGATTTTATGTTGAGTAGCTTTATTTACAGCAATACATTTCCCCTCGTTAACACAGGTATTAATTCGCACTTTGTTTTAATTCAATTCAATTCAATTTTATTTATATAACGCCAAATCACAACAAAAGTCGCCTCAAGGCGCTTCCTCCCATTAGTCACTCTCATTTGCTCCTTGGTCTACTAGCACTAAGCAAACAAAGCAAAATGGGCACATGACCTCTTCTTGTCATTTCTGCTCTAGACAAGACATTATAGACTGCAGCTGTCTTTGGTTGGCTGTCCTTACAGACTCTATAGCACGTCCGGCGCCGCTCCGAGCTGGCAGCCAGTATCAGCAGCTCTGACCTTACAGTCCTTTTTTCTCTTTAATATATGTTTCTTTGTTTTTTTGTGTTTATTGTTTTTCTATTGTGGACTGCTGTCCCCCACAATGGAGCTCAGAATTCTATGGACAATCGTGTTCTTTATTACATTTTTTACGGCGTAAAAAACATCTTTGTCCGGAGAGCGCGTGGAGGTCCGACCTCCCATTGTTTACAGCAGGGAACAGCTGTTAGCCCTAGGAGCCTCCACTGCCCTGCCTAGCGCCAAGCAAGCTGACATCCCCCGCGAGGTGAGGAGGAAAAGACGCGGTACTTGGGCCGGGATCGGGTGTCGCAGTAAAGTTAGGAGGTACCGGCCAGCGATTCCATCTATTATTATGGAGAATGTGAGATCTCTCCCCAATAAAGTAGAAGAACTGGCGGCTCTTACCCGACATCAGAGGCGCTACAGGGAGTGCAGCCTGATGTGCTTCACAGAGTCGTGGCTAACTGCGCTAACTCGGACTCACACGTAAACATGGATGGTTTTCATCTGATCTGGGCCAACAGAACAACGGAGAGTGGTAAGAAGAGAGGAGGAGGTCTGGCTGTGTTTGTGAACGATAGATGGTGTAACTCTGGGCATTTATCTATCAAAGAGACGCTATGCTGTAAGGACATTGAGCTGCTAGCGGTTAGCATGAGACCGTACTATCTACCGCCAGAGTTTACACACGTGATAATGATAGCTGTGTATGTCCCGCCCTCTGCTAACACTGCAGCAGCCCTTGAGGTCCTGCACACTGTAACAAGCAGACTCCAAACACAGCGCCCTCAGACCCTTTTTGTAATGTGAAGGCTGTGTGCACGCAGGGGTGGTGATATGAAGGACCCAAAATGCAGACTCACAGAAATCAAAGGTGAACTTAAATATAGCTTTAATGCTGAACTCCAAAAAGTAACAAAACTGAGATTCCAAGGTAAACTTTACACAGACAGAACACACAGCCAAATAAGGGTAGATCGCCACAATGACAAACTGCAACACAGGGCTTAAATACATAGAGGGAGCAATCAGGGAATGGACAACAGGAGGGAAACACAGCTGGGGCAAATCAGAACTGACGAGACAAGGAAGCATAAACTGAACACACTGAGATAAGACAGAGACCTTCAAAGTAAAACAGGAAACACATAACACAGACTGAACAAAGACACAGACTCACATGCAGGCACTACAACAGAGGGAACAGAGACGTGGGACCAGGGCAGACACAGACACCGACTGGACACGGGGATATAGCGGACAGGGGAGACAGCAACTAAGGATTACACAGAGACAAACCATAAGACATGACTCTAACAAAAACCCAAAGACTAGAAATTATAAATAAGATAATAAACTCAAAAACCCTGGGTCAATGACCCAGGCATCCTAACACTTTTCCTGATCTCTGAGGACTTTAATCACATCTCCCTGTCCTCCACTCTCCCCACCTTCACCCAGTACGTCACCTGCTACACCAGAGACAATAAAACATTGGACTTATTGTATGCCAACACCAAGGAGGCATACAGCTTATCACCTCTCCCTCCCCCTGGGGGGCTCAGATCAGAATCTGGTTCATCTCCAGCCTGCGTATAAACCTCTGGTACACAGAGAACCAGTAGTGAAACGCACAGTAAGGAAATGGTCAGCAGAGACTGAAGAGGCCCTGAGGGACTGTTTCCGTTCTACTGTGTGGGACAACCTCTGCAGCCCCCTGGAGGATGACCTCAACAGCATCACAGACTGCATTACGGATTACATGAACTTCTGTGTGGACAACACCGTACCCATCAAAAAGGTACGGTGTTTTTCTAACAACAAGCCATGGATAAATCCTGAAATTAAAGCTCTCCTCAAGGAGAAGAAGAGAGTCTTTAGATCTGGACTGGACTGCCTGTCCTTCATCTCAGAACTTCACACCTCTCAGCTTCACACCTCCTAGCTCCCAGTCATTAAGCCCACCCCCGGCTTCTGTGGACTCCAACATACACCCCCCTCCCCCAAAATCCACTCTTTCTATCTCAGCACTTCAAGTGAGGAACGAGCTTCGCAAGATCAAGGTGCAGAAGGCTGCAGGTCCAGATGGCGTCAGCTCCAGGCTCCTGAGATGCTGCGCAGATGAACTGTGTGGCATCCTAGGATATCTATTCAACCTGAGCCTGTCACTGGAGAAAGTACCACAGCTGTGGAAGACCTCCTGTGTGGTACTGGGAACAAAGACCTCACATCCCAAGGACCTCAGCAGCTACAGGGTGGTAGCCCTGACATCGCATCTGATGAAGACCCTCGAGAGGTTGGTTCTAAACCATCTGCGCCCCCTGGTAAAGTCTTCATTGGATCCGCTACAGTTTGCTTACCAGCCTGGCATTGGGGTGGAGCACGCCATCATCTACCTCCTGCACCAAGCTCTGACTCACCTGGAGAAGCCTGGAAGCACTGTGAGGATCATGTTCTTTGATTTCTCCAGTGCTTTTAACACCATCCAGCCACGACTTCTGAGAGACAAGCTGGAGCTATCGGGAGTGGACCACCACATGTCCCAGTGGATACTGGACTACCTCACAGAACGTCAACAGTATTTGAGGACACAAGGCTGTGTCTCTGATACACTGGTCTGCAGTACGGGGGCCCCACAGGGACCTGTGCTGGCACCGTTCCTCTTCACCCTCTACACTGCAGACTTCTCCATCAACTCCCCACGCTGCCACCTACAGAAGTTCTCTGATGACTCTGCCATAGTCGGCCTCATCACAGGTGAGGACGACTCAGAGTACAGACAGTGGACTCTGGACTTTGTAGACTGGTGTCAGCAGAACCACCTGCTGATCAACGCCGGGAAAACCAAGGAGTTGGTGGTGGACTTCCGGAGACACAGACCCACCACACTGACACCGGTGAACATCCAGGGAGTGGACATTGAGATAGTGGACTCTTATAGGTACCTGGGTCTTCACCTGAATAATAAACTGGACTGGAGCCACAATACTGACGCCCTTTACCGGAAGGGCCAGAGCAGACTCTACCTGCTGAGGCGGCTGAGGTCATTTGGAGTACAGGGAGCGCTTTTAAAGACCTTCTATGACTCTGTGGTGTCATCCGTCATTTTTTTACAGTGTTGTATTTTGGATCAACACTTTATCGGCAGCTGAGAGGAAGAGGTTGGATAAACTCATTAGGAAGGCCAGCTCTGTTCTGGGATGTACCCTGGACCAAGTGCAGGTGGTGGGAGAGATGGCCAAAATAACATCTCTGATGGACAGAGTCTCCCACCCCATGCATGTAAATGTTGCTGAACTGCAGAGCTCCTTCAGTGAGAGACTGCTGCATCCTCATGCATGAAGGAGCGTTTCCGCAGGTCCTTCCTCCCTGCAGCTGTCAGACTGTACAATCAGGACTGCTCCCAACAAACATAGATGTTTACATCTGCGCTGTAACTGCAATAAATTAATCAACCGATTCGCACTACAACCTGGTTTGCCTCTTATCTGTAGTTATTTTTATTTAATTTAATAACTGTACAGTACTCTGTTTATAGTAACCATTGTCCTTAATGTAAATATGTAAGAAAAATTGTGTATGTTTCTGTTCTGTGTCCTGTGTACTGTTTGTTTGTATATGTGTCTTTCTGGCTGATGTTACAACCAAATTTCCCCTTGTGGGACAATTAAAGGATTATTCTATTCTATTCTAAAAGCATGGAGTCCCTCTTAGACAAGGTCAATAGGGTAATCATGGTATATATACTATAATGACAGGTGGCTGAGCCAGAAGCTTTAAAACATATGCTTAGACTGGAATAACAAATGAACTGGTCTATCAGTATGAGGACGAGTTCAAAGACAATACTGGTAGGTTGAAAGCTTTGGTAATTTGTCTACTGACACTGGTAGTGTTTTACTAGCCTGAGGGCAGTTCTCATTTTGAAAATTCAGTTAGGGGAGGAGATTATTGAAACTGGGACTTTACAACCTGCAATTAGCACAAATATCTCACATCATCATTTAATTAAAATTACTGTCCTTTAGGGATGATTCCACTCTTCTGTCATCATAATATTGAGTCATTTAGTGCTAAGTCCCCTCCTAAATTCCAAAAAATGCCTGGAGATTTTTTTTCACACCGGCTATCAAAATGCTATTAAATATTGATGAATCGGGCAGACTTAAGATCATCTTTGACTAAGCCTCCTGCTCCCCCGTATTTTGAAGGTGGTTTTGTCACTTGAAGCCATCGACCTTGCTTCGCAACTTAGCTCTCTGTCTAACTGTATATGTCTTCTTGCTCCCGTAAGCCTTTCGTTTCATTTTCAACCTGTTGTTACTGACACACAATGCTGTTTACTTGTACACTGTGAAATTACCCACATGTTGGAGTTCGCACTGAATGTGAACGAAATGTTTGTGAGCTTTTGTTTAACAGCTTGCGTAGTGCAGTCATAAGGTGTAAACGAGGTGCAATAAACCTGTTAGTAAGAGTATGTAGTTAATTACTGCGCGTCTGAATGTGTAGATGTCAACTATGAATAATTATTGACACTGATATGTTCTCGGGAACACAAAGGACTCCTTCTGTTTGTCTAGTCTGAACGATGCAAACGAGGTACCTTTGAGTGAATTGGGGAGTGTTCGGCTGGTTTTTATTTGACGCATGCTGAGTAAGACTTAAGTTTTTGCAGGATTTTGAGTAGCTTGAGTGATTTTTGGGATTGTTTAATATTGGGCTTAGCTACAGCATTCTTTTTTCAATCTTCTGGTAAACTGGAGGTGCTGCTGAGCTTCAGGATGGCAGGACTGATTCAGCTGCTGTAACAAAGATATCTAGTATAGTGACAGGCAGAACAATAGAAGCCTGTGCCTCAGATGAAGACACCAGGGTACTCATAGGCACATTGTTATATAAGGTGTATAAGCCCCGAGAAGAAAATGCAATGCAAAGCTATGCAGTGTTTTTCAAAGTCATGTGAGATTAAACCAGTATCAGTACACTTTCAATCTAGTATTTATTATGTGTGTTACACCGCTTTATTAAACTCTTAAACTTTGCTGCTACTGCTGTGCTCAGTGTTTTCCTTGTGGTCTTAGCCTATTTTCTTTCTCTCCTTTCTTTTTTTATATAAAGGTTGCCCTTCTGGGAAAGAGAATCTCATTTCTGATACGTTTCCAAAACTACAAACTGCAGAACTGTATGGAAAAACTCACCAACCATATTTCAAGTACTCAATTTTTCTAACTAAACACTATATGTGTTTTCAAATGGACTTCTTAAGAGTCAAGGCATCTTCTTTGACATGTTAGATTAGTGTATCGTCATCTTTGACTTGCTACCAGTATGGATGAGGCGATTCTACTTGTATTCCCACTGACAGGTAGGCCACTGAGATTTGATGTCACATTAAATGTGTGTTTACTGCTTGGAGAGGTTAGTGAGCTACATGCTGGTTGTGAACATCCAGTTCATTCTTGAACAGAGAGTCTCAGGTCATTTCAGAAAACTGAAGAGCGGA
Organism: Haplochromis burtoni; assembly: GCF_018398535.1. Lineage (NCBI taxonomy): Eukaryota > Metazoa > Chordata > Actinopteri > Cichliformes > Cichlidae > Haplochromis > Haplochromis burtoni. The sequence continues at coordinate 1,787,494 of NW_024582376.1, forward strand.
GCGGTGGCTGATACTTATCATATACAAATACCTCTTCTGAGTGCATTGTTTTCACTCGTGTCTACACGTTTCACGCGGACCGACATTCTCTTTGAACTCACTGCAAATATTCACCCGAGGAGCATGCGTACCACATGCATATTAATTTTCCGCAGCTTGTGACAGTCAAACAGTCTTGAACATCGGTCACACATCACTTATTCCCATCTACAAGTTGCTTTTGTGCCATTTCTGCGATTCCCATTGCAGCAGTACATGAATATATGCTAATATATGAGACTCATTATGCATCTGACGTGCCTTTGGTTTAAAGTGTCAGTTTTAATTGTCCATTTGCAACTGAATAACACAGCGTTTGATGTATGATTGACAGTTTTGATATGTGGATTGTGTAAACTGTTGTTCTGACAAGGCAAGTCAAACAGCTGTCAGACCAACCTGTTCCAGCAGTCGCTAAGCCTTCCTTGTACTTCCCAATTCACAAAGCGCAGACAGTCTGACTAACTTAATGGTCAAACCGAGCCCACTGATTCCAGGATAGGAGTTCACGATAGATGTAAAGAATATAATTATCAACATTTTTAGATAGTGCCAGCTAGTCAGACAGTAAGCCATCACCTCTCCCCTACTCCTCAATATGTTTAAGTTGAGGCTTGTACTTGTAATTTTTTTAATTATAATTGATGGCAGTTGCTGATCCAGATGTCTGACTGTAATAAAACACAGCCACTAAATTAGTCTGTCTGGTGGTTCCATCATTTTTTTTTCTTTTAATTTTCATTTAACATAGCGAGGAGCATACGTGCACGCATGCTTTTTCACTCAACAGGGGGGAGCAGGAAACTTGGGGAGCTTCGAGAATTAGATTGAAGAAAATTTGGTGTATTGCTTTTAGAGTGTTTTCCTCCCCTGTATAAATACAAACCCTATTTGTCAAGTATGACACTGATGCTTAACAGCGTCTGTGCTGAAAGAATTCTGGTGTCCCCCTCCGATTTTAATAAAACAAGGATTTTACCAAAATCATTCAGGGTGTCTGTGTCTATGTGTGCAAATGGCTGTGTTTTTATTAAACAAGTGTGCACCAGCCAGTAGAGATAGGGATATTCAAAATTAGTCATGAGGAAGGATTGCCATGCTGTTTTTAAACATGATTCAAGTCGAACCAAAAACCTCCTTCAGTGGTTCATCTAGTATATTTTGTCTTCAAGCTGAAAGAATAAACATAAATTTATCCATTTCCCATCTCTTTGTTGTTTGCATATTGTTGCCATTATTTATTGATGATACCTGTGGGGAAAAAAAAAACATTCATTCTAAGGATGGATTTTTTTCTCTGCAAACTAATTAGGTGCTTTTAGCATTATGCACTATTTAAGCTGCGTTAATTGAGTTTTTGTTACTAGGTGTACGGGAAAAAAGTTGTAGAAACAAGCTTTGTTTATGAATAATGGGTTAGCGAGCATGCAACACAGAAAACACAGAGTGGAATGAATTGTGCTTTTTCAGTTCTTTAAAGGGAGAGATTTGTGTCACAGCCTGGCTGAGGCAGACTGTATGTGTTTGCAAGAGAGGACTCAAATGCAGACCAAAAACTGAACGTGATGTGGATTTAACAAAAAACAAGCCATTTATTGAGGCTAGGAAACAAGGTACAAACAAAGGGCATAGGTGAAACTAAAGAATAACCTAAACTCGGTGAACTAAAACTAAACATGAAAAAACCTTAAACATGGTGAACTGACATGGATACCTGAAGTTCTGACGTGGATAAGCAGACGACCTGACAAAGAATGACTGAAGACACACGGACTAAATACACACAGGAGGATAATGAGGGAAATGGAAACACATGGGGAAACAGCTGACACACATGAACATAACGACGTCACAAGAGGAGAGTAAAACTAAAAACATTGAACATAGGAACACAGGACCCCTTCAAAATAAAACAGGAAACATAATGAGACGCAGACATGACAACATGAACTTGACAACATGAGACTCACAGACATGAAACACATGAAGGGCAAGGGAGACTTCACAGGGGTTGAAAACACAAGGGGGAACTAATAAGCAAATGAACATAGGAAACCTAATGAGCTTAAACATACTATAAACATCAAAATGAACTAAAACTCAAAACACTGGGTCATAAGACCCAGGATCGTGACAATTTGCTTTTTTGTAGTATATATATATAGAGAGAGAGAGACAGAGAAATTACAGTATACAGTCTTTATTATAGTGTATGTATCTGAAACCCTCTCACTTTTAGAGCCTTTAAAGTCCTGCTCAGAAAAGCTATGATTACACAGCGGTCCAGTTTCTCTGATTTCATCTCACATTCTTTGCCTGCGCTGGCTGTGAGCAAAGAAACAAAAGGAGAGCTACAATAGCCGACATTTTATACAATCCTATTCAGTATTCACGGGAGGCTTATGCCGAAAATGCAATGGGTACAACTCTATGCAATATGATTGTATGTCTGTCTACCTATTTATGCCAACTGACAGCTGAAGTAATCTGTGCCACTGTCCTCTTCATTCCTCTACAATCTGGTCTCTGCAGTGGGACTTGTACTCAATTCTGATCCTCAGGAAGAATTACTGTTATTCTTTCATGAGGTGAATACCAAATATGTTACTGTAAATAACTGAAATATTACCATTACTGCAGGTGACTGTAAAATATATTTAAAGTTTGTGTCATGGACCACTCTGAATCTTATAATGAGCATTTTAAGATTAAGGTGCAGGAAGCATAAGAAGAGCTACACTCACTCACTTTATTGGGTACACCTTGTATTGCATTGAAATCTGATGACTGTTTTTAGCACAGTGAACTCGTAATGTTCAAGAAACCAGTTTGAGGTGAATTGAGGTTTGTGACATGGTGTGTTATCCTGCTGAAAGCATCCATTAGAGTACTGGGTGCACTGGTCATGAAGGGATGCACATGGTTGGCAACAATACTCAGGTCAGCTGCACCATTTAAAGTATTCTTAACTGAAACTAAAGTAATATCTCCGGTTATAACGAGTGGATATTTGAGTTACTGTTACTTTTCTGTCAGCTCAAGTAGTTTGACCATTGTCTGCTGACCTCTGGCATCAACAAAGTATTTTCACTGACACATTTTCTATAGAGATGAGAGATGGGAGAAAATCCCAGTATATGAGCAGTTTCTAAAACGCTCAGCGCAGCTGGCACCAACAACTGTGCCACATTCAGCCACTTAAATTGCTTTTCTTCCTCATTCTGATGTACAGTTTGAACTTCAGGATGTCATCTTGAGTATTTCTATATGCCTACATTAAATTTCTACCATCTGATTGGCTGATTAGATATTTATGTAACAAGCAGTTGAACAGGTGTACCCACGGTAACAAAGTTTCAGTTGATTATATATTGGTGTGAAGGGTACTGCTGTCCAAACCACTTATTGTGCTCAGTGACTTCATTAGGTTAATTCTCCTGTGTTTGGGCTTCAAGTCTTTTGCTTTGTCTATTTTTTGAATTTTCTTATGTGAACAGCCTACAGTGTTGTAGATTTATGTCTTAACAGAATACCTTAACCTAAGAAACCTAAGGTAAGATAAGAAAAGCAAAAATAAATAAATAAATAAATAAGCAAAAGAAAAGAATGAAAAAGAAAATTTGACTTGAAGGTGGTGAGCAGTGTTGGCCAAGTTACTTGAAAATAGTAATTAGTTACTAATTATTTCTCCAAGAAAGTAATCCTGTTACTTTACTGATTACTTATTTTCAAAAGTAATTAATTACTTAGTTACTTTTTAAAAATATGATACACAACCTGAACACATAATAAAGCAATAGACCTTTCAGCCCAATTCTATTTTTTCTGCATAATCCATCATATAAAATTGAAACACATGAAAAAGTCTCTTTTTAAAATTTGTTTTATTAGTTTTAGTCTTTAACTTTATGTATCAAGCAAAAATTAAATTATGTGCAACAGTGTCTGACTTGAAGACATTTGTTTAACTTTTAAACCTATTTTCTGCATATTCCAGCATATAAAATAATTTTTTGTGTTTACACTCCCTATTTCAAATAGATGCGATTAAATAACAGCAAAAAAGAAATAAAATCAAAGATTGAGCAGCACTAAGTCCCGTCGCTCTTAAATCTATTTTCACCTGTTTAGCAGGAGTGGACGTGGAGGTTTGCCTAATTTGAAGTTAAATTTTCACTGTAGAAACAAGTTTTCTTCCAATGGAGAGTGTACACCAGAAGATTTCTACAGATTCAAACTCAAAGTAATGTCAGTACTTCCAAGCTTAAAACGCTGCACGGTCATACTTTTTCCCGCCCTCTATTATTGATCTACACAAGCCTGTTGCTACCACGGCACAGACGTCGCATGCTTCTACGTCATTGTCATGACACACTATCATAAACAAATTCACGGTTTAGTAACGCAGCGTGCTTATGAGAACGTAACAGTAATGATTACTGTTACGTTCTCGTAAGCACGCTGAGTAATCTAATTACTCATTACTTGAAAAAAGGAATCGGATTACAGCAACGTGTTACTGCCCATTTTTGGTGGTGAGTAAACAGAAGAATGCTTGGAGCAGTGAGTGTATCAAGGAGCATTATATACCTGTGTCTCCTGAACCGCTTCAGCTCCTGTTCTTTTTACTGCATATTTTTCTTAATAGAATTATATTTTTTCAAAGTCATTTTATCCCAAGCACAACCTAAAGAGCCAGCATGCAATTTAGCCACTTTGGCTTCAGTACAGAAGCCCTGCGGTAGTAAAGATATATCAGTCTGTGTTTGTGTTTCTGAAAAGAGAAGCTGAACTGAAATTGATATCATAGGTTTGGGTGTGTTAAAAATGAGGGCAATCATTCAGCTCAGTTTTCATTTTACCCCTGTATCGAACGTATTGGAATTTGTGTTGAATGCTAAAATGAATGAGCTTATCTCACTGAAAAGCCATTAGTGTTACAGATTGCATTGACTTTCACTCTAAAGCCTGCCAAAGCTTTTGTCTCTACTCAGCGGTGATTTAGCCTGCGAAGGCTTCTGCAACATATCTAAGCTATCATTGACATTGATTGGCCATATTTAGTATCAAGGGACTCAGCATTGTGTTTTTAATTTAATGTCTCACTTCTGATATTCTCATATGCAGTCAAATAAATGACACCCTGTTGGAAGAAGCAGTTAAGCTTTATATTGTTAACTAGCACAGTGCTGTTGTTTGTGTCGGGAATCTTGTTAGTTAAAAAAAATCTTTCACTTCCTGTTCAGTCTTCCCCGTTCTACACTGGGTTATCAGGTGTTAGCTGGATGAACGTATTTTACATTGTTGAAAACATGCTGCTGTAAAGTCAGTCTAATTGAACAATAAAGCGCCGTAATCCCCCTGTGTGCATAATGATATAAGCTGCAAGGAATATTCAGTACTCAATTAATTTTGGAATGGGCGTCATTCAGTGCTGTTTTTCTGTTTTTCTTCTCTGCTGAACACCTCAAGGGAAGACCTTCGACAGGTGTTATTTGCATAGTTTTCCTAGAAAAAGTCTGTGAAATGATCTTGATGTGTTGACAGTCCTATCCAGCTGTTCCTCTGGGCTCCTGAGCAATAACAGTAAGGTAGTGCGAGAACAGAGAGGGACGGTCTTATTGCCATCTTAGGCGGTGAGCTGCTTAAGGTTTATATTGGTAATATGAACACTACATGCAGATCCAGATAAACCTCATGTAATGACCAGTGCAGTTAATGGGGAATTATTCTTTTTTCCTTTTGCTTATATTGTTCACTAATCCATACATTTCCAGAAACATCTGCAAAATAATCATCTGTGTGTCTGCTCTGTTCCTAAAAGGACTTTGCTTCACTTTCCTTTACCTTTCTTTTCCTTCTAGTTAGTGAGTTCAGAAACAACATGTACAGTACAGTGAGGGCTTATTAAAGCCTGATTTGGCAGGTGGGGAATGCTAAGGTGTAGCAGCGCACCGTGGGGAGAAGAATTACTTCAATTAATTCACACAAAAACTTATTTTGTGAGTTTGTGTTCAGGCTGTGATCAGCTGACCTGTGATGCTGCTGCTGTGAGATGCTCAGAGTTTGAGCAGATGTTTCATAAGCTATGGGGCAGATTTCCAACCCTAGACTGTATAAAGCAAGAGTAAGAGGTGAAATTCAGTGAGTGAATCTGATCTGTATATTTTTTGGTAAACTGATGTTATTACCCTGGTTGTAACCTAACATAAACCGTGAACATCACTGCGACCTTTACCACAGTACTGCATATTGACCAGCTTAACCTGCACTAAAGTGTACCAAACTGCCTAGTACAGTATTTTCATGGAACTTTTAAATCCACTGCATAATTAGTAAACTTAAGTTTCTTTTGCATGACATTTCACAAAAAACATAATTCAGCGGCACATCATGCACAGATTAAAGATCTAATTTAAAAAGTTGAAAGTGAATTAGGACATTACATGCTGGAGTCCTTGTCTTTGTCGATAATCTCTGATCGTTCCTCTCTGTTCTCTCTTTCTTACATCTTTATCTCTGAGATGGCATTCATTAACTTTTTTTCTCTCTCTTGGGAAATACAGCAAATGTACATTTAACTAGCAGACAAACTGTGTGACAAACTGTGCAGAAACAAGTTGTGTGTTTGGTGATACTTGTTGCGTTATTTTAAAAGCTGAATTTAAAATAACCTGCCATTTAAAGAAATGCCAAAGTACCACAACTGCAACTTCAGTTACATCTGCACCCTGAATGCGTCACGAGAATGAGAAAAGGAATGTGTTGAGAGCGTATGTAAACCTGCGATATTTTTATTTTTATTGTTGCTGAGCAATGCTGTCCATGCTGTCACTGGAAGCCATGTCAGGTTGTAACACGTGAAAATATCACATAACACATATGTGAAAGTAATATTTATTAACCTGCCTGTCAGACTTGATGGCTCATCAATAGAAGGTGTTGGAATGCTAATTCCAGTCAACTTTAACCCAATTACAGTACTGTAAAACAAATTAAAAAAACAAACACATTAAGAAAGTTTCATGCCATGGTAAGACTTGCATTGTGACTCATTTATTTATCTGGTTTTATACTCACATGCTACTTTTCTGGCCTTGGCTAAGAAATGGCATATTAACCAAAAACATGCTACACATAGCAGCAAACACTAAAATCTGTGAGACAGTGTGTAGATTAAATGAAACAACTTTGAAATGAACCGATACTAAGATTTGCATGACACTGACTCAATCTTCAAATCTCCCTCTTTAAATGTTGTCCATCTCTGGTCCAGTCACCCAGCTGAGACACTCTAGATAAGCACGTCCTGTAGTCCAAAGAGTGTCTTCCTGCATCCAGAATAATCACACAGGTGCAAACGCAGGACTGTCAGCTTCCTCCCTTTGAAAATGATATTGTGGCTACATTTGCACCTCTACTGGCTTTGTGCCTGCATAAATATAGAGGACCTTACTCTTTCCAGTCCAGCTGCAATAGCCTTGCTGTCTGCCATCTTCATGCTGTCTGACATTTGGATGCTTTGCCCTCCACGCACCTAACTGGCTTACTCTGTTTGGTAGGATGAGCCGAAAGAAACTTTGCTTGTTTTTTGTTGAAAATAAAGTATTTTACGCAGCTGTAGTGTACTTTATAACAGAAAACAGTCACTGTGGTTGCAGTGACTTTGTCCCTGACCCCCATCCCCCCACCCTAGATCCCCCTTTAAAAAAAAACAGAAAGTCTCTTTATGATCTGGAACATAAAACACTGTCAAAGAGAAGACGCCATCCTCTATCGCTGCGTACCAGAACCACCCACTCCTTTAAGCCTCGTAAATGTCAGCTTGAATAACGTCAGACCTTGATGAAGAGTGAACAGATCTCGTTTTAATCAAGCATCTGAGAATCACTTTAAGAAGGTGTGATGAGGTAAAATAGGGTTAAAAATACCGTCAAACGCATTAATGGTTTACATTTGTGAATCATGTTGTGAATTAATTATGGCATCTGTTGATTTTCTAGTGTTTAGTCTGATAGAGCTGCATGCAGTTAGGTGAGGGAAAATATAAAGAAAATATAGGAAATGGTTACATCTAGGGGACATTAACTGCACATGGGAAAAACAAATAAAATAGAATAAAATTAGTAGAAATTTAATACTAAAATTATTAAAAATGAAACTATTTCTTAGCTATTACCTACGATAATTCCATTTTGTGCCTCTTGTGGGCAGAAAACTCGTTGGTATGGCAAACCTTTTTAGCAAACAGTTAGTTATTTACACAGGCGGGAAACAGGGAACAACATTATGATTCATTTGGAGTCATATTGCTGTCCACCTGGGAAATGGAAGTCAAATATATCCCCTTTGGTTTCCGGTCCTTTATAACTCCTGATGGAAACAGATCAGAGGGTTTAATACAGACCCAGAAATTTGGTTCAGGATGCTTCAAGTCACCTTATGTGACTTTTTGCTTCAATACCAGGGAGATAAAAAATGGATTTTATGTTTAAATATGTAACAAAACAACAAAGACCTAAAAAAAATAAAAAGACTGTTGCCAAGTAATACAGAAAAAACAGCAAAGTCATTAAAACTCCCATAGGCTTAAAATTCACTTAGCTGCAGTCTTGCACTGACACTAATAGATTCCTAGCATGCAATGAGAGATGGCATGAGCAAAACAGAGATGAGGCACTGTATATCCGAAGGCTTATCACTATTCTGCACAGATGCGGCTTTTGTGCGTGTCCAACTTGATGCCTGCTGATGTATAAATGGTGTTCTCTTCTTTGTATATTCTTCAGGTGGCTGTGACAGGGGCACCCCCGGGGCAGGACCCATGAGGAGTCATAGAAGATGCTCACAGCCTGGGCGCTTCTGCTCTTCTTAGCCATGTGGGTGAGAAGCACCTTTGGTGGCCCGCTCTCCTTTCGAATAGGTAAATTGCAAAACATAATGGCTTCCACTCTATACAGTGCATGCTTTTCATTCTACTTGAAATATCAGTGAATGAGTGCATTTAAGTTTTTAATTGTTGAGTGGGAATTGACATTTTGTTGCTTCAGAGCTGTCAGCTCAGATAGCTGGATATCCTAATCTTTGCAGTCTCCACAGTCTCGATAAAACTGGCTGGAGGAATTCAATCACAAATGTTGAAAAGTAGCCATGTTTCCTCACATGGCTGTAACACATGGCCTGAGGTATCAACAGGCTACAAAATTAATGTGTGAATGTGACACAGTCCTAATTGTCTGTAAGATACTACAGAACTACAGTCTATAATCTATAGTTGTTTTACAGTCAGCCACACAACAGTTAAAGCACCATAGACTTTCATGACAACATTATAGTTTAAGAGTATCTGGCTGGTACAAACTTAATACTATATACTGTTTACTGTTTGCTGTTGTTTACTGTGTATGCTGTGTACAGTGATACAGTATAGCTTTAAGCAATTAGCCACTAAAGCAAGCTTAGACCCAAAACAAACCTATTATTCTAACTCTGCACATACCCACCCTTCCACCTGCATATTAAACGAAATTTAAGGTGCATAATTAGACGCGTGTCAGCTGACCTATCAGATACATTGATTACCTCTCTGTTTATTGCAGCTCTTTTAAATATTTAACTATAAAAGTAATCTGAGCATAGCAAAAATCTGACTCTTATCCTAATCTTGCCCTTTTTTCACTGTTGTAAGCGGCACTTGCAACTCTGCAACTATTTTAACTGTGACTGTTGGGACTATTGAACAAACATTTTAAAGCAATTGCTAAAATCTAGCAAAACCACTGCAGTACTGTGGTTCTGGAAATAGTGGCTGATCGGTGGACCAAGACTAGATTTTTCACTGGAGAGTCTGCTTCAAAAGTCACATAAACTGCTAGAGTATGCTGGTAACCGATGGAGGTTGGTCCATCTTGTTATTATTCTCCTACAGTCAGCAGCTCTCTGACTCCCTGTCACTTGCTCCCCGTCTACCAAAAGTGTGATTGACTGTCTCTTCATTTATGTATAGAACCCTTGTCTAAGGTTGGAAACGCTTGTTCGTGTGTGTGTGTGTGTTCCTGTCTAGCTATCTTTGTGAGAACCAACAGTCACTTGTGAGGACACACAACCCGGTCCTCACAAATTTGAAGGCATTTAAAGGCCTTTTCTGAGGATCAAAATGTGGTTTTAGTGTCAAGGTTACAATTAGGTTATGGTTAGGTTTAGGGTAAGGGTTAGGGTTAGGCATTCATTTTTAACAGTTAGAGTTAGGGTAAGGAGCTAGGGAAAGCATTATGTCAATGAAGGTCCTCACTAAGATAGCTGAACGGGGTTGTGTGTGTGTGTGTGCACTACATATAGAAATTAATAGTATTAATAGTGAAACTGAGATAGAGATTCAGAATGACATTGATTCTGTGCCTCCCAAACTGTTCCCTGCTGTGATTTCTCAGTGGTCAGCTTTCAACTGTTCTTTTAATTAACAAGAACACTTGAAAGTGAGATCTGTGTGCAGGTTAGAAGGGTGCAAGTTAATAGCACAGAAGCTGTGTACAAATGGCCATGTGGTTATATTAAGACTATTAAAAAAACAAATAAATCCAAAGGGTGCATTAAAAATAAGAGTGCCTCTTTAGATGATGTACAAATGCAATTCTAATTGTTCAGAAGAAGAAAAAAGAAAGAAAAAAGCTCATGGCTGATAAATGCACATCCTTTCTTGATCTTTTGTCTTTTCCCTTTACTTCTCTTGTGTGTAAAAGTCTTTTTATCTTTCCAGTATTTTGAACCTTGACGAAATGGAATCAGTTCAAACTGTCATTTTTGAGCGCTATCACCATCTCTTATTTTTGAACAAGGCATTTATGTATCACTCACTGTTTTTCTACCCTGTCTGTTCTGTCTCATACAGTAGCTCTGTCACAGCACATCTGCTGTTTGCAGAATTTTTTGCTGGATTGTCACATAATGCCCCAAACCATTTTCTGTATTTTGAAAACAGCAGAGTTTCAGAGTTTACTCTATCAACACAACCAAGAACAAATCATTCCTTGTTTGTGAATATCATCAGAGAAGTAGCTTGCAGCCGCATGCCTTTTCTTTCTCCCAGTTTTCCCTACCACCCTCCACCTGATTGTACCAGCTCCACAGCAGTGGTGGTTTATATTTATCTCAATGTTGCATCGTTGATGGATAATTAGGTGCTTGGCCTGTTTTTGTACATTTCTTCTAATGTCATCTTTGCACAGAACCCCATTCATTGCTAGTTTATTCCAGTACAAGGCATAGATATGCAAAAGTACAAACACGCAGCCACATATACACGTTTCACAACCCACAGAGACACACAAACAAACACATAACCCAAAACACCACTACAACTCTGCCATTTGAGCTGCAGGAGATGGTATTTAACATGGCCGTCCCTAGAGTCTTGCCTGGCTGGCATAATGTCACTGTCTGGCCTTCTCTGAATGTGTGAGTGCCAAAAACAACCTCCTGTCCCTCACACATTACCACCAGGACCAGCTAGCAGCCAGTAGCAAGCTCAGGGTAGGTGAACTGAGGAACTTCTCTTTGTGTCCGCCATGTTCTTAGCAAATCCAGGGATTAGGATCTACTTTTGTTTGTAAATTAATTAAACCATGTGATGCAAAGTAAGTCTATTTACTTCAATTTTGATAAGGAAAATTTGTATAAATATAACATGTCTTCTGGCATTTTTACTGCTGCCTTGTGGTGGGGAACGAATTATGGGATAAACAATGTTTAAGTTGCAGTGGAGTTGCGATATCAGCCTGGGAAAGTACAAATTGATTTTCCTTCATTGTTCCTTTTAAAAAAAATGAAAGTAATGACAAGTGAAGCCTTAACCAAATAAAAGAAATAAAAGAGGTGAAATCAATCGCCAAAATACAATTATAAAAGAACAAAATGAGAAAACAAGAAGACAAACTGCAAACACTGCCTAAAAATGCTGGTTCACTACCATATGGTGCAGCTTGTTGCTGTGGGTGGTATTCAGCCATTAGTTAAGTGAAAAAGTGTCTCCTGTGTAATTCTGTTCAGCTAATAACTTGGTACTTATGCTTATTTCCAGACAGTCATCTTCTAAACACACATTGCTGTTATGAGCTGGTGTCTGCTTTTTGTAATACTGAGATTTAAAATGTAGAAAAAAAAGAAGAGCTGAGCTATTCAGGACCAGTGCAACTTCAATTTCAATAAAGTCCCTAAACATCTAGCTGGGTTTATAAAGAAATTTAATCAATGCCTCAATATAACCCATGAATAATGACTGCATACATCAACATAAGGCTTAGCTCATGGACAGTGCTCTTTTAGAGCATAAGTTAAGATGAATGAAATCAAAATGACAAAACTGATAAAATGAAAAGGAACTTACTGAAATAAGCTGAAGTCTCTTTCTGTCTTGAAATGAGAAAGGTCCTTTAATGCTGTCTCTATTATCTACTACCCAGGTAGGACTAATGGGGAAATTATGGTTCAGCAGTGGTGTCATGTGGGCAGTCTGTTGGCAGTCCATGGGCAGCTTTGCACTGCCTTTCTACCTGCAGAGAGTGTCTGTTGTTAGATTGGGGGCAGAGCCAAAAATATGTGGTACAATTTGTCTACAAGCTACTCTTTCTTCTGCTGTTGTTGGTCCATCAGCCAACTGAGACAGAAGTTCTTACATCTAAAGAGCTGAAGTGAAACCAAGTGAAAAAACAGTGTCCACTGTAGTCACTGTCTGTGCTTTCTTTTTCTTTTCTTTTTTTTTGGGCAAATCTCAGCCTCATAATATCATTGGCTATACCATTTTAAAGACCATCCTGTATCTCCCTGGCTTGGCCTACCATCAGTGGTTCTTCAGAATCTTTTCTTCTAGTTCAAAAACCAATCAGGATTTCCCAGCACTAAGAACTAGTCCTCACAGTTCAGGGCCAGGATGTCTTTGTTGTGGTCTGTCACCATCACAGAGCAAAACCGTTACACGATTAGAGGCAGTAATCTCACCAGGAAGAGGCAAACACACTTCCTGTGCGTAAGGTCGTGTCGCACATAAACCAACCTTACAGCAGCCCCGAGAACATAATGTGAAACAGCTCTAAATGATTAAAAACGGGTTTTAGTAGCTCTGTCTTTCACGTGGATTTCGCTACAATTAGAGCAATATTCAACAACACTACCAACATTGTCTTGCCCTGCAGAGACTCTCCATTCTGGCTGGTTTAATAGGAGAATATGAAAGCAAATTATCCGCTCCTCATACATGAACATGCGACATAAACAGTATTTTTTATATATGCTCACTTTTTTTTATTGGTGCTTTATTTTATTAAGTCACTTTGCATTATATGAAAAAAAGTATTAAGCCACACTTAAGGTATTTTCAGAGCCATTGCTACAGGTGTATGAAATGAAGAGCATCTAGCTATATAGATGCTCTTTACAAACATTTTTGAAACAGTAGGTCATTATAAAGTGCTCACTGACACTGAGCATGATATAATAGCATGCCACCATTGCAACCATTGCATTGTATGTAAAAGTAGCTGACGATCTGCTGGATCTAACTGCTTCTCTGGCATTAATATCAGCACAAACACTGCGCTGGGAGCTTCATGGCATTAGTTTCCATGCTTGAGCAGTTCCTGTAGGTGTACTACAGGAGTACTATATGTACACTGTACTCTTTTATGATGTGGTTTTCTGAGGTGGCAGCATCTCTGCTGGGGACAGGAAGAGACTGAACAGGCTGATCCGGAGGGCCATCTCTGTTCTAGGATGCCCACTGCACCCAGTGGAGGTGGTGAGAGACAGGAGAATGGTGGCTAAGCTATCATCCCTTCTGGACAACATCTCCCACCCCATGCAGGAGACTCTCAGCACTGAGCGGCTCCTTCAGTGCCAGGCTCACGATGTGGGACAGAGAGATTTTGCAGGTCTTTCCTCTCCACTGCTGTCAGACTCTACAACAAAGACTTTGCAACTGACCAAACACACACATCCACACATGTGCAATAGCAATAACACTAAGTGCAATACTCTTTTTCTGACAACCTTATATTTTACTCAGTTGCATATAGCATTTGTATTCTATTTTTATTCTATTGTATATACTATTTAATTTTATTATATTCTATTGAGTACAGTATCTTATTCCTATCATCTTATCCTATTCCAGTGTTTTTCTAATTTTTGCTATGTAACTATGCACTGATCACGTTCTGCTGTAACAAAACAAATTTTTAACGTGTGGGACTAATAAAGGTTATCTTATCTTATCTTATTATATATAGGGAGCCCAGTACTTTTTTCCATATAGTGTATTTTAACTTTGTGTTATTGCACTGCAAAACCAGTAAGCAATTTGTATAATTGATTGTCTTTGAAGGTAATTTCAGGGATTGCATAGCTTGTCAATAAACAGCTTGAACAGCTGTTTATTGACTATGTTATGCAATGGCTGGCAGGGGGATGTATGAAAAATAGATATCTCACTCCCTGACATTTAATTGAATCATCGGTTTCTTATTATATATGTCCTCGAGGATAACTCAAGAGGCAAGATATCTGTTTTGTTGGCTTTATTCGCACATTTGTTATTATTTTGTCAAAGTGCAATAGAAAGAAAAAGAGAGAACGACGACAATGTTCCCCACCATCTTCCTTCAGCTGTCCCAATGATCCCCAAGTCATCAGTGATCAGCTGGGATATGTAATCCCTCATGCATTTTGGATGTGTCTGGTGGTCTCCTCCCAGTTGTACATGTCCAGAGGGAAAGACCAAACGGCAACTTTAACAGATGCCTGAAAGTTATTAATTTGATGCTTCGAGAGGCAGCAGTTTAGTACTGCGGTTAACCCAGGTATTAAACATGCTTAGCACATTCTCATTAAGATTTGCTTTCAGTTTAGCTTATTCAAAACATCTAAATAACATACGGATATGTACGTATAGGGGGAAAAACGATCCATTTGAGTGAGTGTTTTTAAATGTTATCGTCTGTCAGTGCAAAGCACACCAGTAACAAAAATACCAGCAGTTTTTAAAATCCAGAAAATGGTGTAATGGCTCTACTTCTAGCTTGGTACTCATAGATCTGCTTTGCCAGATAATCAGATAATAGCAAACATTTTTCTATGTGCGTTTGTTACTGAAGTTTCTCAGTTCCAAGCATTAAATAAAACAATGTTTTCAATTAAACTCTTAAGAAGACAGCTGGAATTCTTGTTTAGCTGACAATCAACTGATTTATGTAAATAATCTTCAATCAAATTTGAATCATTATTAAGACAACTTAATGTCATTATCAGAGAAAATGAAACTTCATAGATAGTAATAACGAAATACTCACATATGCTGCCCTAAAGTTGCTGCTGTCCTCACAGTTAATGCATGAGATCCAGTCTGAGGAGTGTTGAACATAAAATGTTCAGATTTTTTACATTACTCCTAAAACACTTACAGAGCATCCCGGACTACTGAGGGGGCAGCAACAGGAGTATCTCCACAGGAAGAACTCAAATCGAATCTTTGTCTGCTTCTTTGCTCTCTTTTCCGAAGTCAGTGGGAGAACACGATAGAGGATTCTCGGTGGGGTAAATTCAATTGGTTTTTCTTTCCCAGCAGCAGAGTCTGACCCTGCACCATCTACCTGGCAGGCTGGCATCATGCGAGCTCTTAGTGAGGAATAGTTTGTTGTGAGATAAATGTATTGAATACAAAATGTGCTGTCATCATTAAATGTTTAATAAGGAATACCGCATCCTATATGGGCTCAGTCATGTAGGTCTAGAGACCCGTGGTAACCACTGGTTGCTAGGGAAAAATGTGTATTTACCCAACATGCAGGATGTTGCTTGTTGTCGCTGGGTGTCAAAGATGATGCTGCAACAAAAACCTCCTTGTGATTGCTTTGGTTTCTATGGTTGCCCGTACTTTGTATAGAGACTTGCCTGCTAACACTCACCAGCTACTTATTAAGCAGATGTCAAACTGTAGAAAAGGCAAGGCAAGTTTATTTATATAGCACAATTCAACAGCATGATTCAAAGTGCTTTATAGAGACATTAAAAAAACAAAAACAAATTAAAAGCATGATTTAAAATGGAAAGGAACAGTAGATAAAATCATTAGTTAAGATGTAAGTTTTGAAATTTAAGCTTAACAGTAAAACAGTGTGGATTTGGTGCTTTATTCAAATGCAGCTGAGAATAGGTGAATCTTCAACCTGGATTTAAATAAACTGAGTGTTTCAGCTGATCTGAGGCTTTCTGGGAGTTTGTTCCAGATATAAGGAGCATAAAAGCTGAATGCAGCTTCTCCGTGTCTGGTTCTGACTCTGGGAACTGATAAAAGACCGGATCAAGATGACCTGAGAGATCTGGAAGGTTCATACTGGGTCAGGAGGTCACTGATGTATTTTGGTCCTAAACCATTCAGAGCTTTATAGACCAGCATCAGAACTTTAAAGTCTATCCTCTGACGGACAGGCAGCCAGTGTAAAGACCTCAGAGCTGGACTGATGTGGTCCACTTTTCTGGTCTTAGTGAGGACTCGAGCAGCAGAGTTCTGAATGAGCTGTAGCTGTCTGACTGATTTTTTAGGTAGACCTGTAAAGATGCTGTTACAGTAATCAAGCCTACTAAAGATTTTTCCAGGTCCTGTTGAGACATCAGATCTTTTATCCTTGAAATATTCTTGAGGTGATAGTAAGCTGATTTTGTTATTGTCTTAATGTGTTTTTCTAAGTTTAGGTCTGCGTCCATCACTACACCCAAATTTGCAACACAAAGCAGAAACAAAGACTATTCACCTCCAAAATAAAAATATTGGAATATGTTGGTTTCAGTGGCAGAAGGCAGAAGTTTTACTCTGAAGGGGAGAAAAACTACATACATACTACTTACTACTTACTTACATATTTTCTACTCAAGCACTCAAAGCACCTTATACAACATGTCTTATTCACACCCATTCAAATAAAGACTTTTTTTCTATGCTTAAGAGCTTTCTATCGTCCACCCACAATCAAAGAGCAACTTAGGGTTACTATCTTGCCCAAAGATATTTGGCATGCAGACTAGAGCAGCCAGGGATGGAACCATCAACCATCACATTAGTAGATGGCCTCCTGAGCTACAACCACCCCAACATTCTCAACTTACACTTTGCATTGCACTTTCTCAAGTTTCACCATCACTGATGGTTAGTCACCAAGTGTTTGTGGACAAGTGGGTGTTTTTCATGTAACCAAAACCGTTGCAAAGAGGTTTTTGATGCAGAATTTTCTTAGCAACCAGGTGGCCAACTGCTCTCTAGGCTTTTGTGACTGCGGTTGGGTTGGGTCAGGTTGGCTGTAGCTCAGGAGGTAGCGTAGATTATCATAATCAAAAGGTTGGTAGTGTGATCCTTGGCTGCTGCAATCTCCAGTCTTGGGAGAGATCCCCATGATCTCAGATGTGTTCATCAATGTGTACAGTGAATATTAGATACAAAGCACTTGGGTGTAGGAAAACGTGCTTTGGTAAAAAGCATGGCCTCCTATTTTGGTGCTGAATTTTGGCAATAGAAATAAATCATTTGCTGGAGTACCAGTATTACAATTACTGTTTTTCTGGAGAGAGTGGGCTCTAGTTTGTGTGCTTGTATTTGTTCACATCTGTGACCACTGTTATGCACTGTATGTGGCTCCAGACACCAGGGGCATGTAAGGTGGATCAGCAAAATTGAAGCCCACAGGTAGGGTCTAATAGTGTAATTAGCCCTGCTGAGGTAATACCCACAAGTCAGCAGCATCACACTGTCACTTCCCTCAGTTCAGCCCCATCTACGCTCACAGTGACTTATTAAGGCTGGCTGCTAGAGCCACCATGGCTGAGTCATTGTGCCCTTGCCTCCAGTCAGGTTCATTCTGCCCTCGCATGCTCTGATTTCAGCTGGCATCTATGAACTCATTTAACACACTGTTACTGGAAGAGCAGAGAAGATAGCGTGTCCGAAAGGAAGGAGAGTAAATAACTGTGAGGGAAGCATCCTGCAGTGCTTTGACATATCATTTGAATTGTAGCATTGGTTCCTCTGTGGTGAAAAATGCAAATGTTGGCTTGAATGGATGCTAAAGCAGAGACCAAGATGTCCAGCTGAGGAGCCACAAGAGGAGATTTAATGATTAATCTCTCTGCTTCTAATTAGTATGGGAGCCATTAGGTTAATGACACTCAGACATGTGTACTCACGGAATTGAAGCCACAGGGTACATTTTCAGCTAAACCTCTTTTTCGGCGACCACCTGTTACAAGAGTCAACTCAAACTGCTCAGTTTTCTTTGATTCGATCTGAGGCCAACAAAGGTAATGAGGGTATAACAGAAAGAAACGGTGCTTAATTACA
Source organism: Haplochromis burtoni (assembly GCF_018398535.1). NCBI lineage: Eukaryota > Metazoa > Chordata > Actinopteri > Cichliformes > Cichlidae > Haplochromis > Haplochromis burtoni. The sequence goes on from NW_024582376.1 coordinate 1,805,909, forward strand.
GAATACCGCATGTGCAGAGAAAGAAAAAGGCTCTTTGTTATAGCATACATCAATCATGTAATTGGAAAATGTTTGTCCAGGACTGTAGAGAGGAAATTATGAGCAGAATTAATCCCACATACATGCACATACAAATCCATCCTCAGGCGCTGACTGAGGGGGGAAAGTTTATGATTAATCTCCAAGGTTTTAATTAGCGGGGCAGGTGCTGAGACCAATCATTTAGTTAATGGCAGGAATGGCAGATAGGAGTGATGTTATGCAATTATGCACACTATTTTGCTCCTGAGCCTACCGCATAAATTATTCACCAAATCTGATAAAGTCACAGTGAATACGTAGCGCACTTATACTTTAGTTTTAACCACACACATCCCAACAAACACACAAAACACAGCCTCCTGAATTAATGTGTTCTCCACAGATAAGAACAAATTGAAATAAATATTGCCCATTTGGTCATGTGCATGCACACATACCCTAAATGCACTCTAAAAAAAACCCACACATTAGCTATTATCAGCTACACACAAACATAAAAACATTTACACTTGAATTATTAACAAACTAATTACAAGCTGCAGGATGATGTTTGAGGATGTGTAATGGGGCATTGCCACACGCTGAGGTGGAGGAATGTGAGAGCGAACAGGGTTGCTATCCTTTTCAGTTATGCGATGATGTAGAATGAAAGGTATAACCAGAATACTGGCTGAAGCTTAAATGGAATCAGGGCCTTGGTTGTTTGTTTTGTGTTGTCATCTGCTCACGTGCCAGCCTATAAAACAAACAGTAGACCAAACAGCATCTATAACCCTTGTGATTATGGCATTAACCAGCTTCTTATCTACTGCCAGCCTACCTCTTATGAAAGTCCTTGCATCAGAGATGGATTGCTTGTTCTGACACGGTCTCACGCCTTGCTTTGCCCTGACATTCGTTTCTGTTTTAGCTGTCACGTCTCTGCAGCAGAAAGATTTTTATGTTCTGTATCAATTTTGACTTATGAAACATAAGTCAAGGAATAACGTGTGAATCAAGTGAGCATTATTTTATATCTGAAATATGTAAAATTGGACCCTTTAGCAAGTAAATTATCACACAGAAATGATTGTTAAATGCCTTTAAATATAAAATGTGAACTATGTCATTGGAATACTATTACTAAGAGATCTTGGAAAAGGGAGGTAGTGATTACATGAGTAGACAGATAGATATGATGTTATTGTGTACTGATGCTCAGTTGATGCTAAAAACTTTGGATCGTCTCATAATTACATTACTTCCTTTACACTTTCTTAAGCAGCACATTCCTGAATTGCTTGCAAATGGTCCAGAATGCCACTTTTTGGCCACGGTCTATTTATACTGGCTCCCTGTAGAATTCATAAACCAACTGATTGTTAAGTTCAAATACTCAGAGGCATACATGATGAGTCACCCACCTAAGCTGTAGCTCTGTTTAGGCGAGGTATTTAATCTACAATAACTAACACTTAATACTTTGGCCTTTATTTTCTCCGGGGAGGAATCAGGGACATTTTTTTCATTGTTTATTTCTATTCGTCCCACATTTGCACCACACGGCGGTGCATCTCTCCGACAAGGACATCAATTTCCTCTTAGAAGTAGCGGTGTTTGTGCAGCAGATCTTGACTCTCCTCATCCATTACAGTCAGGGCATGGTGGAGAGAGCACTGCTTTTAAAGGGAATTAGAGGAGATGATTTGATTATTCGTGATTGATGTCAACCCCAAACTTAGAGTAATTTATTCTCCCTATTCTAAACCATTTTACACCTCCAGCACGTGAGCACCATGCCCGCGTTCTCAAAAGGAATTAATATCAGTCATTTTTTTCAAAACTATGCGAAGTCCACGAACTTGTGCCAGTGATTGTGCTTATGGCTCGATTCATTAAAATATAGTTATGAATGCTGTGAAATGCCCTGCTTTTTTCCTGTGGAGAGCTAGAGGGGAAAAACAGCTTTTGTTGGCTGTGCTTTGATTAGGGTGAAATAAAACACAACATCAATGGCAGGTTAAAATCCATGCATATACTGGCTCAGATATACAGAGAATCATATACAGAAGCATCTTCCCTCCCTAAATGCAATGATAGCAAACTTTTCTGATGTCCTCTCATCGAGCTGCTTGTTAGTCTGATGCAGAGATAATGTTTTTTTATGCATAGATGGCTACAGCAGTGTGGTCTGCAGTTACAGTGTGTTCTGTAACTGCATGTCTTCAACACAACAATATTATCGTTTAAACATTCCTGAGTCTCAGTACCTTCTATATTGAAATTTTAGGGAAACTGGCTGCCTCATAAAACTGCATGTGGTCAGCATTTATACCACATTTATGATAGCGCAATTTTATTAGAGGCGTACTCTGACTGTTCTGAGCACCAAAAGTGTTTGGTGGTAGTGCAAAGAAAAGATTTGGTCTGAATAGAGTTCGTATGAGTGAGTGGCCTGAGTGATGACGGTTATTCAGGCCATGGGCCAGACTGGTGAGAGGTGGGGTGTGGGGGAATAGTGTTTGTTAACAGTCCGAATGGCCCAGGGGAAGAAGCTGTTTGTCGGTCTGGAGGTGTGGGACCTTATTGACCCGAGGTGCCGAGCAGACAGCAGTGGGTCGAACAGAAAGTGGGCGGAGTAGACAGTGGTTTTGCAGATCTTCTCAAACTTTAATGTACTTTTCTGCATTCATGATTCAGAATCAGAATATAAAATGGATTCTAATTCTAATTCGGAATCAATAATCCAGAAAAGTACAATCAAGTTTTGATCCAGCAAACAGTACCATGTGGAAAGTGTCTTCATTCGGACATCAACCAAAAATGAAATGTCTCACCAGCACCCAAGTACACACAGGTATCACGCTGTTTGATGTTTAAAAGGAGTATAAAAGCCAGTAGTTAATTAAACACTGGGACTTGTATAATGTCCAGAGGTGTGGTTGTGACAACTAAACATTTTTAATTTCAATAGCTGTAGATTTAGATTTTTTTTTTTTTTAAATAAACTGCCTCTCTGATTGTAGTTACTTGAAGGTGTTTATTGGTGAAGTTGTGTATTCGAATCAGCCACATTATGTTTTGTCAAAATTTCCTTACATATCCATCCTGCTATGTTTTCCGGTTGTTTGAGCATGTATTATTTACCTTCATGTTAAAGTAGTGAAGCTTTGACACAATGAGTACGGTGCCTAAGTGCTTTGAAGACTATTCCTGTGTAAACACAGATGGGTAGGTGGAGTTGCTCTGTCATTTAAACAAACAATATAATAAATGAGGAAAGTAATTAAAGAGATTGAAAGGAGAACCTCAGGTTTTTTTAAATAATGAATAACCTTAATATTGTGCTGTAATACAGTCGGTGTAAGACCATAAAAGAGTACTGCAAGTGTTTTAGTGCATATAGTTATTACATGGTAATGACCACAGATGGGCTCAACAGTAAAAGCCTGCCTTTAATATAAGCCTGCTTCAAATGAAACACTCAGTCTTCTTTAATGTAAATTGCCTGAAGTTTCAGACTGTTTCAAATGATGCAATACTTAATATGATTTATTCAGTACTTAAAATTACTTATAATATAATTTGTGACTCGTTTCCTGTAAAATACCCTGAAGTTATACACAACTTAAATTTACTTACAGTATAATTATTTCTGCTACTTTGTGAAAACTTGAATTGTTACCCTGTTATTCTACTGTATGTATCAGGAAGGTAGGTAAATACAATATATTATAATTTCAGGTAAAATACATTTAAATTCCTTTTAATTATAATGTGCTTTGACTCAATTAGTTACTCATCCAACATATATACAAATAGTAAATACTATAGTATGTTATATAGTCTGCACTCCCAAGCTTCCTTTGTTTTCTGACAGATTTTCTTGCTCATTTTTGTCATTTCTTGTGTTGTTTATGCTCTTCTTGTGTGTGGCCCATGCGGGCTGCTTTACAGACTCTGCCTTTTTGTCTGTTCGCTATTTGGATTATTTACCTCACTGCCAGGCTTTCTGTGGATGACCTCTGCCTTTCCTCTGAATAAAGGTTTGGATTTTGGAGCTTTTTACTTAGTTTACCCTGCACTTGGATTTTTCATCTCAGCGTTTCAGAATCCCTACTTAAGTGTCAGGCGGAGACGGGGAACACTCTGCTGCTTTGTATGTATCGACATGACACAACCTCAGAGACAGTAAATGACCTAGACATATGCGGCACACTACTCCATTCAAATGTGCACACACGCAAAAAGAAAGATTGTATTTTTGTGCTTTGGCAATATTGTTTCTGAAAGCTTTCGTGCCAATAAAGCTGAACTGAAACGTAAAATTTAAGCGGAAGCCTGTGAAGGAGATGCACAATTATGAAACCAGCTGGAACTAAAACATAAACCATTTTTAAATTTATTTTGTCGTCCCCATATTACCTTAAACTGTATAAATAACAAGACAAAATAATAAGTAACAAGCATATACACTATTATCTGTAACCTCAGATGCACATATATACACACAACTAAATTGTGTCTTTTTCTGTTCACTACTGTTAGTAAGGCGTAAAGGAGATCACAAATGGCTGCCATTACAGAGAAACATCCGAGTCCAATTTATGCTGTTATAAGAAGTTTCAAGCAACCAGTCACACTTGCCACACATTCAAAACGTCCTTGCACTATAGATGTAAGTGTTGTTTTTTTTATGGCCACAGAAGAATGCATTATTCTGCAGCTCAAAGTAATGGCAGCTATGCTGAAGCTAATGGCCATTGTTTTGGATCATCACAGAAACTTTGTTTGGGATTTGCTCTATTACCTCAGGAAAACACAAGGAACAACTGAGATTAGTGATGAGATAAAGCTCAGTGTTCCTACCAGGCAGTTTCACACACCCGAGCAGCTGTTTTTTTCCCTCCTCTCCTGTTTTATTTCTGTGTTTAGTCTACGAGGACAGTGGTGTAGAGGAACCCCCATTGGCTCCTTCTTCACTTGCCTTTTTCTTGCATTTCAGATGGATCAATTCCTCTAGCACAGCAAACCTTAACTGCTGACATTTGGAGGTTAAAGGGTATCAAGTTGTGTCCCTCGTGCATATGAAGACCCCAGATGCTTATTTTCACCTGGCAGCAGGAAGCTTCATGAAGGTTCACTATATCCCCCTGTATGTGAGCCCTCTCCCCTACTGAAAGCCTGACCTATGAGCAGAAATTGCCAACAACAGGGATACAGTATCTCTTAAGGTGCAGTGAAAATGGGAGAGTGGATGTCCTGGGGAAAGGCATCTTGGGGAGTGTTCAGTACTTGCTTACAGTGTTGCTATAAACTAAATTTTTTTACCTATATACTATTGAGTGTTACTGTAATTATTAAAAAACAAACAAACAAAAAAACTAAAAATAAAGTTAACTTTTTGAGATTGGGCATTTTTTAAAGAAAAATGCAGCTGTTTACCTAACAATATGGCCAATTTCTATATTTTTTTTCAGTAGCCCTAGGCTAGCTCAGAGCTCCAGAAAATTGTGCTGGACCAACATTAGCAAAATAATGAAGGAAGCCACTTTTGTTTGTTTTGTTTAATCCATTAGTAATGGTGAAAAGCAAGCACCTCTCATCTCAGCTGGGGTCAGCCTGACACTCCCTTTGGTCGTTTACTAAATATGGATAAATTGTTTTGAGCTTGATTACATTTGGCACCTTTGGCATTTTATTCATTAAACAGATTTAATTCTTTAAATACAGTTTTTTACAGACACACACATCACAATACAATTACAAAATATTGCCTGGTCGCATCCTGCTTTAGTCAATGTGCCTTGTGCCATATTTTCATCCATATACTTGTATTAGCATTGCCAAACCATATGCACACACATAGATACATACAATAGCATACAATAACACACACAAAACTCTTCTCCCTTGACACCACATTCTGCCAGTCCCTCTCCATTATGCCTCACCTCTGATCATGGCTCACAGTGAAGAGTTTGGCGAGCCCTCAGAGCACCGCCGACCCAGCTGCTGCCAGACTCTCTGCCATAACAATCAGATGGCACAGACATCGACAGCTGCCACCTTTGCCTTGAGCACCACCTCTGGCTACACAGATGCCTGGTGTTGTATTCATGTGCACTGGTTCCACTTGTGACTGTGTCGTAACACATATGTGTGCACTAGCCTGTAAATCTGTGGCATTGCCTACTGTTCTATTTTTGTCATTCATCTCCATATGGTATATGGTATATATAGCGCATTTACTAGTCCCTAAGGACCCCAAAGCGCTTTACACATACAGTCATCCACCCATTCCCACACTGGTGATGGCAAGCTACATTGTAGCCACAGCCACCCTGGGGCGCACTGACAGAGGCGAGGCTGCCGGACACTGGCGCCACCAGGCCCTCTGACCACCGCCAGTAGGCAACAGGTGAAGTGTCTTGCCCAAGGACACAACGATCGAGACTGACGGAGCCGGGGCTCGAACCGAATACAAGGCGAACTCCCAACTCTTGAGCCACGATCACCCACTTGGTAAACTTATTTACCAAGTGGGTGATCGGAAGGGAATGCTGCTTGACTAATAGATAACTAACCCCGGGAGGGACTAGTACCGGGGATGTTCCCAGTTCTAAGCAGAATCCATACAACATGTATAGCAGGTTATGAAGACAAAAGGAAACCTCATCAGTTATAACACTGTGAAAGAAAATTTGTTAAAAAATAAATAAATTCATATGCCTTATTGTTTGTATTTTGCTATGTTTCAGTGATTCAATAATAACAAGCTTGAAAGTCAGAGTTTGGAGTGACCAGATGTATTGTTCAACACAGCCTGAACTCTCTTAGGCTAGCTTTCATGTCATTTCATTAAGTAGCCTTCAGGAATCGTTCTCCAGCATTCTTGAAGGTCATTCAAAGCTCTTCTTTGGATGTTGGCTGCCTTTTTTGTTCTTTACTCACTCAAGATGATTTGACAGTGCGTCAATAATGTTGAGGCCTGGGCACGCCTCTCTCGTGACATCCTCCTAACATAATGATTATGATTTGATTCAAAAATGTCAAATTTGGATTCATCATTCCATCAGACCTGCTGCCACTGCTTTCAGTCCAGTTCATCTGTAATATGGGATACCTCAGCTTTTTCTCCCTGATTCTTTCAATAGTTTCAGTGATGTTTCATTTAGGACCAGACAGGCTGCTACTAACAAAGTGCCTAAAGATACAATTTTAATTTGGTTCATTCCCTAAAACAAATCCAGAAATGCATACAACTAAAGGTATCATTAATGGAATAAAAATATTCTTAATGATTATATCATAAAACAATCTCTTCATGTTTACTTAGTTGTTGTTATATCTGCTGATTTTAAATGGACTGTTGTATTGTACTGTGCATCTTAATAAAATCCAGTCATCAGATACCCTGTGAGGAAAGAATCACGCAAGTGGAAATGAAGGAAAAGATCAGATGGAGGACAGGGTGCACGTAGTGGTGAAATGACACATTTCATAGCTCAGCATCAGTGACATCATTGTAAAGTACAGGCACAATTAAACACAAATACACATATATAACTGGGACTGCAGGCCAGTATGGCAGTCTATCAAGTGTGTACAGACAGCTTGACTATTTTCACTGCGCAGCCAACTGTGTTATTAACTCGCTCTGTGCTGAATCAGTTGACAGGTCTCTGGGTCCCATTGAGTGTGTGTGTGTGTGTGTGTGTGTCTGTTAGTGTGTGTGTTTGCATGGCTTTTTTCCCCTCTCCTTCTTTGCCTCCCAGCTATCACCAGCTCCCTCGCTGTTCAGGGTCAACGAAGATTGTCCCTCTTGTATTTCTGCTATCTCCTTACCTCAGATTACACAGAGTGCAGTCCTGTAGGAAAGGACCATGGATTACAGCCCACTCCTGCAAACATGTGTCCAGTAGTGTCCCTGGATCCCTCACCTTATCAACCACATATGCACACCAACTGGGGCTCCCATGAGGGCTCTATATCCACTGGTCTTCTTAAAACCTCATGGACACAAAGCACACTATCCTTTTTGTTTCTCTTTCACCCACACTGAAGTAGAAGTGCACGTGTATACACACTCATAACCCCCTTTAAGCAGTGTTTTCAGCACCAGACTTCAACATCAAGAGAAACTAATGTGGTAAACACTTTGAGTCTACTAGTTAGATTGTAACTAGTAGACTCAAAGTTACATTGTAACCATACATTGCTTTAGCTCAACCCTTGCGAGGAACCTTAGACACATATTCAGCATTTTCAGCCTCATTTACAGTATGGAGCTCGGTGTCTGTGTATTTGTTAACAGTGTAGATGTGCTGTGGTCACGTCCCCACGCAGTGTTCTGTGTCCCATGTGATGTTCAGGTAAACGTATAATGAGGCAGAAGTGACCCTCAGCTGAAGCACTACATACCAAAGCAAAAGCAGAAACACTGACTATGAGCTCTAGTAGATGGAGAAGCAGAGAGCATGAACTACAACATTTACTGGTGAGGGTGGTGACGACAGACTCTACTGTACTTATCGCAGAGTCCAGCATTGTTCTCCCTGGAGTTTTATTAGGCTAGTCTATGGAAACTTTGCGTTAGATACCTTCTGCTCCTACTCAATTCAACCCCAAAGCTCACAAATTACTTTGTGAGCTGTTTCTCCCTCTAGAAATCTCTCCACGTCTTTTCTTCCTGGATCTCTATGTTCCCTTCACTGTTGTTATCTTTGTAGTCTTTTCCAAAGTTCTTTTAGTCTCATGAGGAAAGCTCGAAGCCCAGTTGGAGTCTCTCATAACATCCTGTTTGCTGAGAAACCTCAGAAACCTCACTAGTGTCTGTCTCTCAAACTACGCTTATAATCTAATCTAAGTGATGGTTTCATAGATGAATTTGGAATATTAGAAGCAAAACATGGTCACAAGATTATGCTATTTCTTTTATTTCTTTATTGTGTTTCTGAAGATTTAACAGGCAAAGCAGCGCAAGAGAAGCGGAATGAGAAATAGGACTGTGAGCTACACTACACATCTGTGCTGATCCTGCTGAAAGGCCTAAGGAGCTTTAGTTTTGTGTCTTCCGGTGATGGATACTCATAGAGTCCATGACTTTAGCCGTGTCCCTGCCTGCCCTGTTGAAATGTTGATAAAAAATCGATGCTTCTTGTGTTGCGCCCATCAGTCAGAGTGAGGACATGTGACATGCGCTGCATAGTGTGTGTCTGAGAAAGAGGAAGAGAATGAGGGCCAGCGAGAGGAAGAGGGAGATGAGTGATTGAAAGCAAGGTTATTAAAGTCATTTTCACGTGGTGGATTATATTGGAACATTGCCCTAAAGCAACAGGATGAACACAGGCCCTGTGTGTGCTGTTAACCCATTGGGGTGGATGAATCTCTGACCATTTTCCAGGCTGTCACATCAAAGGCTATCAAAGGTACAGCCTTATATTTATAAAAATGTATTTTTTCCCGTTCACCTGTGGTTATGTGTGGCTTTATGAATGAAATCTGTCTATTCTACTGACAATCATCGTTCTCCTCTCGCAAACCTGTGTTGGCATGTTATATATAGAGTCAGACCATATCTTTGTAAACCTTAGCATCATTTTTGTCCACTTTATCTGGAGTGTGCAAGCATAAGTGGCATCCTTCGCTTCTGGATCTGTCTTCCACCGGGGCCATCCTGTCAACCTGTCATCTGATCTGTGTGCTATTCAGCTACACGCCTCCATTTTAGACAGAACTGCAGCACAGTTTGTAGCAATTTCCCAATCAGACTCTGCAGAGAGAAGAGGGCTTTCGCTTCTAAATCACAGTTGCCCATTTAGACCAATTGCCAAAATTGCGCCAAAACAATGTTCTCCTAAAATTCTGCTTCATTACTACTTTGAAATAATATTTTTCCAGTAGTGTCTGCGGTATGACATTTGACTTTTCTGATCACACTAATACAAAACGGGTAAACTGATATTGTTATTTTCTCTCACTTTAACTAACAACGTTTAAACCTCAAAAAGTTCATTGTGTTCAAACATTTTAGCAGTCATCCAAGTGACTTCTTCAGCCTCAGCTAAATGCCGGTTTCCCAACATTTAAACTGTAGCTATCCATCCATTTTCTCAACTGCTTGTCCAGTTCGGGACCGTGGGTTCTCAGCAAAAACAGAACAAAAACAGAGGGTAAACCCTGGTCAAGTTACCCCACTACCACAGGGGGAATGGACAGAAAGCCTTTCACATCTATGGCCAGTTTAGAATAGCCGATTAACTTAACATGCATGAATTTGGACTTTGGAAGGACGAAGGAGTACCCGGAGAGAACACACACAGCCACAAGAGGAACATGCAAACTCCACACAGAAGGACCTAGGGCCTCCTCTCTGTGAGATTATGATGCTACCACTGCAGCATAAAATAGTATACCAGTAATGCTTGTCATTAATCACACACTTACTTCCAAAAGTTAATGATTTACTATCAAAACGTTTAATTTTAACTCCTGTTTGAGTTCTTGAATAAGGTAAACAGTGGTTATAAAGGAGCGGTAGATTCGTCTTCAGTGGTTTATTATGCTCGCCAACAAATGGATCTAAAGCTCCAAAACAAAAACAGAGAGCAGCAGAACAAACTGATTGTTAAACTCTCACAATAACCATGAACTAATAATAAAAAAGCTCATCAGTTGATTGGCAGATTGTTCCCGTTCTAGATGCACTATAATTGTACCGAACTGGAGTCTGGATTGACCTTTGCGTTAGAGGAAGCTTGTCTAAGGTACATTGGACTGTTATAAAAGAAGTGGTCCTGTCATCCACTGTAAAAGATCTATTGGAATAATAAAGGTCAGTTTCCAGCAGGTTAAGCTATCATGTCAAAATGGCGAAAGCCCTTTTCAGCTTGCATGTGGCTGCTTGAGGTCAGCAGCCTATTTAAGTGCGTCTGTGGTTACATACACAATACGATTATTTCGCACTGTTGCTGCATATGATGCAGTGTGTGTGTCTGTAGTTTTTAAGTAGAGGGCAAGCTTTTCATTTAATTTAGTTCACAGGAGATGACATCTTAAAAATTCTTTCTTCTTCCTTTGTCGACGCCACTGTCTTCTGTTTGCCTCCTTTCCACTCATCTAAATGTCTGCTGGTCTTCCTTGACCTTCCAGACAATTACATGCCAGTGGCTCTATCTTCTAGCCCAGGCCTGTTGAGGGAGATATACTGACTGACAGGTAATGACACCCACTGAGAGCTGGAATTCCCCCAGGCTCACTGCCTGCCTGCCAGTCGGTCTGCTTGCCTCTATTCAATCCCCAGGGTCCAGAAGTCAAACTACAGCCGCCACATCAACGCTGTTTTCATCAAAATAACTCTCATCATCCTCCTCCTCACCATCATCATCGTCCAGATTATCCTTGCGCCGTACACATCAGTGTATAACAGTCAGCCGTCTCGCTGTCTGTCTCTGACAGGATCTGTCAGTTTGTTGCTCGTTGCAACAGGTCTGCCCAGGGTTTTCCCTCTGTCACCATCACTTCCTGTCACTTTCCTCCTCTTTTTCTATTTCTATCCGTCTTCAGCTCTCCCTTAAAACCTCTTTCCTCTTCCTGCGTCTGTCAGTCTGACTCTCAGGCTCAGCATTAACAATCATTCACTTTCACTTATTTTAAAATACCATTCATGTTCTTTTCCCGCTTTCCTCCACACATGCTCATCATCATTTTAACGGGATGAGCCAGTTACTTTGAATTAATTCATCCTGTGTCACAGATACTGATGAGCTGGCTGTGATTTATGCGAGGATAAAGTAAATGTCTGTGTAGATGTACGGCCACGTATGCTTGTATGAAAGACAGGGACGGAGACGGTGCCATAATTCATTGAAGTTGTCTTGAGACTTGATGGGAGCCTAGGCTGAGCACCAGGTGCTGCCATTTTCTCTGAAGTGATGGAGTTTAAATTTTCCTTTGCCCCCACCGGAAAACCAGACACACAGCTATTCTGCCGTGAATGTCGGGCTGCCGCAGTCAAGAGACTGAATATACATTCAGGTGTGAAGGCACTTGCAAAGGTTAAGAGATGTTCTAAGAAAAGAAAGAAAAGAGACTGTTCAAAGGCTCATTAACACTCACACACACACACACACGTATGCAAATGTGCATCCTTTGTGCTCTATTTTAGTTTTTAGACTCAAAAATTCATTGATTTTGTTTGATTTATTAATAGTCAAATATTTTCCCCTCTCATTCAAATAATCTGTAACTTAGAAAATCAAAGCCTCATATTTTTATTGGTTCCATTAGAATCTTAATCTGCTAGTACAGTCTAATCAAAGGAAGAAAAAATATTTATTCCCATGTTGTGTTTTGTGTGGTTGTGTGTCATGTATGACTGTCTTACGTGAATCTAAGCGGCACAGGAATTCATAAAAATCGTGGAGCACTGATCTATCTGTGCCGTCTTTCTTCCTCCTTTTTGCATTACTGGCTCTTGTCATGGCCCTCCACAGGCTCTACAGCCTTTACAGAATGATCTCCGCTGTTGTGTACGACTTTTGACAGAAGCTGGCAATCCACTACCGAATACATATTTCTATTTCTGTCATCATGTTTAACCCGGAGCGATTTATCCTTCCATGAAGGAATGAATGTTTTTTTTCTCCTTTTCCTCAAAGCCTTATTCCACTGCTACCACTTCAACATTTCTTAAACCTCGATTCCTGAATTCAGTTGAAGCGTCACATTCATGGCAGTGACGATGACAGAGCTGTCAGCCAGCTTATGATCGGTTGGCTTCTGAAGCCATCTGTCTGATGGAGTAAGTAAGGTGTTTTGGGAAGGCTGAAAGTAGCAAAAGGTAACTACTCTTTCACATTTGTTTTTGCATCAGCTCTAACTTTAAGGACACAGCTATTACTGTTAATGATTAGAATTTGCTCACATCCTCCCCGGTGAGTGATTTGCCATCACCTCGATGGTTAAAACTCTCCTATGAACGTCACTCCCACTCTTAGCAGCACAGACTTCATCAATAGGTGTGTAAGCAGAATATGTTTTAAGGTATTTCGCTGCCCTTTGAAGGGAACCAACGCTGCAGGCCATGTTACTGCATGAAAAACACAGTAACCTCATTAACTTAGGTGAGCCCACTGCTTTTGCACACCAGGGTGCAGGCGTAAATATCTGCAGCACTGTATGATAATGGTGCTGCATGAGCCAATCAACGCGCACCTTCCTGCTGTAACAGAAAAACTGCAATTCTATTTACCTGGCAGTTTTTACAAGAGTATTAAATATCGATAGAAAAGCAGTGTTTTTGCATCTGAGAAGCCACAAAACTCACAGACTTATTACTTGAACCTGCTTTGCATTTCACTGTCTAACCAGTACCTGTTTAAGCGTGCCATTATCACCTCTGCAGTTGCAAAAATGTGCCAATTGAAAGTAGAGTGGAAAGTTCTGCAGGTGTTCTGGCAACGATGCGGTAATTTTTAAACAAAGACAGCCATTTAATTTCAGTAACGATCGGAATTCTACCGAGAGCAGTGCAAAGTAGTGGGTCAAACTCAACCTGACCTGATGAGGGAGTGTGAAGGAGCGAGTAATCCACTCAGAAAAATAATACGGTGTGGGGTAAGCACAGGTTTTACGGATGTGTTTCTCTCGTAAATGGGATGGCAATTTAGATCAAAGAGAGGCGGCTGAAGGAAAATCAATATGTTTTTGATATATGGGAGACCTCTTCTATGAGAAATAGCTGGGGACTGTGTGTGTCCTCAGAGTGTCCCAGTTTGTGTGAGACTACAGGTACTTATTAAAGCCATTAAAGTCATATTGTAACATTCAGTTACAATAGGCAATGTAATAGCTTGAATCCTAGAGAGAATTTTAAAAAAGCAAGAAATGAAACTGCATAAAAGTCTTTGTGTCCGTGCGCAGTTCAGGAAGACACGGAGATGCTTTTTTTCATTGTACATTGATCACCGAGTAGAAATGTGACAAAATACTTGAAACAATGCAAACACATATCTTCACTGTAAAAGAAAACACATTCAAGGAAGTACCATATTCTGGATCTTTGACCCAGTGATTTAAGTTGTATTTTGATGATGTCATAAACGATTTCTGGTTATTATAGTTTTTGTAGTTCCCTTTTTGTGATCCCTGTCTGTTTCCCTAGTCGTGTCCCTGTGTCTGTCTCTGTAATTAGTCTTTTCTCCCCAGGAAGTCATGTTTACATCCCACATAGCAGACAGGTCTGGCCCAGATTTGGTGTCTGCTGGCTGACTTCTGGCATGATAAGAGGTATGTCATCCAGATATGGGCCAGGCCTGGCGTAGATGGGACTGTTTATTTGATGGCATGCCATATCTGGCCCAATTATGGTTTGGTTTATGTGGCCCAGGCTCATAGAAAACAGGTCTGGCCCGGATCTGGCATCAAGCTGGCACTTCTGACTGACTGGTGTCATGGCAGGGTGTATGTCAACCAGATGTGGGCCAGGTCTGGCAATGAGGCACTATTTATGTTTTTATTTTCCTATTTTAGTTAGAAGACCCAAATGCCAAGTTGCAATACTGCTATGGTAGCCAACATTTCAAATGCAGGTTTGACAGGTTTGTGAGTGTGCACTTTATCCAAAACTGAGTGAGGGTTTACTTAGCTCAGGAGGCAGAGCAGGTCACCTACTCCTCTGAAGGTTAGTGGTTCAATCCCTGGCTCCCCCAGTTTGCATGTTGTGAATGTGAATGAATATAGTTAGTAGGCCCTCAGTTTAGAGAAAGTGTGTGATTAGCTGAATGTAGCATGTTGTATAGAGCACTTTGATTAATCTGGGACAGTAGAAAAAAGGGCTATATAAGAATCAGTCCATTTACTGTCTAAACAGAGTTTTGTCATGTTACTTTTGCACTATTATGTTCCGGCACATGTTGTTATTACATGGCTTGATTAAGGTACACATTAGGCTGACATCTGGGGCCAGAGCTGAGACCGCTCTGGGCCAGCACAGGGCCAGCAGTGTGTCTGCAACTGGCCCGTGGCTGCACACAACTTACACAAGGCCCACATACTGCAAAGAATGATGGCCCTTTGGTGGCCCAGATCAGGTTTGCCAAAGGTAATCCACTCATGGGCCAGCAAAGGACCACCAGTGTGTCTGCAACTGGCCTTGTGCTGGCCCATGTGTGGGCCACCTCTGGCAAACCAGATCTGGGCCACCAAAGGGCCGTCATTCTTTGCGGTATGTGGGCCATGTGTAAGCACATTGTGTGGGCCAGATCCGGGCCATACCAGTTTTGCTATGTGGGATGTTTGCTTATAAGTTCTCATGTCTTAGTCTATGTGTCTGTGAGTGTGTTAGTTCCTGTTTTATTTTTACAGTCTTTTTACAGTGTTTTTCATGTGTTTTGGGATAGTTCCTCTGTCCTCCCACCTGTTGCCTGTTCCCTCAGTATCCTTTTGGTGTACTTATTGTGTCACTTTCCCCTTGCCCTTTGTTGGGCTCTCTGTGTCCTTTGTTGTAGTTTGTAGTTCTTTAAGAGTTGTAGCACTTTGTCTTGGATTACTTTCCACTGAGTTTCAGTTCAGCAGTAACACTGTCCTTTATAGTTTAAACTTTCCAGTCTTGGGTTTGGGCCCAACTCCTGCCTGCTACACAGCCAACCGTGACAGGAAGTGTCTTAGTTTTAGAGGCAACAGTATTGGGGTTCCCCTCTTCTTTCCTCCTCTCTTCCCTTTGACACAGTTAAATTCTGCTGTTTAAACAAAATCAAAGCAGTAATATGTAAGGAATCGACTCTAAATGTTTGGGGTGAGAACTCTGTGAAAATTTGCAGGACAGAGCCAAAGCTTTGGCACCACACTCATAGCTTTGAGCTATCCACCCACACCAATTAGGCACTTGTTCTGATAATGTCTCCCCCTCTCATTTCAAAATAAATGAACACTCCTAGCAGCAACTATCACAACCGTATCAGGTGCAAAATAAGACACGGTTTTTGTGTCTGTATGTTAAATATAACACAATTTGGAGTCAGTTGCATGCTTGCAAATCTCTCTTGCGAATCCCATTTATGTGATTGACTTAAAAGTTTAAGCTCTGAAAGGGAAACTCCTACAAGTATGCCTCTGTGACTCCTGCAAGGCCAGCCAAAAAATTACCAATGTCTATGATTTTCATTGCAAAATTGAATGGCGGTGTGGAACAAAAATCCATAAAAGAAAATTGTGAACACCTTGAAAGACGCCTGAGCATGTCGTTTTTTTAAATTAATGCAAAAGAAAATATTCAAATTTCTCTCTCCTCTACCATTCTTGATCCAGTCTTGCAAACGGCAACATTAAAACTCTGAAGATACCTTTTTCTGAGGGACTTCAAATTTTTTGATGTATTGAAGAAATGCTGAATGTTCCAGTGTTGTTGGAGACTTACCCGTGCCAGTGTAGCCAGGGTACAATGAATCATACTCCCTGCTGTTTTTCCATGACAACGAATGCTCATAAAAATAAAACATTCTAAAGTGAAAATATTTGCCAGCAGCTACTGACAATTGATGGCTGTTAGTCTGCTTGATTGGGGCATTGGTGTTGGCTCAGCTGACTCAAGTGAAAGAAGAGTGGGCAGGCTACTTTGCGCTGATGAATTGCTTTCAGACTTTGCTCAATCCCTGTCCCACTGGGTTGGAAAAGAGCAGCATCAGTATGCCAGTGGATGAAGTGAAAGACTTGACTGCACACGCAGGAGAATAAACTTATAGCTCAACATGGTAACGCCAAGCCAGCCGTTCAGCTTGTTTTTGTAGTTATTCGCCATCATTTTTCTCATTTGGCATCTGCCACTCCCAGACTCACCTAGCCATGTCCACCTTCATCAATCAGTGCGCTCCTGTGACAGATTCTCCGCTGACTCTATTTTATGCTTTGTGGATTTCCTGTAAGCATGCTGACATGGGCACAGCCTGTCGGTGGAACCCTTTAGTAAACAACTTCTGTGCATTCATTTCATCTAATGTCATTGTGCTGCACAGCGCTGTTGTTGCTAATGTATTGACGATGAGAGACTGAAAATGTGGTGGTAGCTGCTATTAGTGCTGCATGTCAACATCTGCAGCATGTTGGCCGTCTGCAGTTTCCATGTATCTGTGCCAAAGTTTACAAAATAATAGTTTTTTTTTAAAATTTTCTTTCATCTGTTAGTTTACAAATTCAAGCCTCACACATAGCATCTTTGGGGGTTTTTTTTATAATATGCTTTTTTGTTTTTGTGTTCAATATAATTTGATTTTGTACATGCATTTGGGAGTGTTTCTGTTTAAACCTTAGAAGCATCTTCTGCAGCTCCTAAATCCTTTGTTTTACTGCATCAGCTAGTTGTGTATTTGCACTTAGGTAGCTGTTGTTTTAAAGCGTGGCTCTGCAGTGCTGACTGATGATAAGCTGAAGTGAAGCAGAAACTCAGTAAAGGGACATCATGCAAAGAATAATTTACACATGCACACACAGATTCTATGTACATATTTATCAGTTAACATGAGTGCATAAAACATAAAGGATATGGTAACAGTTTTTTTCCCACATACTGTTAACAGTTATTTCACGAGACAGCTGTCGTCACCTTTCCTCTCATATTCACAACAAAAATTGCAGAGTACTCTCTGTCTCATCCTCTCTCATTTTCATTAATATGAGCTTGTTTTTTCAATAACTGCAGGAAATGACTGAACTTATTGAGATTATAGAAAGTTCCACAATACAGTTTTTGAATTTCCAATTGATTTTGCAGCCACATTGGTCACACAGGGGCACCTATGTTTACATTTTTATCAGTGATTTTTACCACTTTGCACATATTGCTTTCAGTCTTATAACCTATTAGTTATGCCTCAGTTCAGACCAGTGAATGATCCTATGGCAACCTCCTGTACGCTTATATGTTTACCACCTGGTAAAAGATTGCTCAAGGTTGCCAGATGCTGCTGGGTAATGGCTACAAAAAAGGTCGAGGAGGGTGTTGCACCAAAATTTTCTTTGCGATTGATTTTGGTCACTAGCTGTTTGCTATGATTGCCCATAGTCAGTATGGAAGAAGCAAAACACAGACTAACTAACCACAGAGTGGGAACTTCAAAAAGAAGAATGTTCAAAGGTCGCCCTGAGAGGTCAATCGGGCAACTTAAGAAAACACCAGCAAATAGAAAAATGCTGCAAAATTAAAAAACAAAACAAAACTTTTTTTAAAAAAAAAGGTAACAAACATGTTTTTGGGGAGACAATAATGTGATGGAACAGGTGCAGAGGTGATAAGCTAATAGCACTGTCACAGTGGTTTACAGAGTGGACTCAGGCGCGGAGCTCAGAATAAAGACAGTGCGTTTATTTACAGTGAAGCAAAGTTGACAATAGTTCGAATGTGTAATAATGATAGTTAGTGCGTCCTTCTTCCCGTGCTTAGACCGTGCGTGGTAGTGAGTGCCCATCTCTCCTCCAAGTGCTTCCTTGTGCCAGTGAATCCTCCGTCCCAATTCGCGGCTTAGTGCAATACTCCAGCGCTGTCTGTCACTCCGCCACACCATTAAATAGCCCTGCCCAAGATGGTAGATGATTGGCAGCAGCTGGTGAATTGATTGCAGGTGCGGCAGCTCCGGGCGACAGCACTTCCGGGTCGGAGGTCCTATCCCGTCAGATCCTGACAAGCACACATGTATCTACAGTATTATATGTTATACATCACCACCTACACAACACAAAGGAAAACATCAGCCATGTTATTGTCTCCCCAAAAAATGCTTCCGTTGTATATTGTGAGATTTTGTTTTTGCTCTACTTCTATTGTGTTTTATTCAACTTCAGGACAACTTCCGCTCTTGTCCAAAAGTAGCAAAAGTTCTGCAGAGAAAAATCACAAATGGTTGACAAGAACTTAAGGTTAGGGCTTCATTTACTACCTCTGTATATTAGTGTTACCACCTTGTGGTTTCTATTTACAACAGAGTTAGAAAATAAAGGCAGTGTTTGTTCCGCATATCAGAGACTCTGTTATAGCCATCCTGTTATCATAATTACTGACTGCATCTCACTGATATTTGCATTTATAGTTATTCCTCTCTGCTGACCACTAGTTGCAACAGAAACTGCATAAACTGCCGTCTAAATGCATTAAGTCAAACTGACAATCTTTTAACAGGCCAGTGGCGTCGGCCTTAGCATTCAGCCTCAGATTAATGAGACTTAACACATCAGTCCACTCGCGCACATTATGATTGGAGTGTGTACTTTATAATTACATTATGTGACACCAGGAAATCAGTTTCTTGTCACCAGGTCTTCCGTGAGCAAGGCTTTCTAATTATGTAAGATAGCACCTCCGCTTCCTTCGGCAGTTCACACCACAGGGCTTGCGGATGAGATTGATTATAGTGTGGAACCAGCAATTCCATTTGCCATGCAGTCAGACAAGCAAACAGATTGGCTTTGGTGTAGTTCACAGTCATGCTGCTCCAAGTGAATAAAGCCCCTATTAGACAAGCATAATGCACACTATTTTCATCTGCTGACATACCCAAGTGCATGAGTGTTTAGGCACACACAGGTACATGCACACAGATTGGCACTCTCAGACATAAACAGGGAATATATGGCACTGAAAAAGGCTGTGATAGCTGTCTAGTTTCTCTGCTAATTAATGTCAAAGAAACCATCAAATTAGCAAGAAATTGTGTTTTTATCATGTTGAAAATACCAAATAAGTGTTGGATTGAAAACTGTTATTTATGTGGATTTGAAAAAAGAAAATTGCAGGAGGACTGAGGCTGCTGTCATGACAAATTTAAAATTAAAGCAAGACGCTTCTCACTTAATAGAGAAGCAAGCAGATCCTTCAATAAGATAATGAATTTTTTACCCTTTCAAACTGAGTGATTTTACTGGAATATGTGTGTATGCATGTGCACATACTACATGGCTGTATGATTATATTAAGCACAATCTATTGACATGACTGACCTTGACCATACTTGCATGTCACAATAAAAACAGAAAAAAAAAATCTTTTAAATCATCCTCCTCAGTCCTTTTGGCCTCTCACTGTGAAGAGATGGCAAACTGTGCAAACCCATTAGACTGAAAGGCAGCTGAATGGAGGTGCTGAGAGGGGGCAGTCCTTTGCATTTTCCAATTGGGAGGTCTATGACCTTCCCATTTACTGTTCTGCACTTCTTATATAAGTTGAGCACTTTATTTGAATTACACTCTCTGGTTGAGTTGTGTGATTTCAGTTTTAATGAGACACGGGATACTTAGTTTGGTATTTTATAGCAAGTCATACATAAACCAGTGACTCAAAACTGCTATAATAAAGTAAAAGAAACAAAAAAAACAATGGTGCTTAAAACTTGAGAATGCTGGAATCAATGTCCCTCGGAAGATTGTGAATGGCTAGTGTGCTGCTTTTTTATGGTATGTTTCTGAAAAGCATCCAAGTGTACCACCTTAGTTGATTCAGTCATAAAGCCCTATACAAACTGGCATTAATGCATAGCCTGTTTGTGTGTGTTGCTGTGTTTTCAGGGAAAACAAATGCGATCCACCCTGAAAACACATAGGGGTGGGATAAGGTGGATCAGCCACTCAAGCATAATAAAACAAGTAAAACCCTTACAAGGTTTTTCATGGAGAGGTCACTCCCACTCTGTACAGAAAGAGGCCTGTATGCAAAGAGTAATCTACAGTCCAAGCCTGAGCAGTCTTTGTGCAGAAATGCTTACACTCTTGCTAGTTTCCAGTAGAGCTGCCACGATTAGTCGACTAGTCACGATTACGTCGACTATCAAAATCGTCGACGACTGATTTAATAGTCGACGCGTCGTTTGAAGCTTTGTAAGATCACAAAAGACGCAGGAATAAGTAGTAGGATTTAAGAGTGTAATAACGGACATCAAATGGATAAGCGGAAGCGAATGGATGGATGAATAAACGTCAAGCAGACAACTGATTATCAGAAGTGTGAGATGCTCGAGAATATACTCCGATGTCCTGTTATATTTTAGATAGCAAGGAGCAGACGGCTAAGTTTATTGAACTTCACCTAAACAATCTGCAAATTTCATTAAAATTCAATAAAATATCATCTTGTCTTTATTTTTAGTTAGCACATAACTTAAACACTTAAAGCTGTAAGCTAATGATAGTCATATAAGAGCAGATGCATGCTGGTGCAATAAGCTGGACGTTTTACGTCCAATCGATGCATGATCTGGTTAGTCGACTAATCGCAAAAATAATCGGTGACTAGTCGACTATCAAAATAATTGTTTGTGGCAGCCCTAGTTTCCAGATATAAAAGAACAAAATAACTTAAATGAGCTTGACTGGATATAAACACTTAAACATTTGACACAGAATTGAGTTTATTTCCATCGTACGTTACACAGGGTCAGTTTACAACAAATGTTGTCTATCTTTAATATTAGCAACACAACTCCAACAGTCATCAAATCCCCTATGGTCAAACGCTTGAAGTGAAGAACTTCATCATAACAACTAGCGACCTCCACAAGGGCCAGGCTCAGGCAGGAGGGCCCATCTGCCACAACCAGTTTGGGGATGAGGCGAAACAGAAGAGAAAAGGAAAGCACTGAGAGATCACAAGCAACAGCCATGTGAACAATGATTTAGAGAGCCACTTTTTTCCCTGAATAACTCAAGCATATGCTATTTGATGTAAGTTGAAGTATATAAATATGAAATGAATGGATGTGCAGCCGACAAATCTGCAGCAGCTGCGTGATGCTGTCATCTCAATATGGACCAAAATCTCAGAGGAGTGATTCCAGGACCTTGCTGAATCTATTACATGAGGAATTAACACTTCTAAAGTAAACAAAAGCTCTGTACAAGCAAGGTGTGCCTAACAAAGTGTCTGGTGACTACTGCCAAAAGAAAAGGCCTGAAGGACCCCAAATATAAACAGGACCAGTATGTACTTTCATGCTTTCACTTTCTATTGTGTAGCTCCATCAGTTTTGTGACCTGCTGAGCCTAAAAGAATTACTTTGTCATTACTAACACAGTTTGTTTCTATGAAATGCTGTAGACACAGCATTAATTATTTGCCCTAAAGGTGATTTTTCTATCTCATTGAACAGAGGGTATCTGCCCTACATAATAATAACTGCTGAGAACACATATGTGGAATGGTTGCCAATATGAAAATAGATTATGATGTTCTTATCCTTGTTTCCATTTGAATAAAAGTCATGTTAAATCACTGTAGAGTATCTGGACTCTTTAAAACCCTATTATTTGATCAAAGGCCAAGTCACACTGAACCCTCCTCCCCGCCCCACGCATCCCTCCGATAATAGATTCTCTTCCAATCAAAGTTGGCGAGCACTTTACCATTAATTGCCTCATATAGAAGGAGAAGCCCTAGTTTATTTGATCTGTATTTAGCACTCGCCCTGATGGAAAGGGAGATGCACCCATTGAGTTAATAGAGAAGCAAGCAGATCCTTCAATAAGATAATGAATTTTTTACCCTTGACTGCCACTTTCCAGTAACACATTGAGCTTCTGTATGATTACGTCATTAAAGGTGTTGTTCCAAAGCCAGGAAAATGCTGCAAGTAAACTTCTGAACGTGTAAACATTTCTACTTTGCTTCAAATCACATTTGCAGGATAAATAAATCCAGCCTCTAAAAGCAGGACTCATAAGGTCACAAGGTTTAATGACAACAGTGACATTATAACAGAGAGATGTGGGTCGAAAAGAATCCAGACAGGAAATATATTCTGTAAAGATGGTGCTTGTATCACCCTTAGCTGTTTTCCTAGGGTACTGTACTCTTAACAGCGTTCTTAAGGTCTTATCATTGTGTAATTTTTCATGTGTAGAAATAGAAATAGGAGGGAGAAATGCTCCTATACCTTATTCTGGGATAAAGAGGACAAAGATTTGATTCGAACACCAAAGTTAAAGTGATTCATTCAAATAAGAAGTGAGATGGCCACCAAGGGGTGTGACCAAGGTGGCTCCTGGGTAGCAAGACTCACTTCTACAATGTTGCC
Source organism: Haplochromis burtoni (assembly GCF_018398535.1). Lineage (NCBI taxonomy): Eukaryota > Metazoa > Chordata > Actinopteri > Cichliformes > Cichlidae > Haplochromis > Haplochromis burtoni. The sequence goes on from NW_024582376.1 coordinate 1,828,984, forward strand.
TTGCTTCATTCAATCTGTCTTTTAGTTTGTTTATATGACTTATAAGATTAGCAGAGTTTATGTAGTTCAAGCAAATTAGTTTCTCCGTTGATGTTGACGGTGTAACAATTAAAATCAGCGTGACAAGTTAATTAAGGGATGACATCTGAGGGGTGTTTAAAAAACAAACAAAAAAAACCTCACTGGATCATAGCCTGCCGCTGTGTGCCGGTACTGCAGAGGAATTTTTTTGTTTGTTTTTGCCTATTTTTCACTGAAGCTCTCTTTCACAGTCCAGATGCCACCATGCCTCAGCATACCTTCTGGCAACTCATTGATTGGTTTCAATGGATCAAACTCCTGCCCGTGTTTTCGCTGCGTGAAAACAGCCCTGCTTGTTTGCCAGCTGTCATGTATTGACCACGGTAAAATGTCAATTCCTCCGGGACCAGAACCTGCCAGAATTACTGATTTTACTTACTTCTGCAGGTAGCTTTCATTGTGCATTACAGCATTTAACTAAAATACTAATATTGTATTGGCATTTATATTTTTTCTTGCAGCTTTGAGGTGATGTTTCTTTCTTGTTTTTTTCTTAAATGAGAAAATTGCCCACTAAAGAAACAACAATCAGTGTGGCTTTTTACACACACGCACAGGTCTGCAAATTAAACTGGGGAAATATACAGTTATTGAGATGCTGACACAGATAGCAAACAATAATTGAACGTATGTAAAATCAATGTTATACTCTCAACCTAAATGTCATTGAATCATCATTGAATTCTGATATTGGTTCTTGATCATTTTTGCACCCTCAGTTAATACTGAAACAATGTGGACGTCACTACTAAAGATCAAGAGGACATAAGTGTTGTTTCAACTGATGTAAAAAAAATTACTTCCACTACTTCAGAATAATGAAATTTACTTATCTAAATTCACTTATCTTATAATAAATGGTGTAATGATGTTGAGTGAAACATTTTTGAGTGTACTATTAAACTCTAACATCAGTTAAGTTATTTAATTTATTAAATCAAGATTAGTTTACAATAATTTTTGATGAATTCACTCCTACTGAATGATGTCCTGCCTCCACCTGGTGAACTGCCTGAAGGTAAAAGAGTCACACACTGTCACTGCCTCCACTTGCTCAGTGACTCCATGTACAAAAAGAAAACAAAACCAAAAACTGAAAATAGGACATGAAAAAAAAATAAGGAAAAAGCAGACTTTGTTCAGAGGTTTTCATATATATCTCTCTCTTTCCAGAATTCATCCTAGCTAACATAATCTGCGTAAGTTGTCAGTTACGTTAGCAAGCTAACTTCGGTTATTGACATTTTGAAGTGCCTAATAATGACCATGGTGACAGTTACACATCTGCAATATGTGTCACTGTACTCAGTATTTGACGAAGTATAAAATATAATTGGTTAAAATACATTTGGCACCTTTAAAATATTAAAAAATAAGTAAATGCTTACCTGATGCAGAGGAGATCTCTGGGGTGCAGTGATGTCGACTAATACAGGATTGTCTCCTGTATCATAGATTTTTAAATATCATCTTAATAGTGGACAGATGGGATGCAATACTTTAATTTCCCAGTCAACTATATTGACAGCTATCATGATTTTTCATCTATAAATAAATCGTATTTTAATATAAATTCCTGGTCAACCATAGATCAGTGACCAATGGTGGTCAGACGGGATGTACCACATTGCGAGGGGTGTGATGGAACAGTTCAATTGATAATAGCTTCTCAATTACCCAGTCATCTCTGAATCCATAACTTTTCACTTGGTCAACTATAACTAGATCATCAATTATAAACAACGACAATTATAAGCTATATAGTTTATGTCTTGCATATTTCCACAACTGTATCCATAATCACATACTGTGTATGCTACCGTTGTATATAGTGTGTTATCTTACTTTTTTTCATTGGTTGTACTTATTTGTATTTTTGTATTTCCTTCTGATATCTGTACCTACGCTGAGGTAACGCAAAAATTTCCCCGTCGTGGGATCAATAAAGTCTTGTCTTATCGTATCTTAGAAAAACATAATCAACCTAATCAAACTGAATCAATGTTATTCCAATGTCATTACTATTACACTGACAAGTTTCATCAGTATTTCAACATTGATTCAAAATTTATTTAACATGGCCAGATGAAGCAATGAGTGAGTCCATATAATCAAGGTTTTTTTTTTAGAATGAATCCTGCTGTTCATACTTTATTCTACACTCCAAAAACCAAGTCTTTGCCCTCATAAACAGGAAGAAATCATTTTGAGTAAAATCTAGCTGAAATATATAAAATCAAAGGTTTATTTGTTTAATAACTAATGAATTGTTAAGAGAATATTCTTAGTATAAGCTGAATGCATACCAATCAATTAAATGTTTTAAATGTTTTACACTTATGGAAAAAAATTAACTGGAAAATGCAATTAAATTACTTAAAGTCGACAGTGTCCTGCCACAATCATACAATGCTTGTTTGTTTGTTTTAGTTTTGTTATCCTTCATCACATCTTTAATATGTTCTGTCAACATGCATGTTGGGTTTTTGGTTTTTTTGTCATTTATTATGACTCCCATATTCCATAATAGCCTGCATACTGTAGCTGAGAGGAAACTAGCCTCCTGTTTTCTGGCTTTAGAAGAGCCCGTGACAGGAGACTAACCGGTCAAATATTGTTTCAAGCCAGTTTCAATTGAGTAGTATCCACACAGGAAGCAAGGCATGCTGCCGGTTTAAGCAAAAGTGTTTCACCTGGAAGAGCAAGCATTAAATCCAATGTGACGATAAAAGTCAGCACTGATACATTTTTAGCTGTATAAAGACTGTGCTTGTGTGATGGGGGGTGTTAGGACAGAGAGGAGAGAGCTAATGTAAGATTTTTGGAACAGAGTCATTTTTTCTCTACACAATTAAATCCAGGAAAAGTTCTCTATACTTCCATCCAGCCATCCATTTTCGTCTGCTTATCCAATTCAGGGTTGGAACTTATCCCAGCAAAAGTTGGTATACACCATGGACAGGTTTCCAGTGTACTGCTGGGCTAAAGCAAAGAGACAGACAGCCTTTCCCACGCACGCTTTAGAATTTCCAGTTAACCTAACCCGTTCATATCTTTGGAGCTGGTAAGAACCCACACAAGCGCAAGAACATGCAAACACAGCCCCAGCTGTCTGGTTGATTCGAACCCAAGACCTGTGAGCTGCACCATCATACAGCTCTTGAAGGCATCTTATTCTTGATTTTACAATGGTGTCTAAATAATATGATATTAAGCTGGAAATAATCAAGAAGTAGTCTATTGGGTCCATGAAGAAGCAAACATGTCCTTTGTTCACAGCTTTAAAAGCCAGAGGTGAGTGCAACCTCAGATGACCTTCCACAGCTACTCTCTGCTTGTTCACAGAGCATTCAGTGGGCTGTAGATATTGACTTGCTGTGACTTGGCGCTGTGATGGTATCAGATGAGTGGGTATGTCTCATCTTTGCGAGTCAGAGTTAGCTGATGTTTATTCAGCTGTGTGATCCGTAGGGAAAAGGTCACTTCAAACATGTTTCAGCTTTGCATGCACGTCTGATCATTTAATTCTGATAAGATGAGACACGCAACCCACGGTTTTCCTCTATATTGGACAGCCTACAGCACATTTCCCTTTCAGCCATGTTGTACTTAATTCTATTTTTTTTTTTTGTGCCTTATTAATTTCACACTTTTCCGGGTTGGTTGCTTTTATCTCCTGCCTGCGCTTTAACTGCAGATGTAATCGATTTAACTTAAGAACCTTTGTGCTAGCCCAGTGTAATTACAGTAATTACAAAGCCTGCTTTCAGACATCTGCTGCACACTTTATTAGGTTTTACTTTCCTGACTGTAGACTTTTGAAGGTGTCTTGCATTTCATATAAATATTTGTTGATGTAATTGAGTCGAAAGCTGATTAAGTTGTCAATATATAATTTCAAAATTGTTGCAGTTATGTAATGAATAGGCACTTGACTGATTGTTGATATATTGCTGACTTGTCAGGGTTCTAACGAGCTTTGATCCAGCATAGAGTCAGTGGATCAAGCCACACAATTTCACGAAAAAAGCCCATTAATGGTTGGACTGATAATCAGAAATAAGAGACAGAATGAGAAGCCGTGTGCAATTCTGTTTCTCTCCTTTCTGACAACACAGTAAACAGATGATGTTTGCTGCGCCTGCATAATTGCTCATCATGACAATGTGACACCTGTGCCGTTAAAGGTCACGGAGTAAGTCCATAATGTTGTTCCCAAAAAGAAAAGAATCGGAGCATGCACACAAATGTGCCACTCCTTAGTTATGATGTGTTGTGCAATGATTTATAATAACCATCTGCAGCCTTATTGTGGTGGAATTACATTATTTTTTCTGCATAAAAACGAGAAGAAAGCATCATCTATATCCAATCCCTTTATAATTGGCTTAGCTAAGCCATATACAAGACAGGAATCAGTTCCTCTGATTATAATGCGACTACACTGCAACAAATATTGCATAGAGAATGCACATAAATCATTTTGGAGAACAACATGCTGTCTTGTCATTCTTTAGTGTTCTTGTGACAAACTGATTTAATTTTGTAGACCTACACGGCGTACGTAGCGTCTTTGGAAAGCTGCTGCAGTGACTGGTGTTCTAAGTGTCTGGCATGCCTTTACAGACGCTGATTTTCATTCTTGTGCAGCATGATAGAGGATGTTATGACTTTTAGGTTTTGTGCTGCCCTTTAAAATGCCTTTGAATAGGTGAAAGAATTTAAAGCTTTTAAGATTTCAGGGTTTTACCATACAGATCCATTATTTACATTATGTAGCACTTCACCTTTTTGGAAATATTAAATACCCCACCCCTACTCTACAAGCTGCTTGGAAAAGTGTATGGAGTTATTAAGGATAATGCTGTGCCATTGGAGGTACTCAAGAATAATGGAGAAAGGTGTTCACGAAAAGTCAAATAAGCACTGGTCCTAATAAGCCTGTGCACCGCCTTGGGAGCTGCTTTCTGTATACTAGACTTTTTATTGAAGAAAGGGGAAAAAGTGTCTTTTTAAATTCCTAAACTCAATGGCAAAAAGGCCACCTTCACTCTCCTTCATTTGGGAAATATTTCACTTACCAGTGAGAATAAATGTGTTTTATTTTGGGGGATTTTCTCTCAGTCTCACAACACAATGGCCTTTTCCATTTTCCTCAGCTGCTATCCTTGATGACCCTATGGAGTGCAGCAGAGGAGAGCGTCTGGCTATCACGCTGGCCAAAGACAGCATCAACAGGAGCAGTAACCGCTCCATCACTGGCAAGCTGGAGGTGGACATCTTTGAACTGCTGAGAGACAGCGAATATGAGATGGGGGAAACAAGTAAGTAGCACAGGAAAGAAAAGCAAGTGATTGTGTGTGTGAATTTGTTGGCTAACGTGTTTATTCATTCAGAGAAAAAGAGCCTCTCTTGCTCTTTCTGCAAGTAGTTGCTCATAACATATTTTAATAGATGTTCTATTTTTTTATATGGCTGCTCGCTTTTTTAGAGATGACCTTGAAAAGTTTTTCCGATTGTGATGTCACCGCGGGCCCATCACCATTTATACTCCCTGTAATCCTGCATTCTAGTCCTGAACAATAGGCTCAGAAAATAAACCTCCACCATCAACGCTGTGATACAAGCATCAGTTGAAAAAGGAATCAACAAATTCACTGAGATTTAATTAATTTTTTTCTCCAGAAAGTCTCATCTTTTCAAGCTGTTCCAAGATCTCTTTCTTAAAGATCTTGGGATTTCTGAGAAGTGGCAATAAAGATTGGCACAATCATACATTTACGTCTACGCATCGGCCATTAGCCCCAAGTTATAAAAATGGAAATGTGCACGAAAAGACAGAACACGTCACGTTTGGCCTAAACCACCAGGTGCAGTGGACATTCTAATCCAGGTGTTGTTGAGCTTTTATTAAGTAGGCCAGACCATCATGGGATTCCCACTAATTTGTTACCTAGATGTGACAAATGCATCACTGAGAGTGACCCTATTAACACAAGCCAGAGTAGCTATTTGCTATCAGCGGTATCAGCACTTACCCACAGCATTTTTGTACTGTCTGGTGACTTGTTGCATCACACCTCAATGTTTATTGGTTTGTTTGTTTTTAAATTTTTAATTAAAACACCCCAAATCAATACAGCGCAGTGTGTCTCTGCAAAAAGTGCAGCCATTGATTTTCAATATGACACATTCCTACTTTCCCAAATGCAAGAGCTTCAGTGGTGCCTGCCTAATACATGGAAACAGCACTTCAGTTACCACAACCACAACAAACTGTTTTACTTTCTCTGCCCGGGCTAAGACAAACCTCACAGTGTGGTTCCTTTAGTGTGCTTGCGTGCGTGCATGTGTCCCAATGTGTTTGTGTTTGTGCGTGTGGGTATATGTAAAGCAAAGTGTGTAGCTGTGCACAAGCTGGATTTTGTGTATACTGTGCAAATGTTTAGTGTGTGAAAGTGTGAGTGTGTAATTAGAGCCAGGATTTGGATTAGGGATGGATCAGCGGCCACGGATAGATGAAAATATCACAGAGTGAGAATTACCTGGGAAGAAAAGTCAGATCCCACCATCAATGAGTCCTTTCCTGGCTGTTCAGTATGGACATAGACTGCTTGCTGCATAACATCCACATACTGTAAGATTCTATCATGCACAGATTTTCTCTTCTATATAATAATGTGCGACATCTATATGACAACCTTTATTCTTGAACACACCCTGAATTTACTCTCTTTAAGTAGTCTTCAGGAAAGATCTCTAGGTTTCTTGAAGTCATTTAAAGCTCTTCTTTAAATGTTGAGGCCTTTTATTCTGTTCTCTGTCAAGATGACCCCACACTGCTTCAATAAAGTTAAGGTTCAGCCTGTATGGAGGCCAATCCATGAATGATGGTGTTTCATTGTTTGGGATCATTGTCATGCTGAAAAAGGTGGCATTGATTTGTGAATTCAAATCTGAAGGTATTTTTCCGCTATCATGATTTTATCAATTTTAACATGATCCCCAACACCACTGGCCGAAATGCAGCTCTTTACCACGACAGAGCCTCCATCATGTTTTACAGCCACCTCCAACAGGTTTTCTGGGGGAACACCGAGGCGCTCCCGGGCCAGCCAAGAGATATAATCTCTCCAGCGTGTCCTGGGTCTGCCCCAGGGCCTCCTCCCAGGGGGACATTCTCAGAACACCTCACCTAGAGGCGCCTAGGAGGCATCCTTGTCAGATGCCTGAACCACCTTAACTGGCTCCTGTGGAGGAGCAGCGGCTCTACTCTGACCCCATCCCAGGTGGCTGAACTCCTCACCCTATCTCTCAGGGAGAGGCCAGCCACCCATCAGAGAAAGCTCATTTCTGCCACTTGTATCCGCAGTCTCATTCTTTCGGTAACTACCTAAAGTTCGTGTACATCCGCTTTGTGTAGGGACGTGGGGTGGGGAAATAGTAAACCAGTAAATCAAGAGCTTTGCTTTTACGCTCTGCTCTTTCGTCACCACGATGGACTGATACAGCGTCCGCATCGCTGCAGCTGCAGCACCAATCCATTAGTCGATCTCCCGCTCCCAACTTTCCTCACTTGTGAACAAGACTGCGAGATATTTAAACTCTTCCACTTGGGGCAGTATTTCTTAGCTGACCCGGAGTGCGTATTACACCCTTTTCTGGCTGAGGGCCATGGCCTCAGACTCGGAGGTGCTGATTCTCATTCCCGCCGCTTCACACTCAGCTGTATACCGCTCCAGTGTGAGCTGAAGGCCATCACCCGATAAACCAAAAATTTCAGCCGAAGAGCCCTATCTCCTGAGTCTTAACTGGATTTTTTTCCTATTTCTTAAGGACAAGAGTTTACAGGGTTATACTACCTTGTATTGATTAGTGAAAAACAATGTTAAATAATGATAATGGCCTAAAGATGATCTTATGATCTGAACCACAAAGGAACTCGAGGGACATGCATAATTATGGAAATCTTGTGAAGTATTTCTGGAGATGTATATAGATGTTTATGTAAATAGTTATTATCAAGGAGAAAAAGAACGCTTGTGTTTATGGCAGTTATGGTCACACAGGTTTTAAGGCTGTCAGAGACAACAGTTTCTGCTGGTGTTTAGCTTTTCTTCCAGATAAGGTGAATCCAATTTTTTCACCTTCACCCTCAGAAAAAAAGAGTGTGGCACATTCCTCCTTGTTGAATAAGAGTAGTCCCACTGGCTTTGAGGCTTGTGAAGATGAAAATCTTCATAGCAGAGGTCCCCAGTGTCATCGACTGAGTCAGACTGCCATCAGAAAGGGGCTGTGCTGAGTTTGACTTCTTGTGAACAAATAAAGCAGGGGTGGGTAATTAATTTCCCCCAAAGGCCACATGACAAACTGGGACCGTTGTATAAATAAAATGAATACCAAGCAGAACCGAGTGCAGCTTCATATTAATTTGATCACTTAATAATCTTTTTGTTGCGGTCCTTCACAACAGTCCAAGTTTCTCATGAGGCCTTTGAGGAAAATTAATTGTGGTAATGAATGTGGAAAGGAACAGACTGTGGTAGTCAGTGACTACCTGAACTCCAGCGCTGTACTTTCATTGGACTTTGTCTGCGCCTACATTTTCAATTATGGCATGTTGTAGCATCTTGTTGGTTTTTTTGACTCCCTGAATGTGGGATACTCAGATCCTCTAGCTGATCCCATGTACCCCACACTGCCAGTATTTACTCACCTATCCAAATCATTGGCGTTGCATTCAGGTGTTCCAGTCACGTCTATGGCCACAGGTGTATAAAATCAAGCACCAAGGCATGCAGACTGCTTCTATATTTGTGAGAGAACGAGTCGCTCTCAGCAGCTCAGTGAATCCCAAGCATGGTACCGTAATAGGATGTCACCAGAAATTTCCTGACTACTAAACATTCCACAGTCAGCTGTTAGTGGTATTATAACAAAGTGGAAGTGACTGCAAACAACCGCAACTCTGCCATTAAAGGGTAGGCAATGTAAAATCACAGAGCGGCAGATGCTGAGGCGCATAGTGTTCTTAGCTCGAGAACAGTGTGTAAATTGATTTTTCAGGAGTTGTGCTCGGCCCTTATTTCCAGTGAAAGGAACTCTTAACGCTTCAGTATACTGAGACATTTTGGACAATTTCATGCCCCCAACGTTGCAAGAACAGGTTGGGGATGACCCCTCCCTGTTTCAACATGACTGCACACCAGTGTATGACGCAAGGCCCATAAAGACATGGATGAGTGAGTTTGGTGTGGAAGAACTTGAGTGGCCTGCACAGAGTTCTGACCTCAACCTGGCAGAACGCCTTTGGGATGAATTAGAGAGTAGACTGCAAGCCAGGCCTTCTCATCCAACATCATTCTTTGACATCACAGACACTCTTCTGTAAGAATGGTCATAAATTCCCATAAACACACTCCTAAACCTCGTGATTAAGAATGGGATGTCACTCAGGTCTATATGCATGTGAAGGCAGACGAGCGAATACTAGTGGCAATATATTGTACCTCATTAGTTATCCATCAACTTTTAATAGCAGTAAAAGCACAACTGAAGAGTAGTGTGCTAATTCTGCTGCGTGATAGCCTATAAATGCTGTTTGATTTGGGCCATGAGTAACATTTTGGGTTTGTTTTTTTTAAAGCAGATTTCACTCTATTGACCTTTTCATCCAGAGCTACATCCATTTTTAGGAATTAACCTATGTAAAGTGCTTTTACATATACTTACATAAACCTATATAATTGTTTAGTTTAAGCAATGTTTTTGGATCCTTCTAATTTAGACCTAATATAGTAAAAGAACTGAATCCCACACAGTGTTTTTTTTTTCCAAAAAAAAAGGAGTGTAACTGTCCAAATACTTTCAATATGGCTCACACATTTACACACAGAAAAAGCTCGCCGTGCACAAAGAGAGCAAATGAAAGTGTCACCGGGGCCGGGAGCATTCTGGCTTGCAGTCAAATCATTCAGCTTTATAATTCAGTGAAGCCATTACAGACAGGTGCAAACAAAAGTGTGGGCGTGGATGCGTTAGTGTGTGCGTGTGCACTGTATACATGTGTGTTGTTTTTTTTCATGTAAGATGGCAGTGTATTCATGTCTTACAAGCCCCATGGGTGACTAGCGGATTACTTATTAATCATTCGATTCACTGCCTCTCGATGCACCGCACGGGCCTGGAAATGTTTCCCCTTTGCCTATTTTACACTGGTGGCTGGTTAATGCTCAGCAATTCCCCAATAACAGCCACCAAATTACCAACACCCACACTTGGTGCACACATGCTCACACAATAATAGTGCTTCAGTATGTGTGTCTTCTTTACACCCTGGACTGCAGTGTGTTAATTACAAGCCAGGGATTATAAACACATAAGAAACGGCATTCTTTCCCAGTATGGGAGATTAAAGCATATGGCCTGTGCACATGGCAAAGGAAAGAAACTCACTTTTACTGAAATGTTTCTGTTTACAGATATGTTTTAAAGCCCAAAGGTACCGCTGTTAAATCAATCCTTGTAAATGTTGTATTTGAAAAGCACGATGAGATGTGTGTGTGTGTGTGTGTGTGTGTGTGTGTGTGTGTGTGTGTGTGTGTGTGTGTGTGTGTGTGTGTGTGTGTGTGTGTGTGCATGTGTGTGTGTGTGTGTGTGTGTGTTTGTGCGTGTCACCTTTGGGGATATTATTGCATTCATGTGCAAATTATCAAATACCAGATTTTTTATTTTCACCCTCCAGATATTGCTGCTTGTCACATTTCCCAGCGTCTGCTTTTCACCGACTCCCACTCAGTTTATCCGTCATTGTCTTCTTTCTTTTTTGCTGCATATCTTTCCGTCTTTATACTTGAGAGTTGATCATATTAATATCCCCAACAAGTAAAACATCCAAAGGCAGATAGAGTGTAGCATCTGCCCTTGTGCATATTTCCCTTACACTTGTAGTTTCTGGATCCCTTGGGACAGGAGAAATGCTGGTGCAGGCTGCTATCTGTTCAGAGGTTGAGGCAGTGATCATATGGATCCATTAACATTAGCCTGAAAAAAAAGCCTGATCTAACACCAACTGCCTTGCTTTACTTTAATTATCTCTGTTACCTCTAATTGCCCCTGCTTATATCTCTGTACTCCTCTGTTTTTTTTTCCAGTGTGCCAGATCATGTCCAAAGGGGTGGTGGCAGTCCTTGGTCCATCTGCCAGTCCAGCTTCCAACTCAATCATCAGCAATATATGTGGAGAGAAGGAGGTAAGTTCCAACCAACTGGCCCGGGGCTGGTGGCGTGCGATTCAGCCACACAGAAAAAAAGGGGCAGATTTAGCTGCACAAATATTATATTTGCACAGAAAGTTTTCCTTTCATGAAGGAAAATTGCTTATTGTGTGGTGACTCATCTGGAATGCCAGAAGGTCCTTATCATTACAAACTAGAATTTATAATTTTCTGGAATAAATCAAAAATTACCAATGATCTCCAACTGAAAGTCATAACACACTGCATAAACCATTCGAAAGTCAAGCAGGGCTTTAATAAGGCTGTACATAAGTGCTGTTGTGCATAAGTGTTTTAGCGTCATTCACATTTGCAGTCATTTGTCACATGCCTACCGCCTTCAGACTGCAAATGTTATCTAAATAATAAATTCACCCCACCAGTCAAAACTCAGCAAGATAGCTTGAAAATGTGAAATTTCCCTTGTGCATCTCATGAGACACCTTTTTAAATTTCCACAGTGGTCGCACCTTTTATCCAACTGTCACTGACTTATTTCTGCCAGATTAAAGTATTAAACTTTTCCCTTGTTTGCGGTCAATCACTCACACTCTCATCGGATCTGCTCGTTTGTGTCCCTATGCATATTTCCCCTGCTGTTGGTAGATTGGATTGTTCATATTGACATAAAGGAGATGGACTGTGTTAATAAATGTGCACATTGTTATTAGATCACCCACAGAACTTTCCCCTCCTATTCTTCTGTTTTTTTTCTGTTTGCAGCCTCACACTAGTCTGTCCTACTTAGTAAATCTGGCCCAAAGATTTTGAAACGTTGACGGTCGTTAGTGGCTATGTGGGTTTAGCAGGAGACGTACGGGGAAAGGGTTCCCAGTTGTTCGTAAAAATGATGAAATTCTACCGTGTCATTTTTCTCGATTGCTATACAGCTCAAGTCAAAATATCACTGGACATTTTTTCCCTTTCAGTTATATTGTATTAATATTTTAAAAAGAATTGCAGTAATGATAAAATATCCAAATACAAAGAAAACAAAGAGCAAACTGCCCAAGAATCATTTTTTACATAGTTCAAATATTGTTCCCAAACTCGTTAAACCATTTTTTGTATATACTCGTTAGCTGCTCTCTTAGGTACACCAACCTGGACCTCCTTTTGCCTTCAGAACTGTTTTAATTTTTCATGCCACAGATTCAAGAAGGTGCTGAAATCACTCCTTAGAGATTTTGGTCCATTTCGATGTGACAGGACTGTCTTCTGTGGTCTTCTGCTGCTTTAGATAATCTGCTTCAAGATTTGACATGTTGTGGAGTCAAAGATGCTCTTCTGCATACCTTGCAGAAGGTATGCAGAAGAGCATTCCTAGGTGGTATTTTGAGTCCCTGTAGAAGCTCAAAGCATTCTGGCACCTCTGGCATGACCAAGATACCCAGGGAACTGTCTCTTGCTGGATGTTTTGTCTTTTTGGACAATTCTCTGTAAATCCTCAGACGGCCATGTGGCAATTT